>NC_085994.1:25504062-25818750 GCF_030014385.1 Trichomycterus rosablanca | reverse complement strand
GATATCTCGAACTTTCAAAAAATGAATGGAAGTGAATGGGACCAAAAACCGGGCGTGGCAGGTGGGTGTGGGTTCGAATCCCCATGCTGTACCCAAGTCGGGGTTACATCAGTGGGCTTTACGATTTAGAGTTGGAACGGCGTTGATATCTCGAACTTTCAAAAAATGAATGGAAGTGAATAGGACCAAAAACCGGGCGTGGCAGGTGGGTGTGGGTTCGAATCCCCATGCTGTACCCAAGTCGGGGTTACATCAGTGGGCTTTACAATTTAGAGTTGGAACGGCGTTGATATCTCAAACTTTCAAAAAATGAATGGAAGTGAATGGGACCAAAAACCGGGCGTGGCAGGTGGGTGTGGGTTCGAATCCCCATGCTGTACCCAAGTCGGGGTTACATCAGTGGGCTTTACAATTTAGAGTTGGAACGGCGTTGATATCTCAAACTTTCAAAAAATGAATGGAAATGAATGGGACCAAAAAACGGGCGTGGCAGGTGGGTGTGGGTTCGAATCCCCATGCTGTACCTGAGTCGGGGTTACATCAGTGGGTTTTACGATTTAGAGTTGGAACGGCGTCGATATCTCAAACTTTAAAAAAATGAATGGAAGTGAATGGAGCCGAAAATCAGGCGTGGCAGGTGGGTGTGGGTTCGAATCCCCATGCTGTACCCAAGTCGGGGTTACATCAGTGGGCTTTACGATTTAGAGTTGGAACGGCATTGATATCTCGAACTTTCAAAAAATGAATGGAAGTGAATGGGGACAAAAACCGGGCGTGGCAGGTGGGTGTGGGTTCGAATCCCCATGCTGTACCTGAGTCGGGGTTACATCAGTGGGCTTTACAATTCAGAGTTGGAACGGTGTTGATATCTCGAACTTTCAAAAAATGAATGGAAGTGAATGGGGACAAAAACCGGGCGTGGCAGGTGGGTGTGGGTTCGAATCCCCATGCTGTACCTGAGTCGGGGTTACATCAGGGGGCTTTACAATTTAGAGTTGGAACGGCGTCGATATCTCAAACTTTCAAAAAATGAATGGAAGTGAATGGGGACAAAAACCGGGCGTGGCAGGTGGGTGTGGGTTCGAATCCCCATGCTGTACCCGAGACGGGGTTACATCAGTGGCCTTTACGATTTAGAGTTGGAACGGCGTTGATATCTCAAACTTTCAAAAAATGAATGGAAGTGAATGGGACCAAAAACCGGGCGTGGCAGGTGGGTGTGGGTTCGAATCCCCATGCTGTACCTGAGTCGGGGTTACATCAGTGGGCTTTACAATTTAGAGTTGGAACGGCGTTGATATCTCAAACTTTCAAAAAATGAATGGAAGTGAATGGGACCAAAAACCGGGCGTGGCAGGTGGGCGTGGGTTCGAATCCCCATGCTGTACCTGAGTCGGGGTTACATCAGGGGGCTTTACAATTTAGAGTTGGAACGGCGTTGATATCTCAAACTTTCAAAAAATGAATGGAAGTGAATGGGACCAAAAACCGGGCGTGGCAGGTGGGCATGGGTTCGAATCTCCATGCTGTACCTGAGTCGGGGTTACATCAGTGGGCTTTACAATTTAGAGTTGGAACGGCGTTGATATCTCAAACTTTCAAAAAATGAATGGAAGTGAATGGGACCAAAAACCGGGCGTGGCAGGTGGGCGTGTGTTCGAATCCCCATGCTGTACCTGAGTCGGGGTTACATCAGGGGGCTTTACGATATAGAGTTGGAACGGCGTTGATATCTCAAACTTTCAAAAAATGAATGGAAGTGAATGGGGACAAAAACCGGGCGTGGCAGGTGGGTGTGGGTTCGAATCCCCATGCTGTATCTGAGTCGGGGTTACATCAGGGGGCTTTACGATTTAGAGTTGGAACGGCGTTGATATCTCAAACTTTCAAAAAATGAATGGAAGTGAATGGGACCAAAAACCGGGCGTGGCAGGTGGGCGTGGGTTCGAATCCCCATGCTGTACCTGAGTCGGGGTTACATCAGTGGGCTTTACGATATAGAGTTGGAACGGTGTTGATATCTCGAACTTTCAAAAAATGAATGGAAGTGAATGGGGACAAAAACCGGCCGTGGCAGGTGGGCGTGGGTTCGAATCCCCATGCTGTATCTGAGTCGGGGTTACATCAGGGGGCTTTACAATTTAGAGTTGGAACGGCGTCGATATCTCAAACTTTCAAAAAATGAATGGAAGTGAATGGAGCTGAAAAATGGGCGTGGCAGGTGGGTGTGGGTTCGAATCCCCATGCTCAGGGGGAAGTGAGCGTATCTAAATGTTGTATGTGAGTGGGGTTACATCAGTGGGAAGTGAGCGTATCTAAATGCTGTATAGAAGAGGTACAGTGTGTGTTTGGTGGATGGGGGGGTAAATACTTTATCTTTAAATCCTAGCTCTCGATTTGAGTCGAGAGAGGGTATAGGAAAATCCCATTCTAAAAAATGAATGGAAGTCAATGGGACCAAAAAACGCTACAAAAGCGGGCGTGGCTGGCGAACGGGCGGGCGGATCGAAAACCTGTATACAAGCAGTTGATTCCCGTATGGGCCGGACGATTTGGCGCTGGAACGGGGTCGATATCTCGAAAACTGCGGACGAAGAAAGGGAGACAAAAAACGGGTGGAATAATAATAATAATAATAATAATAATAATATGACTTTCGGACAACAATAGTGTGCTTGCCTACAGCAATCACACTAATAATATGACTTTCGGATAACAATAGTGTGCTTGCCTACAGCAATCACACTAATAATAACTAGAGATGTGCATTTCCGGAGAAAATGCGAGTGTGATTGCCGTGTGCCGGTCGGGCGGGCGCGCGTAACCCAATGCTTTATCCAAGTTGGGGTGTCATCAGTGGGCTTTACGATTTAAAATTGGAACGGCGTCGATATCTCGAACTTTCAAAAAATGAATGGAAGTGAATGAGACCAAAAACGGGCGTGGCAGATGGGCGTGGGTTCGAATCCCCATGCTGTACCTGAGTCGGGGTTACATCAGGGGGCTTTACGATTTAGAGTTGGAACGGCGTTGATATCTCGAACTTTCAAAAAATGAATGGAAGTGAATGGGACCAAAAACCGGGCGTGGCAGGTGGGTGTGGGTTCGAATCCCCATGCTGTACCCAAGTCGGGGTTACATCAGTGGGCTTTACGATTTAGAGTTGGAACGGCGTTGATATCTCGAACTTTCAAAAAATGAATGGAAGTGAATAGGACCAAAAACCGGGCGTGGCAGGTGGGTGTGGGTTCGAATCCCCATGCTGTACCCAAGTCGGGGTTACATCAGTGGGCTTTACAATTTAGAGTTGGAACGGCGTCGATATCTCAAACTTTCAAAAAATGAATGGAAGTGAATGGGACCAAAAACCGGGCGTGGCAGGTGGGTGTGGGTTCGAATCCCCATGCTGTACCCAAGTCGGGGTTACATCAGTGGGCTTTACAATTTAGAGTTGGAACGGCGTTGATATCTCAAACTTTCAAAAAATGAATGGAAATGAATGGGACCAAAAACCGGGCGTGGCAGGTGGGTGTGGGTTCGAATCCCCATGCTGTACCTGAGTCGGGGTTACATCAGTGGGCTTTACGATTTAGAGTTGGAACGGCGTCGATATCTCGAACTTTCAAAAAATGAATGGAAGTGAATGGGGACAAAAACCGGGCGTGGCAGGTGGGCGTGGGTTCGAATCCCCATGCTGTATCTGAGTCGGGGTTACATCAGGGGGCTTTACAATTTAGAGTTGGAACGGCGTCGATATCTCAAACTTTCAAAAAATGAATGGAAGTGAATGGAGCTGAAAAATGGGCGTGGCAGGTGGGTGTGGGTTCGAATCCCCATGCTCAGGGGGAAGTGAGCGTATCTAAATGTTGTATGTGAGTGGGGTTACATCAGTGGGAAGTGAGCGTATCTAAATGCTGTATAGAAGAGGTACAGTGTGTGTTTGGTGGATGGGGGGGTAAATACTTTATCTTTAAATCCTAGCTCTCGATTTGAGTCGAGAGAGGGTATAGGAAAATCCCATTCTAAAAAATGAATGGAAGTCAATGGGACCAAAAAACGCTACAAAAGCGGGCGTGGCTGGCGAACGGGCGGGCGGATCGAAAACCTGTATACAAGCAGTTGATTCCCGTATGGGCCGGACGATTTGGCGCTGGAACGGGGTCGATATCTCGAAAACTGCGGACGAAGAAAGGGAGACAAAAAACGGGTGGAATAATAATAATAACTAGAGAGTGCATTTCCGGAGAAAATGCGAGTGTGATTGCCGTGTGCCGGTCGGCGGGCGTGCGCAGGTCGGGGGCGCGCATGCGTTTAGAAGTGGTGCGGTGCGTGGGGTGTGAATACTTTCTCCCAGACAGGCCACTGTATCTGTGCACAAGCTGTGGTGTGAGCACAAGTTCACTCTGGGTGTGTTTGAAAAGCCAAACCTGTAAAAAAATGCATTTCTGCACGTTTGTACTGCTTACAAATCAGTACTCATTCATTTACATGTGATTATCACTGCAGGGGCCATGGTATTGCGCAATCTATGATCGGCTGTGTCTCATTTAAAGCTTTCAGGCATAGTGCACTGAGACTTCGGTCCCTCTTTTAGCATTTAGCAATTCCCATTGATTTCAATGCATCCGTTAGCCTTGAAGCTAACGGATAGAAATATCTTTTTTTCTGTTGCAACGCGATCGATTTGACGCTCACTGCCAAATCTAACTGAAGTATAATTTCATTCTGTGCAGCATTTTTACTTTAAAAATCACTAATACTTTAGTTACAGACCAAAATAAGTTCGTTTTCAAATCGGCAGCCATGTTGCTTTTTCGGAACAGTCCGAGGTGGTTGCCTACGTCATCACGTTGACGTGTTATGGAAGGCCAAAGGTGTCAAAATTTTTCTCTCAAAATTCGGGCAAAAACGGGCATAAATGCCACACAAATGGGCGTATCCAGATGATTTTTTGGATTTGGGCGCTAATTAATGACCCGGTCCATCAAGAGTTGGAACGGCGTTGATAGCTCGAAATTTTTTTCAAAATGAATGGGAGTCAATGGGGCAAAACGGGCACCTTAAAACGGGCACTGTGCCCACAGTGTTGGTTCGATCCAAAAGCTGTATACAAGCAGTCCATTCCCGTATGGGCCGGACGATTTGGCACTGGAACGGGGTCGATATCTCGAAAATTGCGGACGAAGAAAGGGAGACAAAAAACGGGCGGAATGGCAATAATATATTGAAAACGAAAATAACAATAACAATAGTGTGCTTGCATTCTGCAATCACACTAACTAGAGAGTGCATTTCCGGAGAAAATGCGAGTGTGATTGCCGTGTGCCGGTCGGCGGGCGTGCGCAGGTTGGGGGTGCGCATGCGTTTAGAAGTGGTGCGGTGCGTGGGGTGTGAATACTTTCTCCCAGACAGGCCACTGTATCTGTGCACAAGCTGTGGTGTGAGCACAAGTTCACTCTGGGTGTGTTTGAAAAGCCAAACCTGTAAAAAAATGCATTTCTGCACGTTTGTACTGCTTACAAATCAGTACTCATTCATTTACATGTGATTATCACTGCAGGGGCCATGGTATTGCGCAATCTATGATCGGCTGTGTCTCATTTACAGCTTTCAGGCATAGTGCACTCAGACTTCGGTCCCTCTTTTAGCATTTAGCAATTCCCATTGATTTCAATGCATCCGTTAGCCTTGAAGCTAACGGATAGAAATATCTTTTTTTCTGTTGCAACGCGATCGATTTGACGCTCACTGCTAAGTCTAACTGAAGTATAATTTCATTCTGTGCAGCATTTTTACTTTAAAAATCACTAATACTTTAGTTACAGACCAAAATAAGTTCGTTTTCAAATCGGCAGCCATGTTGCTTTTTCGGAACAGTCCGAGGTGGTTGCCTACGTCATCACGTTGACGTGTTATGGAAGGCCAAAGGTGTCAAAATTTTTCTCTCAAAATTCGTGCAAAAACGGGCATAAATGCCACACAAATGGGCGTATCCGGATGATTTTTTGGATTTGGGCGCTAATTAATGACCCGGTCGATCAAGGGTTGGAACGGCGTTGATAGCTCGAAATTTTTTTCAAAATGAATGGGAGTCAATGGGGCAAAACGGGCACCTTAAAACGGGCACTGTGCCCACAGTGTTGGTTCGATCCAAAAGCTGTATACAAGCAGTCCATTCCCGTATGGGCCGGACGATTTGGCACTGGAACGGGGTCGATATCTCGAAAATTGCGGACGAAGAAAGGGAGACAAAAAACGGGCGGAATGGCAATAATATATTGAAAACGAAAATAACAATAACAATAGTGTGCTTGCATTCTGCAATCACACTAATAACTAGAGAGTGCATTTCCGGAGAAAATGCGAGTGTGATTGCCGTGTGCCGGTCGGGCGGGCGCGTATCCTAATGCTTTATCCAACTCGGGGTTACATCAGTGAGCTTTACGATATAGAGTTGGAACGGCGTCGATATCTCGAACTTTCAAAAAATGAATGGAAGTGAATGGGGACAAAAACCGGGCGTGGCAGGTGGGTGTGGGTTCGAATCCCCATGCTGTATCTGAGTCGGGGTTACATCAGTGGGCTTTACGATATAGAGTTGGAACGGCGTCGATATCTCGAACTTTCAAAAAATGAATGGAAGTGAATGGGGACAAAAACCGGGCGTGGCGGGTGGGTGTGGGTTCGAATTCCCATGCTGTATCTGAGTCGGGGTTACATCAGTGAGCTTTACGATATAGAGTTGGAACGGCGTCGATATCTCGAACTTTCAAAAAATGAATGGAAGTGAATGGGGACAAAAACCGGGCGTGGCGGGTGGGTGTGGGTTCGAATCCCCATGCTGAATCTGAGTCGGGGTTACATCAGTGGGCTTTACGATATAGAGTTGGAACGGCGTCGATATCTCAAATTTTCAAAAAATGAATAGAAGTGAATGGGGACAAAAACCGGGCGTGGCAGGTGGGTGTGAGTTCGAATCCCCATGCTGTATCTGAGTCGGGGTTACATCAGTGAGCTTTACGATATAGAGTTGGAACGGCGTCGATATCTCGAACTTTCCAAAAATGAATAAAAGTGAATGGGGACAAAAACCGGGCGTGGCAGGTGGGTGTGGGTTCGAATCCCCATGCTGTATCTGAGTTGGGGTTACATCAGTGAGCTTTACGATATAGAGTTGGAACGGCGTCGATATCTCGAACTTTCAAAAAATGAATGGAAGTGAATGGGGACAAAAACCGGGCGTGGCAGGTGGGCGTGGGTTCGAATCCCCATGCTGTATCTGAGTCGGGGTAACATCAGTGAGCTTTACGATATAGAGTTGGAACGGCGTCGATATCTCGAACTTTCAAAAAATGAATGGAAGTGAATGGGGACAAAAACCGGGCGTGGCAGGTGGGCGTGGGTTCGAATCCCCATGCTGTATCTGAGTCGGGGTAACATCAGTGAGCTTTACGATATAGAGTTGGAACGGCGTCGATATCTCGAACTTTCAAAAAATGAATGGAAGTGAATGGGGACAAAAACCGGGCGTGGCAGGTGGGCGTGGGTTCGAATCCCCATGCTGTATGTTAGTGGGGTTACATCAGTGGGAAGTGAGCGTATCTAAATGCTGTATAGAAGAGCTGTAATGTGGGGTGTCGGGTGGGTGAAGACTCACAGGTGTCTCTATCTGAATCCTAGCTCTCGATTTGAGTCGAGGGCCGGTATAGGAAAATGCCATTCTAAAAATGAATGGAAGTCAATGGGACCAAAAAACGCTACAAAAGCGGGCGTGGCACGTGAACGGGCGAGCGGATCGAAAACCTGTATACAAGCAGTCCATTCCCGTATGGGCCGGACGATTTGGCGCTGGAACGGGGTCGATATCTCGAAAACTGCGGACGAAGAAAGGGAGACAAAAAACGGGTGGAATAATAATAATAATAACTAGAGATGTGCATTTCCGGAGAAAATGCGAGTGTGATTGCCGTGTGCCGGTCGGGCGGGCGCGTATCCTAATGCTTTATCCAACTCGGGGTGTCATCAGTGGGCTTTACGATTTAGAATTGGAACGGCGTCGATATCTCAAACTTTCAAAAAATGAATGGAAGTGAATGGGACCAAAAACCGGGCGTGGCAGGTGGGTGTGGGTTCGAATCCCCAGGCTGTACCCAAGTCGGGGTTACATCAGTGGGCTTTACGATTTAGAGTTGGAACGGCGTTGATATCTCGAACTTTCAAAAAATGAATGGAAGTGAATGGGACCAAAAACCGGGCGTGGCATGTGGGCGTGGTTTCGAATCCCCATGCTGTACCTGAGTCGGGGTTACATCAGTGGGCTTTACGATTTAGAGTTGGAACGGCGTCGATATCTCAAACTTTCAAAAAATGAATGGAAGTGAATGGGACCAAAAACCGGGCGTGGCAGGTGGGTGTGGGTTCGAATCCCCATGCTGTACCTGAGTCGGGGTTACATCAGGGGGCTTTACAATTTAGAGTTGGAACGGCGTCGATATCTCGAACTTTCAAAAAATGAATGGAAGTGAATGGGACCAAAAACCGGGCGTGGCAGGTGGGTGTGGGTTCGAATCCCCAGGCTGTACCCAAGTCGGGGTTACATCAGTGGGCTTTACGATTTAGAGTTGGAACGGCGTTGATATCTCGAACTTTCAAAAAATGAATGGAAGTGAATGAGACCAAAAACCGGGCGTGGCAGGTGGGCGTGGGTTCGAATCCCCATGCTGTACCCAAGTCGGGGTTACATCAGTGGGCTTTACGATTTAGAGTTGGAACGGCGTTGATATCTCGAACTTTCAAAAAATGAATGGAAGTGAATGGGGACAAAAACCGGGCGTGGCAGGTGGGCGTGGGTTCGAATCCCCATGCTGTATCTGAGTCGGGGTTACATCAGTGAGCTTTACGATATAGTGTTGGAACGGCGTTGATATCTCGAACTTTCAAAAAATGAATGGAAGTGAATGGGGACAAAAACCGGGCGTGGCAGGTGGGCGTGGGTTCGAATCCCCATGCTGTACCTGAGTCGGGGTTACATCAGGGGGCTTTACGATATAGTGTTGGAACGGCGTTGATATCTCGAACTTTAAAAAAATGAATGGAAGTGAATGGGAACAAAAACCGGGCGTGGCAGGTGGGCGTGGGTTCGAATCCCCATGCTGTACCTAAGTCGGGGTTACATCAGGGGGCTTTACGATATAGAGTTGGAACGGCGTTGAT
This sequence comes from Trichomycterus rosablanca, assembly GCF_030014385.1. Lineage (NCBI taxonomy): Eukaryota > Metazoa > Chordata > Actinopteri > Siluriformes > Trichomycteridae > Trichomycterus > Trichomycterus rosablanca. The sequence continues at coordinate 25,809,537 of NC_085994.1, read as the reverse complement.
ATCTCGAACTTAAAAAAAATGAATGGAAGTGAATGGGACCAAAAACCGGGCGTGGCAGGTGGGTGTGGGTTCGAATCCCCATAATGTATCTGAGTCGGGGTTACATCAGGGGGCTTTACAATTTAGAGTTGGAACGGCGTTGATATCTCGAACTTTCAAAAAATGAATGGAAGTGAATGGGACCAAAAACCGGGCGTGGCAGGTGGGTGTGGGTTCGAATCCCCATGCTGTATCTGAGTCGGGGTTACATCAGTGGGCTTTACCATTTAGAGTTGGAACGGCGTTGATATCTCGAACTTTCAAAAAATGAATGGAAGTGAATGGGGACAAAAACCGGGCGTGGCAGGTGGGTGTGGGTTCGAATCCCCATGCTGTATCTGAGTCGGGGTTACATCAGTGGGCTTTACCATTTAGAGTTGGAACGGCGTTGATATCTCGAACTTTCAAAAAATGAATGGAAGTGAATGGGGACAAAAACCGGGCGTGGCAGGTGGGCGTGGGTTCGAATCCCCATGCTGTATCTGAGTCGGGGTTACATCAGTGGGCTTTACGGTATAGAGTTGGAACGGCGTTGATATCTCAAACTTTCAAAAAATGAATGGAAGTGAATGGGGACAAAAACCGGGCGTGGCAGGTGGGCGTGGGTTCGAATCCCCATGCTGTATCTGAGTCGGGGTTACATCAGTGGGCTTTACGATATAGAGTTGGAACGGCGTCGATATCTCAAACTTTCAAAAAATGAATGGAAGTGAATGGAGCCGAAAATCGGGCGTGGCAGGTGGGTGTGGGTTCGAATCCCCATGCTGTATCTGAGTCGGGGTTACATCAGGGGGCTTTACGATATAGAGTTGGAACGGCGTCGATATCTCAAACTTTCAAAAAATGAATGGAAGTGAATGGGACCAAAAACCGGGCGTGGCAGGTGGGCGTGGGTTCGAATCCCCATGCTGTATCTGAGTCGGGGTTACATCAGGGGGCTTTACGATATAGAGTTGGAACGGCGTCGATATCTCAAACTTTCAAAAAATGAATGGAAGTGAATGGGACCAAAAACCGGGCGTGGCAGGTGGGCGTGGGTTCGAATCCCCATGCTGTATCTGAGTCGGGGTTACATCAGTGGCCTTTACGATTTAGAGTTGGAACGGCGTTGATATCTCGAACTTTCAAAAAATGAATGGAAGTGAATGGGACCAAAAACCGGGCGTGGCAGGTGGGTGTGGGTTCGAATCCCCATGCTGTACCTGAGTCGGGGTTACATCAGTGGCCTTTACGATTTAGAGTTGGAACGGCGTTGATATCTCGAACTTTCAAAAAATGAATGGAAGTGAATGGGACCAAAAACCGGGCGTGGCAGGTGGGTGTGGGTTCGAATCCCCATGCTGTACCCGAGTCGGGGTTACATCAGTGGGCTTTACGATTTAGAGTTGGAACGGCGTTGATATCTCGAACTTTCAAAAAATGAATGGAAGTGAATGGGACCAAAAACCGGGCGTGGCAGGTGGGTGTGGGTTCGAATCCCCATGCTGTATCTGAGTCGGGGTTACATCAGGGGGCTTTACGATATAGAGTTGGAACGGCGTTGATATCTCGAACTTTCAAAAAATGAATGGAAGTGAATGGGACCAAAAACCGGGCGTGGCAGGTGGGTGTGGGTTCGAATCCCCATGCTGTATCTGAGTCGGGGTTACATCAGTGGGCTTTACGATATAGAGTTGGAACGGCGTTGATATCTCGAACTTTCAAAAAATGAATGGAAGTGAATGGGACCAAAAACCGGGCGTGGCAGGTGGGTGTGGGTTCGAATCCCCATGCTGTATCTGAGTCGGGGTTACATCAGTGGGCTTTACGATATAGAGTTGGAACGGCGTTGATATCTCGAACTTTCAAAAAATGAATGGAAGTGAATGGGACCAAAAACCGGGCGTGGCAGGTGGGTGTGGGTTCGAATCCCCATGCTGTATCTGAGTCGGGGTTACATCAGTGGCCTTTACGATTTAGAGTTGGAACGGCGTTGATATCTCGAACTTTCAAAAAATGAATGGAAGTGAATGGGACCAAAAACCGGGCGTGGCAGGTGGGTGTGGGTTCGAATCCCCATGCTGTACCTGAGTCGGGGTTACATCAGTGGCCTTTACGATTTAGAGTTGGAACGGCGTTGATATCTCGAACTTTCAAAAAATGAATGGAAGTGAATGGGACCAAAAACCGGGCGTGGCAGGTGGGTGTGGGTTCGAATCCCCATGCTGTACCCGAGTCGGGGTTACATCAGTGGGCTTTACGATTTAGAGTTGGAACGGCGTTGATATCTCGAACTTTCAAAAAATGAATGGAAGTGAATGGGACCAAAAACCGGGCGTGGCAGGTGGGTGTGGGTTCGAATCCCCATGCTGTACCCAAGTCGGGGTTACATCAGTGAGCTTTACGATTTAGAGTTGGAACGGCGTTGATATCTCAAACTTTCAAAAAATGAATGGAAGTGAATGGGGACAAAAACCGGGCGTGGCAGGTGGGCGTGGGTTCGAATCCCCATGCTGTACCCAAGTCGGGGTTACATCAGTGGGCTTTACGATATAGAGTTGGAACGGTGTTGATATCTCGAACTTTCAAAAAATGAATGGAAGTGAATGGGGACAAAAACCGGGCGTGGCAGGTGGGTGTGGGTTCGAATCCCCATGCTGTACCCAAGTCGGGGTTACATCAGGGGGCTTTACAATTTAGAGTTGGAACGGCGTTGATATCTCGAACGTTCAAAAAATGAATGGAAGTGAATGGGACCAAAAACCGGGCGTGGCAGGTGGGCGTGGGTTCGAATCCCCATGCTGTACCCAAGTCGGGGTTACATCAGTGGGCTTTACGATATAGAGTTGGAACGGTGTTGATATCTCGAACTTTCAAAAAATGAATGGAAGTGAATGGGGACAAAAACCGGGCGTGGCAGGTGGGCGTGGGTTCGAATCCCCATGCTGTACCTGAGTCGGGGTTACATCAGTGGGCTTTATGATTTAGAGTTGGAACGGCGTCGATATCTCAAACTTTCAAAAAATGAATGGAAGTGAATGGAGCTGAAAAATGGGCGTGGCAGGTGGGTGTGGGTTCGAATCCCCATGCTCAGGGGGAAGTGAGCGTATCTAAATGTTGTATGTGAGTGGGGTTACATCAGTGGGAAGTGAGCGTATCTAAATGCTGTATAGAAGAGCTACAGTGTGTGTTTGGTGGATGGGGGGGGGTAAATACTTTATCTTTAAATCCTAGCTCTCGATTTGAGTCGAGGGCGGGTATAGGAAAATCCCATTCTAAAAAATGAATGGAAGTCAATGGGACCAAAAAACGCTACAAAAGCGGGCGTGGCCGGCGAACGGGCGGGCGGATCGAAAACCTGTATACAAGCAGTTGATTCCCGTATGGGCCGGACGATTTGGCGCTGGAACGAGGTCGATATCTCGAAAACTGCGGACGAAGAAAGGGAGACAAAAAACGGGTGGAATAATAATAATAATAACTAGAGAGTGCATTTCCGGAGAAAATGCGAGTGTGATTGCCGTGTGCCGGTCGGCGGGCGTGCGCAGGTCGGGGGCGTGCATGCGTTTAGAAGTGGTGCGGTGCGTGGGGTGTGAATACTTTCTCCCAGACAGGCCACTGTATCTGTGCACAAGCTGTGGTGTGAGCACAAGTTCACTCTGGGTGTGTTTGAAAAGCCAAACCTGTAAAAAAATGCATTTCTGCACGTTTGTACTGCTTACAAATCAGTACTCATTCATTTACATGTGATTATCACTGCAGGGGCCATGGTATTGCGCAATCTATGATCGGCTGTGTCTCATTTACAGCTTTCAGGCATAGTGCACTCAGACTTCGGTCCCTCTTTTAGCATTTAGCAATTCCCATTGATTTCAATGCATCCGTTAGCCTTGAAGCTAACGGATATAAATATCTTTGTTTCTGTTGCAGCGCGAACGATATGACGCTCACTGCAAAGTCTAACTGCACTATAATTTCATTCTGTGCAGCGTTTTCATCTTAAAAATCACTAATACTTTAGTTACAGACCAAAATAAGTCAGATTTTTTGGCGGCCGCCATTTTCTATTCTCAGAACGGCCTGAAGATGCCGTCTACGTCATCACGTTGACGTTCTGTGGAAAGCCAAAGGTGTCAAGATTTTTGTCCAAAAATTCGGGCAAAAACGGGCATAAATGCCACACGGATGGGCGTATCCGGATGATTTTTTGGATTTGGGCGCTAATTAATGACCCGGTCGATCAAGGGTTGGAACGGCGTTGATAGCTCGAAATTCATTTCAAAATGAATGGGAGTCAATGGGGAAAAACGGGCACCTTAAAACGGGCACTGTGCCCACAGTGTTGGTTCGATCAAAAAGTTGTATACAAGCGCTCTATTCCCGTATGGGCCGGACGATTTGGCGCTGGAACGGGGTCGATATCTCGAAAACTGCGGGAGAAGAAGCACGGACAAAAAACGGGCAGAATAATAATAATATATTGAAAACGAAAATAACAATAACAATAGTGTGCTTGCATTCTGCAATCACACTAACTAGAGAGTGCATTTCCGGAGAAAATGCGAGTGTGATTGCCGTGTGCCGGTCGGCAGGCGTGCGCAGGTCGGGGGAGCGCATGCGTTTAGAAGTGGTGGGTGCGTGGGGTGTGAATACTTTCTCCCAGACAGGCCACTGTATCTGTGCACAAGCTGTGGTGTGAGCACAAGTTCACTCTGGGTGTGTTTGAAAAGCCAAACCTGTAAAAAAATGCATTTCTGCACGTTTCTACTGCTTACAAATCAGTACTCATTCATTTACATGTGATTATCACTGCAGGGGCCATGGTATTGCGCAATCTATGATCGGCTGTGTCTCATTTACAGCTTTCAGGCATAGTGCACTCAGACTTCGGTCCCTCTTTTAGCATTTAGCAATTCCCATTGATTTCAATGCATCCGTTAGCCTTGAAGCTAACGGATATAAATATCTTTTTTTCTGTTGCAACGCGAACGATATGACGCTCCCTGCTAAGTGTAACTGCAGTATAATTTCATTCTGTGCAGCATTTTCATCTTAAAAATCACTAATACTTTAGTTACAGACCAAAATAAGTCAGATTTTTTGGCGGCCGCCATTTTCTATTCTCAGAACGGCCTGAAGATGCCGCCTACGTCATCACGTTGACGTTCTGTGGAAAGCCAAAGGTGTCAAGATTTTTGTCCAAAAATTCGGGCAAAAACGGGCATAAATGCCACACGGATGGGCGTATCCGGATGATTTTTTGGATTTGGGCGCTAATTAATGACCCGGTCGATCAAGGGTTGGAACGGCGTTGATAGCTCGAAATTTTTTTCAAAATGAATAGGAGTCAATGGGGCAAAACGGGCACCTTAAAACGGGCACTGTGCCCACAGTGTTGGTTCGATCCAAAAGCTGTATACAAGCAGTCCATTCCCGTATGGGCCGGACGATTTGGCACTGGAACGGGGTCGATATCTCGAAAATTGCGGACGAAGAAAGGGAGACAAAAAACGGGCGGAATGGCAATAATATATTGAAAACGAAAATAACAATAACAATAGTGTGCTTGCATTCTGCAATCACACTAATAATAATAATAATAACTAGAGATGTGCATTTCCGGAGAAGATGCGAGTGTGATTGCCGTGTGCCGGTCGGGCGGGCGCGCGTAACCCAATACTTTATCCAAGTTGGGGTGTCATCAGTGGGCTTTACGATTTAAAATTGGAACGGCGTCGATATCTCGAACTTTCAAAAAATGAATGGAAGTGAATGAGACCAAAAACGGGCGTGGCAGATGGGCGTGGGTTCGAATCCCCATGCTGTACCTGAGTCGGGGTTACATCAGGGGGCTTTACGATTTAGAGTTGGAACGGCGTTGATATCTCGAACTTTCAAAAAATGAATGGAAGTGAATGGGACCAAAAACCGGGCATGGCAGGTGGGTGTGGGTTCGAATCCCCATGCTGTACCCAAGTCGGGGTTACATCAGTGGGCTTTACGATTTAGAGTTGGAACGGCGTTGATATCTCGAACTTTCAAAAAATGAATGGAAGTGAATAGGACCAAAAACCGGGCGTGGCAGGTGGGTGTGTTTCGAATCCCCATGCTGTACCCAAGTCGGGGTTACATCAGTGGGCTTTACAATTTAGAGTTGGAACGGCGTTGATATCTCAAACTTTCAAAAAATGAATGGAAGTGAATGGGACCAAAAACCGGGCGTGGCAGGTGGGTGTGGGTTCGAATCCCCATGCTGTACCCAAGTCGGGGTTACATCAGTGGGCTTTACAATTTAGAGTTGGAACGGCGTTGATATCTCAAACTTTCAAAAAATGAATGGAAGTGAATGGGACCAAAAACCGGGCGTGGCAGGTGGGTGTGGGTTCGAATCCCCATGCTGTACCTGAGTCGGGGTTACATCAGTGGGCTTTACGATTTAGAGTTGGAACGGCGTCGATATCTCAAACTTTAAAAAAATGAATGGAAGTGAATGGAGCCGAAAATCGGGCGTGGCAGGTGGGTGTGGGTTCGAATCCCCATGCTGTACCTGAGTCGGGGTTACATCAGGGGGCTTTACAATTTAGAGTTGGAACGGCGTCGATATCTCAAACTTTCAAAAAATGAATGGAAGTGAATGGGGACAAAAACCGGGCGTGGCAGGTGGGTGTGGGTTCGAATCCCCATGCTGTACCTGAGTCGGGGTTACATCAGTGGCCTTTACGATTTAGAGTTGGAACGGCGTTGATATCTCGAACTTTCAAAAAATGAATGGAAGTGAATGGGACCAAAAACCGGGCGTGGCAGGTGGGTGTGGGTTCGAATCCCCATGCTGTACCTGAGTCGGGGTTACATCAGGGGGCTTTACAATTTAGAGTTGGAACGACGTTGATATCTCAAACTTTCAAAAAATGAATGGAAGTGAATGGGGACAAAAACCGGGCGTGGCAGGTGGGTGTGGGTTCGAATCCCCATGCTGTACCTGAGTCGGGGTTACATCAGTGGCCTTTACGATTTAGAGTTGGAACGGCGTTGATATCTCGAACTTTCAAAAAATGAATGGAAGTGAATGGGACCAAAAACCGGGCGTGGCAGGTGGGTGTGGGTTCGAATCCCCATGCTGTACCCGAGTCGGGGTTACATCAGTGGGCTTTACGATTTAGAGTTGGAACGGCGTTGATATCTCGAACTTTCAAAAAATGAATGGAAGTGAATGGGACCAAAAACCGGGCGTGGCAGGTGGGTGTGGGTTCGAATCCCCATGCTGTATCTGAGTCGGGGTTACATCAGGGGGCTTTACAATTTAGAGTTGGAACGGCGTTGATATCTCAAACTTTCAAAAAATGAATGGAAGTGAATGGGGAAAAAAACCGGGCGTGGCAGGTGGGTGTGGGTTCGAATCCCCATGCTGTATCTGAGTCGGGGTTACATCAGTGAGCTTTACGATTTAGAGTTGGAACGGCGTTGATATCTCGAACTTTCAAAAAATGAATGGAAGTGAATGGGACCAAAAACCGGGCGTGGCAGGTGGGTGTGGGTTCGAATCCCCATGCTGTACCCAAGTCGGGGTTACATCAGTGAGCTTTACGATTTAGAGTTGGAACGGCGTTGATATCTCAAACTTTCAAAAAATGAATGGAAGTGAATGGGGAAAAAAACCGGGCGTGGCAGGTGGGTGTGGGTTCGAATCCCCATGCTGTATCTGAGTCGGGGTTACATCAGTGAGCTTTACGATTTAGAGTTGGAACGGCGTCGATATCTCGAACTTTCAAAAAATGAATGGAAGTGAATGGGGCTCTTATAGGTTAAATAAAGGTTGTAGAAATGACCATTCAACAACCATTCAGAAAAAATGAATGGAAGTCAATAGGACCAAAAAACGGTAAAAAAAAGGGCGTGGCAGGTGAACGGGCGGGCGGATCGAAAAGCAAAAAACAAGAAGTTATTTCAATAACGGGCCGGACGATATAGAGTTGGAACGGCGTCGATATCTCAAAATTTTTTCAAAAATGAATTGAAGTCTATGGGACAAAATTTCCGGAAAAACGGGCGTGGCGGGTGAAGGGGCGGGCAGATCGAAAACCTGTATACAAGCAGTTGATTCCCGTATGGGCCGGACGATTTGGCGCTGGAACGGGGTCGATATCTCGAAAACTGCGGACGAAGATAGGGAGACAAAAAACGGGTGGAATAATAATAATAATAACTAGAGATGTGCATTTCCGGAGAAAATGCGAGTGTGATTGCCGTGTGCCGGTCGGGCGGGCGCGCGTAACCCAATGCTTTATCCAAGTTGGGGTGTCATCAGTGGGCTTTACGATTTAAAATTTGAACGGCGTCGATATCTCGAACTTTCAAAAAATGAATGGAAGTGAATGAGACCAAAAACGGGCGTGGCAGATGGGCGTGGGTTCGAATCCCCATGCTGTACCTGAGTCGGGGTTACATCAGGGGGCTTTACAATTCAGAGTTGGAACGGAGTTGATATCTCAAACTTTCAAAAAATGAATGGAAGTGAATGGGACCAAAAACCGGGCGTGGCAGGTGGGCGTGGGTTCGAATCCCCATGCTGTATCTGAGTCGGGGTTACATCAGTGGGCTTTACGATATAGAGTTGGAACGGTGTCGATATCTCAAACTTTCAAAAAATGAATGGAAGTGAATGGGACCAAAAACCGGGCGTGGCAGGTGGGCGTAGGTTCGAATCCCCATGCTGTATCTGAGTCAGGGTTACATCAGTGGGCTTCACGATATAGAGTTGGAACGGTGTCGATATCTCAAACTTTCAAAAAATGAATGGAAGTGAATGGGACCCAAAACCGGGCGTGGCAGGTGGGCGTGGGTTCGAATCCCCATGCTGTACCCATGTCGGGGTTACATCAGTGAGCTTTACGATACAGAATTGGAACGGCGTTGATATCTCAAACTTTCAAAAAATGAATGGAAGTGAATGGAGCCGAAAATCGGGCGTGGCAGGTGGGTGTGGGTTCGAATCCCCATGCCGTACCCAAGTCGGGGTTACATAAGGGGGCTTTACAATTTAGAGTTGGAACGGCGTTGATATCTCGAACTTTCAAAAAATGAATGGAAGTGAATGGAGCCGAAAAACGGGCGTGGCAGGTGGGCATGGGTTCGAATCTCCATGCTGTACCTGAGTCGGGGTTACATCAGTGGGCTTTACAATTTAGAGTTGGAACGGCGTTGATATCTCAAACTTTCAAAAAATGAATGGAAGTGAATGGGACCAAAAACCGGGCGTGGCAGGTGGGCGTGGGTTCGAATCCCCATGCTGTACCTGAGTCGGGGTTACATCAGGGGGCTTTACAATTTAGAGTTGGAACGGCGTTGATATCTCAAACTTTCAAAAAATGAATGGAAGTGAATGGGACCAAAAACCGGGCGTGGCAGGTGGGTGTGGGTTCGAATCCCCATGCCGTACCCAAGTCGGGGTTACATAAGGGGGCTTTACAATTTAGAGTTGGAACGGCGTTGATATCTCAAACTTTCAAAAAATGAATGGAAGTGAATGGGACCAAAAACCGGGCGTGGCAGGTGGGTGTGGGTTCGAATCCCCATGCTGTATTTGAGTCGGGGTTACATCAGTGGGCTTTACAATTTAGAGTTGGAACGGCGTTGATATCTCAAACTTTCAAAAAATGAATGGAAGTGAATGGGGACAAAAACCGGGCGTGGCAGGTGGGTGTGGGTTCGAATCCCCATGCTGTATCTGAGTCGGGGTTACATCAGGGGGCTTTACAATTTAGAGTTGGAACGGCGTTGATATCTCAAACTTTCAAAAAATGAATGGAAGTGAATGGGACCAAAAACCGGGCGTGGCAGGTGGGCGTGGGTTCGAATCCCCATGCTGTACCTGAGTCGGGGTTACATCAGTGGGCTTTACGATATAGAGTTGGAACGGCGTCGATATCTCAAACTTTCAAAAAATGAATGGAAGTGAATGGGGACAAAAACCGGGCGTGGCAGGTGGGTGTGGGTTCGAATCCCCATGCTGTACCCAAGTCGGGGTTACATCAGGGGGCTTTACGATTTAGAGTTGGAACGGCGTTGATATCTCAAACTTTCAAAAAATGAATGGAAGTGAATGGGACCAAAAACCGGGCGTGGCAGGTGGGCGTGGGTTCGAATCCCCATGCTGTACCTGAGTCGGGGTTACATCAGTGGGCTTTACGATATAGAGTTGGAACGGCGTCGATATCTCAAACTTTCAAAAAATGAATGGAAGTGAATGGGGACAAAAACCGGGCGTGGCAGGTGGGTGTGGGTTCGAATCCCCATGCTGTATCTGAGTCGGGGTTACATCAGTGGGCTTTACGATATAGAGTTGGAACGGCGTCGATATCTCAAACTTTCAAAAAATGAATGGAAGTGAATGGAGCTGAAAAATGGGCGTGGCAGGTGGGTGTGGGTTTGAATCCCCATGCTCAGTGGGAAGTGAGCGTATCTAAATGCTGTATGTGAGTGGGGTTACATCAGTGGGAAGTGAGCGTATCTAAATGCTGTATAGAAGAGGTACAGTGTGTGTTTGGGGGATGGGGGGGTAAATACTTTATCTTTAAATCCTAGCTCTCGATTTGAGTCGAGGGAGGGTATAGGAAAATCCCATTCTAAAAAATGAATGGAAGTCAATGGGACCAAAAAACGCTACAAAAGCGGGCGTGGCTGGCGAACTGGCGGGCGGATCGAAAACCTGTATACAAGCAGTTGATTCCCGTATGGGCCGGACGATTTGGCGCTGGAACGGGGTCGATATCTCGAAAACTGCGGACGAAGATAGGGAGACAAAAAACGGGTGGAATAATAATAATAACTAGAGATGTGCATTTCCGGAGAAAATGCGAGTGTGATTGCCGTGTGCCGGTCGGGCGGGAGCGTATCCTAATGCTTTATCCAACTCGGGGTTACATCAGTGAGCTTTACGATATAGAGTTGGAACGGCGTTGATATCTCGAACTTTTAAAAAATGAATGGAAGTGAATGGGACCAAAAACCGGGCGTGGCAGGTGGGTGTGGGTTCGAATCCCCAGGCTGTACCCAAGTCGGGGTTACATCAGTGGGCTTTACGATATAGAGTTGGAACGGCGTTGATATCTCGAACTTTCAAAAAATGAATGGAAGTGAATGGGGACAAAAACCGGGCGTGTCAGGTGGGCGTGGGTTCGAATCCCCATGCTGTACCCAAGTTGGGGTTACATCAGTGAGCTTTACGATATAGAGTTGGAACGGCGTCGATATCTCGAACTTTCAAAAAATGAATGGAAGTGAATGGGGACAAAAACCGGGCGTGGCAGGTGGGTGTGGGTTCGAATCCCCATGCTGTATCTGAGTCGGGGTTACATCAGTGAGCTTTACGATATAGAGTTGGAACGGCGTCGATATCTCAAACTTTCAAAAAATGAATGGAAGTGAATGGGGACAAAAACTGGGCGTGGCGGGTGGGTGTGGGTTCGAATCCCCATGCTGTATCTGAGTCGGGGTTACATCAGTGAGCTTTACGATATAGAGTTGGAACGGCGTCGATATCTCGAACTTTCAAAAAATGAATGGAAGTGAATGGGGACAAAAACCGGGCGTGGCAGGTGGGCGTGGGTTCGAATCCCCATGCTGTATCTGAGTCGGGGTTACATCAGTGAGCTTCACGATATAGAGTTGGAACGGCGTCGATATCTCGAACTTTCAAAAAATGAATGGAAGTGAATGGGGACAAAAACCGGGCGTGGCAGGTGGGTGTGGGTTCGAATCCCCATGCTGTACCTGAGTCGGGGTTACATCAGTGAGCTTTACGATATAGAGTTGGAACGGCGTCGATATCTCGAACTTTCAAAAAATGAATGGAAGTGAATGGGGACAAAAACCGGGCGTGTCAGGTGGGCGTGGGTTCGAATCCCCATGCTGTACCCAAGTTGGGGTTACATCAGTGAGCTTTACGATTTAGAGTTGGAACGGCGTCGATATCTCAAATTTTCAAAAAATTAATGGAAGTGAATGGGGACAAAAACCGGGCGTGGCAGGTGGGTGTGGGTTCGAATCCCCATGCTGTATCTGAGTCGGGGTTACATCAGTGAGCTTTACGATATAGAGTTGGAACGGCGTCGATATCTCGAACTTTCAAAAAATGAATGGAAGTGAATGGGGACAAAAACCGGGCGTGGCAGGTGGGTGTGGGTTCGAATCCCCATGCTGTATCTGAGTCGGGGTAACATCAGTGAGCTTTACGATATAGAGTTGGAACGGCATCGATATCTCGAACTTTCAAAAAATGAATGGAAGTGAATGGGGACAAAAACCGGGCGTGGCAGGTGGGTGTGGGTTCGAATCCCCATGCTGTATCTGAGTCGGGGTTACATCAGGGGGCTTTACAATTTAGAGTTGGAACGGCGTTGATATCTCAAACTTTCAAAAAATGAATGGAAGTGAATGGGACCAAAAACCGGGCGTGGCAGGTGGGCGTGGGTTCGAATCCCCATGCTGTACCTGAGTCGGGGTTACATCAGTGGGCTTTACGATATAGAGTTGGAACGGCGTCGATATCTCAAACTTTCAAAAAATGAATGGAAGTGAATGGGGACAAAAACCGGGCGTGGCAGGTGGGTGTGGGTTCGAATCCCCATGCTGTACCCAAGTCGGGGTTACATCAGGGGGCTTTACGATTTAGAGTTGGAACGGCGTTGATATCTCAAACTTTCAAAAAATGAATGGAAGTGAATGGGACCAAAAACCGGGCGTGGCAGGTGGGCGTGGGTTCGAATCCCCATGCTGTACCTGAGTCGGGGTTACATCAGTGGGCTTTACGATATAGAGTTGGAACGGCGTCGATATCTCAAACTTTCAAAAAATGAATGGAAGTGAATGGGGACAAAAACCGGGCGTGGCAGGTGGGTGTGGGTTCGAATCCCCATGCTGTATCTGAGTCGGGGTTACATCAGTGGGCTTTACGATATAGAGTTGGAACGGCGTCGATATCTCAAACTTTCAAAAAATGAATGGAAGTGAATGGAGCTGAAAAATGGGCGTGGCAGGTGGGTGTGGGTTTGAATCCCCATGCTCAGTGGGAAGTGAGCGTATCTAAATGCTGTATGTGAGTGGGGTTACATCAGTGGGAAGTGAGCGTATCTAAATGCTGTATAGAAGAGGTACAGTGTGTGTTTGGGGGATGGGGGGGTAAATACTTTATCTTTAAATCCTAGCTCTCGATTTGAGTCGAGGGAGGGTATAGGAAAATCCCATTCTAAAAAATGAATGGAAGTCAATGGGACCAAAAAACGCTACAAAAGCGGGCGTGGCTGGCGAACTGGCGGGCGGATCGAAAACCTGTATACAAGCAGTTGATTCCCGTATGGGCCGGACGATTTGGCGCTGGAACGGGGTCGATATCTCGAAAACTGCGGACGAAGATAGGGAGACAAAAAACGGGTGGAATAATAATAATAACTAGAGATGTGCATTTCCGGAGAAAATGCGAGTGTGATTGCCGTGTGCCGGTCGGGCGGGAGCGTATCCTAATGCTTTATCCAACTCGGGGTTACATCAGTGAGCTTTACGATATAGAGTTGGAACGGCGTTGATATCTCGAACTTTTAAAAAATGAATGGAAGTGAATGGGACCAAAAACCGGGCGTGGCAGGTGGGTGTGGGTTCGAATCCCCAGGCTGTACCCAAGTCGGGGTTACATCAGTGGGCTTTACGATATAGAGTTGGAACGGCGTTGATATCTCGAACTTTCAAAAAATGAATGGAAGTGAATGGGGACAAAAACCGGGCGTGTCAGGTGGGCGTGGGTTCGAATCCCCATGCTGTACCCAAGTTGGGGTTACATCAGTGAGCTTTACGATATAGAGTTGGAACGGCGTCGATATCTCGAACTTTCAAAAAATGAATGGAAGTGAATGGGGACAAAAACCGGGCGTGGCAGGTGGGTGTGGGTTCGAATCCCCATGCTGTATCTGAGTCGGGGTTACATCAGTGAGCTTTACGATATAGAGTTGGAACGGCGTCGATATCTCAAACTTTCAAAAAATGAATGGAAGTGAATGGGGACAAAAACTGGGCGTGGCGGGTGGGTGTGGGTTCGAATCCCCATGCTGTATCTGAGTCGGGGTTACATCAGTGAGCTTTACGATATAGAGTTGGAACGGCGTCGATATCTCGAACTTTCAAAAAATGAATGGAAGTGAATGGGGACAAAAACCGGGCGTGGCAGGTGGGCGTGGGTTCGAATCCCCATGCTGTATCTGAGTCGGGGTTACATCAGTGAGCTTCACGATATAGAGTTGGAACGGCGTCGATATCTCGAACTTTCAAAAAATGAATGGAAGTGAATGGGGACAAAAACCGGGCGTGGCAGGTGGGTGTGGGTTCGAATCCCCATGCTGTACCTGAGTCGGGGTTACATCAGTGAGCTTTACGATATAGAGTTGGAACGGCGTCGATATCTCGAACTTTCAAAAAATGAATGGAAGTGAATGGGGACAAAAACCGGGCGTGTCAGGTGGGCGTGGGTTCGAATCCCCGTGCTGTACCCAAGTTGGGGTTACATCAGTGAGCTTTACGATTTAGAGTTGGAACGGCGTCGATATCTCAAATTTTCAAAAAATTAATGGAAGTGAATGGGGACAAAAACCGGGCGTGGCAGGTGGGTGTGGGTTCGAATCCCCATGCTGTATCTGAGTCGGGGTTACATCAGTGAGCTTTACGATATAGAGTTGGAACGGCGTCGATATCTCGAACTTTCAAAAAATGAATGGAAGTGAATGGGGACAAAAACCGGGCGTGGCAGGTGGGTGTGGGTTCGAATCCCCATGCTGTATCTGAGTCGGGGTAACATCAGTGAGCTTTACGATATAGAGTTGGAACGGCATCGATATCTCGAACTTTCAAAAAATGAATGGAAGTGAATGGGGACAAAAACCGGGCGTGTCAGGTGGGCGTGGGTTCGAATCCCCATGCTGTACCCAAGTTGGGGTTACATCAGTGAGCTTTACGATATAGAGTTGGAACGGCGTCGATATCTCGAACTTTCAAAAAATGAATGGAAGTGAATGGGGACAAAAACCGGGCGTGGCAGGTGGGTGTGGGTTCGAATCCCCATGCTGTATCTGAGTCGGGGTTACATCAGTGAGCTTTACGATATAGAGTTGGAACGGCGTCGATATCTCAAACTTTCAAAAAATGAATGGAAGTGAATGGGGACAAAAACTGGGCGTGGCGGGTGGGTGTGGGTTCGAATCCCCATGCTGTATCTGAGTCGGGGTTACATCAGTGAGCTTTACGATATAGAGTTGGAACGGCGTCGATATCTCGAACTTTCAAAAAATGAATGGAAGTGAATGGGGACAAAAACCGGGCGTGGCAGGTGGGTGTGGGTTCGAATCCCCATGCTGTACCTGAGTCGGGGTTACATCAGTGAGCTTTACGATATAGAGTTGGAACGGCGTCGATATCTCGAACTTTCAAAAAATGAATGGAAGTGAATGGGGACAAAAACCGGGCGTGTCAGGTGGGCGTGGGTTCGAATCCCCATGCTGTACCCAAGTTGGGGTTACATCAGTGAGCTTTACGATTTAGAGTTGGAACGGCGTCGATATCTCAAATTTTCAAAAAATGAATGGAAGTGAATGGGGACAAAAACCGGGCGTGGCAGGTGGGTGTGGGTTCGAATCCCCATGCTGTATCTGAGTCGGGGTTACATCAGTGAGCTTTACGATATAGAGTTGGAACGGCGTCGATATCTCGAACTTTCAAAAAATGAATGGAAGTGAATGGGGACAAAAACCGGGCGTGGCAGGTGGGTGTGGGTTCGAATCCCCATGCTGTATCTGAGTCGGGGTAACATCAGTGAGCTTTACGATATAGAGTTGGAACGGCATCGATATCTCGAACTTTCAAAAAATGAATGGAAGTGAATGGGGACAAAAACCGGGCGTGGCAGGTGGGTGTGGGTTCGAATCCCCATGCTGTATCTGAGTCGGGGTTACATCAGTGAGCTTTACGATATAGAGTTGGAACGGCGTCGATATCTCGAACTTTCAAAAAATGAATGGAAGTGAATGGGGACAAAAACCGGGCGTGGCAGGTGGGTGTGGGTTCGAATCCCCATGCTGTATCTGAGTCGGGGTTACATCAGTGAGCTTTACGATATAGAGTTGGAACGGCGTCGATATCTCGAACTTTCAAAAAATGAATGGAAGTGAATGGGGACAAAAACCGGGCGTGGCAGGTGGGCGTGGGTTCGAATCCCCATGCTGTATCTGAGTCGGGGTTACATCAGTGAGCTTCACGATATAGAGTTGGAACGGCGTCGATATCTCGAACTTTCAAAAAATGAATGGAAGTAAATGGGGACAAAAACCGGGCGTGGCAGGTGGGTGTGGGTTCGAATCCCCATGCTGTACCTGAGTCGGGGTTACATCAGTGAGCTTTACGATATAGAGTTGGAACGGCGTCGATATCTCGAACTTTCAAAAAATGAATGGAAGTGAATGGGGACAAAAACCGGGCGTGTCAGGTGGGCGTGGGTTCGAATCCCCATGCTGTACCCAAGTTGGGGTTACATCAGTGAGCTTTACGATTTAGAGTTGGAACGGCGTCGATATCTCAAATTTTATAAAAAATGAATGGAAGTGAATGGGGACAAAAACCGGGCGTGGCAGGTGGGTGTGGGTTCGAATCCCCATGCTGTATCTGAGTCGGGGTTACATCAGTGAGCTTTACGATATAGAGTTGGAACGGCGTCGATATCTCGAACTTTTAAAAAATGAATGGAAGTGAATGGGGACAAAAACCGGGCGTGGCAGGTGGGTGTGGGTTCGAATCCCCATGCTGTATCTGAGTCGGGGTAACATCAGTGAGCTTTATGATATAGAGTTGGAACGGCATCGATATCTC
This sequence comes from Trichomycterus rosablanca, assembly GCF_030014385.1. Taxonomy (NCBI): domain Eukaryota; kingdom Metazoa; phylum Chordata; class Actinopteri; order Siluriformes; family Trichomycteridae; genus Trichomycterus; species Trichomycterus rosablanca. Next base: position 25,792,620 of record NC_085994.1, on the reverse strand, counting down.
GAACTTTCAAAAAATGAATGGAAGTGAATGGGGACAAAAACCGGGCGTGGCAGGTGGGTGTGGGTTCGAATCCCCATGCTGTACTTAAGTCGGGGTTACATCAGTGAGCTTTACGATATAGAGTTGGAACAGCGTCGATATCTCGAACTTTCAAAAAATGAATGGAAGTGAATGGGGACAAAAACCGGGCGTGGCAGGTGGGTGTGGGTTCGAATCCCCATGCTGTATCTGAGTCGGGGTTACATCAGTGAGCTTTACGATATAGAGTTGGAACGGCGTCGATATCTCGAACTTTCAAAAAATGAATGGAAGTGAATGGGGACAAAAACCGGGCGTGGCAGGTGGGCGTGGGTTCGAATCCCCATGCTGTATCTGAGTCGGGGTTACATCAGTGAGCTTCACGATATAGAGTTGGAACGGCGTCGATATCTCGAACTTTCAAAAAATGAATGGAAGTGAATGGGGTCAAAAACCGGGCGTGGCAGGTGGGTGTGGGTTCGAATCCCCATGCTGTATCTGAGTCGGGGTTACATCAGTGAGCTTCACGATATAGAGTTGGAACGGCGTCGATATCTCGAACTTTCAAAAAATGAATGGAAGTGAATAGGGTCAAAAACCGGGCGTGGCAGGTGGGTGTGGGTTCGAATCCCCATGCTGTATCTGAGTCGGGGTTACATCAGTGAGCTTCACGATATAGAGTTGGAACGGCGTCGATATCTCGAACTTTCAAAAAATGAATGGAAGTGAATGGGGTCAAAAACCGGGCGTGGCAGGTGGGTGTGGGTTCGAATCCCCATGCTGTATCTGAGTCGGGGTTACATCAGTGAGCTTTATGATATAGAGTTGGAACGGCGTCGATATCTCGAACTTTCAAAAAATGAATGGAAGTGAATGGGGACAAAAACCGGGCGTGGCAGATGGGTGTGGGTTCGAATCCCCATGCTGTATCTGAGTCGGGGTTACATCAGTGAGCTTCACGATATAGAGTTGGAACGGCGTCGATATCTCGAACTTTCAAAAAATGAATGGAAGTGAATGGGGACAAAAACCGGGCGTGGCAGGTGGGCGTGGGTTCGAATCCCCATGCTGTATCTGAGTCGGGGTTACATCAGTGAGCTTCACGATATAGAGTTGGAACGGCGTCGATATCTCGAACTTTCAAAAAATGAATGGAAGTGAATGGGGACAAAAACCGGGCGTGGCAGGTGGGCGTGGGTTCGAATCCCCATGCTGTATGTTAGTGGGGTTACATCAGTGGGAAGTGAGCGTGTCTAAATGCTGTATAGAAGAGCTGTAATGTGGGGTGTCGGGTGGGTGAAGACTCACAGGCGTCTCTATCTGAATCCTAGCTCTCGATTTGAGCCGAAGGCCGGTATAGGAACATGCCATTCTAAAAATGAATGGAAGTCAATGGGACCAAAAAACGCTACAAAAGCGGGCGTGGCACGTGAACGGGCGAGCGGATCGAAAACCTGTATACAAGCAGTCCATTCCCGTATGGGCCGGACGATTTGGCGCTGGAACGGGGTCGATATCTCGAAAACTGCGGACGAAGAAAGGGAGACAAAAAACGGGTGGAATAATAATAATAATAATAATAATAATAATAATAATATGACTTTCGGATAACAATAGTGTGCTTGCCTACAGCAATCACACTAATAATATGACTTTCGGATAACAATAGTGTGCTTGCCTACAGCAATCACACTAATAATAACTAGAGATGTGCATTTCCGGAGAAAATGCGAGTGTGATTGCCGTGTGCCGGTCGGGCGGGCGCGCGTAACCCAATGCTTTATCCAAGTTGGGGTGTCATCAGTGGGCTTTACGATTTAAAATTGGAACGGCGTCGATATCTCGAACTTTCAAAAAATGAATGGAAGTGAATGAGACCAAAAACGGGCGTGGCAGATGGGCGTGGGTTCGAATCCCCATGCTGTACCTGAGTCGGGGTTACATCAGGGGGCTTTACGATTTAGAGTTGGAACGGCGTTGATATCTCGAACTTTCAAAAAATGAATGGAAGTGAATGGGACCAAAAACCGGGCGTGGCAGGTGGGTGTGGGTTCGAATCCCCATGCTGTACCCAAGTCGGGGTTACATCAGTGGGCTTTACGATTTAGAGTTGGAACGGCGTTGATATCTCGAACTTTCAAAAAATGAATGGAAGTGAATAGGACCAAAAACCGGGCGTGGCAGGTGGGTGTGGGTTCGAATCCCCATGCTGTACCCAAGTCGGGGTTACATCAGTGGGCTTTACAATTTAGAGTTGGAACGGCGTTGATATCTCAAACTTTCAAAAAATGAATGGAAGTGAATGGGACCAAAAACCGGGCGTGGCAGGTGGGTGTGGGTTCGAATCCCCATGCTGTACCCAAGTCGGGGTTACATCAGTGGGCTTTACAATTTAGAGTTGGAACGGCGTTGATATCTCAAACTTTCAAAAAATGAATGGAAATGAATGGGACCAAAAACCGGGCGTGGCAGGTGGGTGTGGGTTCGAATCCCCATGCTGTACCTGAGTCGGGGTTACATCAGTGGGTTTTACGATTTAGAGTTGGAACGGCGTCGATATCTCAAACTTTAAAAAAATGAATGGAAGTGAATGGAGCCGAAAATCAGGCGTGGCAGGTGGGTGTGGGTTCGAATCCCCATGCTGTACCCAAGTCGGGGTTACATCAGTGGGCTTTACGATTTAGAGTTGGAACGGCATTGATATCTCGAACTTTCAAAAAATGAATGGAAGTGAATGGGGACAAAAACCGGGCGTGGCAGGTGGGTGTGGGTTCGAATCCCCATGCTGTACCTGAGTCGGGGTTACATCAGTGGGCTTTACAATTCAGAGTTGGAACGGTGTTGATATCTCGAACTTTCAAAAAATGAATGGAAGTGAATGGGGACAAAAACCGGGCGTGGCAGGTGGGTGTGGGTTCGAATCCCCATGCTGTACCTGAGTCGGGGTTACATCAGGGGGCTTTACAATTTAGAGTTGGAACGGCGTCGATATCTCAAACTTTCAAAAAATGAATGGAAGTGAATGGGGACAAAAACCGGGCGTGGCAGGTGGGTGTGGGTTCGAATCCCCATGCTGTACCCGAGACGGGGTTACATCAGTGGCCTTTACGATTTAGAGTTGGAACGGCGTTGATATCTCAAACTTTCAAAAAATGAATGGAAGTGAATGGGACCAAAAACCGGGCGTGGCAGGTGGGCGTGGGTTCGAATCCCCATGCTGTACCTGAGTCGGGGTTACATCAGGGGGCTTTACGATATAGAGTTGGAACGGCGTTGATATCTCAAACTTTCAAAAAATGAATGGAAGTGAATGGGGACAAAAACCGGGCGTGGCAGGTGGGTGTGGGTTCGAATCCCCATGCTGTATCTGAGTCGGGGTTACATCAGGGGGCTTTACGATTTAGAGTTGGAACGGCGTTGATATCTCAAACTTTCAAAAAATGAATGGAAGTGAATGGGACCAAAAACCGGGCGTGGCAGGTGGGCGTGGGTTCGAATCCCCATGCTGTACCTGAGTCGGGGTTACATCAGTGGGCTTTACGATATAGAGTTGGAACGGTGTTGATATCTCGAACTTTCAAAAAATGAATGGAAGTGAATGGGGACAAAAACCGGGCGTGGCAGGTGGGCGTGGGTTCGAATCCCCATGCTGTATCTGAGTCGGGGTTACATCAGGGGGCTTTACAATTCAGAGTTGGAACGGTGTTGATATCTCGAACTTTCAAAAAATGAATGGAAGTGAATGGGGACAAAAACCGGGCGTGGCAGGTGGGTGTGGGTTCGAATCCCCATGCTGTACCTGAGTCGGGGTTACATCAGGGGGCTTTACAATTTAGAGTTGGAACGGCGTCGATATCTCAAACTTTCAAAAAATGAATGGAAGTGAATGGGGACAAAAACCGGGCGTGGCAGGTGGGTGTGGGTTCGAATCCCCATGCTGTACCCGAGACGGGGTTACATCAGTGGCCTTTACGATTTAGAGTTGGAACGGCGTTGATATCTCAAACTTTCAAAAAATGAATGGAAGTGAATGGGACCAAAAACCGGGCGTGGCAGGTGGGCGTGGGTTCGAATCCCCATGCTGTACCTGAGTCGGGGTTACATCAGGGGGCTTTACGATATAGAGTTGGAACGGCGTTGATATCTCAAACTTTCAAAAAATGAATGGAAGTGAATGGGGACAAAAACCGGGCGTGGCAGGTGGGTGTGGGTTCGAATCCCCATGCTGTATCTGAGTCGGGGTTACATCAGGGGGCTTTACGATTTAGAGTTGGAACGGCGTTGATATCTCAAACTTTCAAAAAATGAATGGAAGTGAATGGGACCAAAAACCGGGCGTGGCAGGTGGGCGTGGGTTCGAATCCCCATGCTGTACCTGAGTCGGGGTTACATCAGTGGGCTTTACGATATAGAGTTGGAACGGTGTTGATATCTCGAACTTTCAAAAAATGAATGGAAGTGAATGGGGACAAAAACCGGGCGTGGCAGGTGGGCGTGGGTTCGAATCCCCATGCTGTATCTGAGTCGGGGTTACATCAGGGGGCTTTACAATTTAGAGTTGGAACGGCGTCGATATCTCAAACTTTCAAAAAATGAATTGAAGTGAATGGAGCTGAAAAATGGGCGTGGCAGGTGGGTGTGGGTTCGAATCCCCATGCTCAGGGGGAAGTGAGCGTATCTAAATGTTGTATGTGAGTGGGGTTACATCAGTGGGAAGTGAGCGTATCTAAATGCTGTATAGAAGAGGTACAGTGTGTGTTTGGTGGATGGGGGGGTAAATACTTTATCTTTAAATCCTAGCTCTCGATTTGAGTCGAGAGAGGGTATAGGAAAATACCATTCTAAAAAATGAATGGAAGTCAATGGGACCAAAAAACGCTACAAAAGCGGGCGTGGCTGGCGAACGGGCGGGCGGATCGAAAACCTGTATACAAGCAGTTGATTCCCGTATGGGCCGGACGATTTGGCGCTGGAACGGGGTCGATATCTCGAAAACTGCGGACGAAGAAAGGGAGACAAAAAACGGGTGGAATAATAATAATAACTAGAGAGTGCATTTCCGGAGAAAATGCGAGTGTGATTGCCGTGTGCCGGTCGGCGGGCGTGCGCAGGTCGGGGGCGCGCATGCGTTTAGAAGTGGTGCGGTGCGTGGGGTGTGAATACTTTCTCCCAGACAGGCCACTGTATCTGTGCACAAGCTGTGGTGTGAGCACAAGTTCACTCTGGGTGTGTTTGAAAAGCCAAACCTGTAAAAAAATGCATTTCTGCACGTTTGTACTGCTTACAAATCAGTACTCATTCATTTACATGTGATTATCACTGCAGGGGCCATGGTATTGCGCAATCTATGATCGGCTGTGTCTCATTTACAGCTTTCAGGCATAGTGCACTCAGACTTCGGTCCCTCTTTTAGCATTTAGCAATTCCCATTGATTTCAATGCATCCGTTAGCCTTGAAGCTAACGGATATAAATATCTTTGTTTCTGTTGCAGCGCGAACGATATGACGCTCACTGCAAAGTCTAACTGCACTATAATTTCATTCTGTGCAGCGTTTTCATCTTAAAAATCACTAATACTTTAGTTACAGACCAAAATAAGTCAGATTTTTTGGCGGCCGCCATTTTCTATTCTCAGAACGGCCTGAAGATGCCGGCTACGTCATCACGTTGACGTTCTGTGGAAAGCCAAAGGTGTCAAGATTTTTGTCCAAAAATTCGGGCAAAAACGGGCATAAATGCCACACGGATGGGCGTATCCGGATGATTTTTTGGATTTGGGCGCTAATTAATGACCCGGTCGATCAAGGGTTGGAACGGCGTTGATAGCTCGAAATTCATTTCAAAATGAATGGGAGTCAATGGGGAAAAACGGGCACCTTAAAACGGGCACTGTGCCCACAATGTTGGTTCGATCAAAAAGTTGTATACAAGCGCTCTATTCCCGTATGGGCCGGACGATTTGGCGCTGGAACGGGGTCGATATCTCGAAAACTGCGGGAGAAGAAGCACGGACAAAAAACGGGCAGAATAATAATAATATATTGAAAACGAAAATAACAATAACAATAGTGTGCTTGCATTCTGCAATCACACTAACTAGAGATGTGCATTTCCGGAGAAAATGCGAGTGTGATTGCCGTGTGCCGGTCGGGCGGGCGCGCGTAACCCAATGCTTTATCCAAGTTGGGGTGTCATCAGTGGGCTTTACGATTTAAAATTGGAACGGCGTCGATATCTCGAACTTTCAAAAAATGAATGGAAGTGAATGGAGCCGGAAACCGGGCGTGGCAGGTGGGCGTGGGTTCGAATCCCCATGCTGTACCCATGTTGGGGCGTCATCAGTGGGCTTTACGATATAGAGTTGGAACGGCGTTGATATCTCAAACTTTCAAAAAATGAATGGAAGTGAATGGAGCCGAAAACCGGGCGTGGCAGGTGGGCATGGGTTCGAATCCCCATGCTGTACCTGAGTCGGGGTTACATCAGGGGGCTTTACAATTTAGAGTTGGAACGGCGTTGATATCTCGAACTTTCAAAAAATGAATGGAAGTGAATGGGGACAAAAACCGGGCGTGGCAGGTGGGCGTGGGTTCGAATCCCCATGCTGTACCCAGGTAGGGGTTACATCAGGGGGCTTTACAATATAGAGTTGGAACGGCGTTGATATCTCAAACTTTCAAAAAATGAATGGAAGTGAATAGGGACAAAAACCGGGCGTGGCAGGTGGGCATGGGATCAAATCCCCATGCTGTATCTGAGTCGGGGTTACATCAGGGGGCTTTACAATTTAGAGTTGGAATGGCGTTGATATCTCGAACTTTCAAAAAATGAATGGAAGTGAATGGGGCTGAAAACCGGGCGTGGCAGGTGGGTGTGGGTTCGAATCCCCAGGCTGTACCTAAGTCGGGGTTACATCAGGGGGCTTTACGATTTAGAGTTGGAACGGCGTTGATATCTCGAACTTTCAAAAAATGAATGGAAATGAATGGGACCAAAAACCGGGCGTGGCAGGTGGGTGTGGGTTCGAATCCCCATGCTGTACCTGAGTCGGGGTTACATCAGGGGGCTTTACAATTTAGAGTTGGAACGGCGTCGATATCTCAAACTTTCAAAAAATGAATGGAAGTGAATGGGACCAAAAACCGGGCGTGGCAGGTGGGCGTGGTTTCGAATCCCCATGCTGTACCTGAGTCGGGGTAACATCAGTGAGCTTTACGATTTAGAGTTGGAACGGCGTCGATATCTCAAACTTTCAAAAAATGAATGGAAGTGAATGGGACCAAAAACTGGGCGTGGCAGGTGGGTGTGGGTTCGAATCCCCAGGCTGAACCTGAGTCAGGGTTACATCAGGGGGCTTTACAATTTAGAGTTGGAACGGCGTTGATATCTCAAACTTTCAAAAAATGAATGGAAGTGAATGGGGACAAAAACCGGGCGTGGCAGGTGGGCGTGGGTTCGAATCCCCATGCTGTATCTGAGTCGGGGTTACATCAGTGAGCTTTACGATATTTAGTTGGAACGGCGTCGATATCTCAAACTTTCAAAAAATGAATGGAAGTGAATGGGGACCAAAACCGGGCGTGGCAGGTGGGTGTGGGTTTGAATCCCCATGCTGTATCTGAGTCGGGGTTACATCAGTGAGCTTTACGATATAGAGTTGGAACGGCGTCGATATCTCAAACTTTCAAAAAATGAATGGAAGTGAATGGGGACCAAAACCGGGCGTGGCAGGTGGGTGTGGGTTTGAATCCCCATGCTGTATCTGAGTCGGGGTTACATCAGTGAGCTTTACGATATTTAGTTGGAACGGCGTTGATATCTCGAACTTTCAAAAAATGAATGGAAGTGAATGGGGACAAAAACCGGGCGTGGCAGGTGGGTGTGGGTTCGAATCCCCATGCTGTACCTGAGTCGGGGTTACATCAGGGGGCTTTACGATTTAGAGTTGGAACGGTGTTGATATCTCAAACTTTCAAAAAATGAATGGAAGTGAATGGAGCCGAAAAACGGGCGTGGCAGGTGGGTGTGGGTTCGAATCCCCATGCTGTACCTGAGTCGGGGTTACATCAGTGGGCTTTACAATTTAGAGTTGGAACGGCGTTAATATCTCGAACTTTCAAAAAATGAATGGAAGTGAATGGGGACAAAAACCGGGCGTGGCAGGTGGGTGTGGGTTCGAATCCCCATGCTGTATCTGAGTCGGGGTTACATCAGGGGGCTTTACGATATAGAGTTGGAACGGCGTCGATATCTCAAATTAAAAAAAAATGAATGGAAGTGAATGGGGCTGAAAACCGGGCGTGGCAGGTGGGCATGGGTTCGAATCCCCATGCTGTACCTGAGTCGGGGTTACATCAGTGGGCTTTACAATTTAGAGCTGGAACGGCGTTGATATCTCAAACTTTCAAAAAATGAATGGAAGTGAATGGAGCCGAAAACCGGGCGTGGCAGGTGGGTGTGGGTTCGAATCCCCATGCTGTACCTGAGTCGGGGTTACATCAGTGGGCTTTACAATTTAGAGTTGGAACGGCGTTGATATCTCGAACTTTCAAAAAATGAATGGAAGTGAATGGAGCCGAAAAACGGGCGTGGCAGGTGGGTGTGGGTTCGAATCCCCATGCTGTATGTGAGTGGGGTTACATCAGTGGGAAGTGAGCATATCTAAATGCTGTATAGAAGAGCTGCAGTGTGTGTGTTTGGGGGGGTGAAGACTCACACAGGCGACTCTGTCTAAATCCTAGCTCTCGATTTGAGCCGAAGGAATGGAAGTCAATGGGACTCATTGGTTACGTAAAGGTTGTAGAAATAACCATTCAACAACCATTCAAACGGTAAAAAGAGGGCGTGGCGGGTGAACGGAAAGGCGGATCGAAACGCAAAAAACAAGAAGTGACGACAATAACGGGCCGGATGATTTAGAGTTGGAACCGCGTCGATATCTCAACATTTTTTCAAAAATGAATGGAAGTCTATGGGAAAAAATTTCCGGAAAAACGGGCGTGGCGGGCGATTGGGCGGGTGGATCGAAAACCTGTATACAAGCAGTCCATTCCCGTATGGGCCGGACGATTTGGCGCTGGAACGGGGTCGATATCTCGAAAACTGCGGACGAAGAAAGGGAGACAAAAAACGGGTGGAATAATAATAATAATAATATGACTTTCGGATAACAATAGTGTGCTTGCCTACAGCAATCACACTAACTAGAGATGTGCATTTCCTGCAGAAAATGCGAGTGTGATTGCCGTGTGCCGATCGGGCGGGCGCGCGTAACCCAATGCTTTATCCAAGTTGGGGTGTCATCAGTGGGATTTACGATTTAAAATTGAAACGGCATCGATATCTCGAACTTTAAAAAAATGAATGGAAGTGAATGAGGACAAAAACCGGGCGTGGCAGGTCGGCGTGGGTTCGAATCCCCATGCTGTATCTGAGTCGGGGTTACATCAGTGGGTTTTACGATATAGAGTTGGAACGGCGTTGATATCTCGAACTTTCAAAAAATGAATGGAAGTGAATGGGGACAAAAACTGGGCGTGGCAAGTGGGTGTGGGTTCAAATCCCCATGCTGTACCTTAGTCGGGGTTACATCAGTGGGCTTTACGATATAGAGTTGGAACGGCGTTGATATCTCGAACTTTCAAAAAATGAATGGAAGTGAATGAGGACAAAAACCGGGCGTGGCAGGTGGGTGTGGGTTCGAATCCCCATGCTGTACCTGAGTCGGGGTTACATCAGGTAGCTTTACGATATAGAGTTGGAACGGCGTTGATATCTCGAACTTTCAAAAAATTAATGGAAGTGAATTGGGACAAAAACCGGGCGTGGCAGGTGGGTGTGGGTTCGAATCCCCATGCTGTATCTGAGTCGGGGTTACATCAGGTAGCTTTACGATATAGAGTTGGAACGGCGTTGATATCTCGAACTTTTAAAAAATGAATGGAAGTGAATGGGGACAAAAACCGGGCGTGGCAGGTGGGCATGGGTTTGAATCCCCATGCTGTATCTGAGTCGGGGTTACATCAGTGAGCTTTACGATATAGAGTTGGAATGGCAATGATATCTCAAACTTTCAAAAAATGAATGGAAGTGAATGGGGACAAAAACCGGGCGTGGCAGGTGGGTGTGGGTTCGAATCCCCATGCTGTACCTGAGTCGGGGTTACATCAGGGGGCTTTACGATATAGAGTTGGAACGGCGTTGATATCTCGAACTTTCAAAAAATGAATGGAAGTGAATGGGACCAAAAACCGGGCGTGGCAGGTGGGCGTGGGTTCGAATCCTCATGCTGTATCTGATTCGGGGTTACATCAGTGGGCTTTACGATTTAGAGTTGGAACGCCGTTGATATCTCGAACTTTCAAAAAATGAATGGAAGTAAATGGAGCTGAAAAATGGGCGTGGCAGGTGGGCATGGGTTCGAATCCCCATGTTGTACCCATGTTGGGGTGTCATCAGTGGGCTTTACGATTTAGAGTTGGAACGGTTTTGATATCTCAAACTTTCAAAAAATGAATGGAAGTGAATGGGGACAAAAACCGGGCGTGGCAGGTGGGCGTGGGTTCGAATCCCCATGCTGTATCTGAGTCGGGGTTACATCAGTGAGCTTCACGATATAGAGTTGGAACGGCGTCGATATCTCAAACTTTCAAAAAATGAATGGAAGTGAATGGGGACAAAAACCGGGCGTGGCAGGTGGGCGTGGGGTCGAATCCCCATGCTGTATTTGAGTCGGGGTTACATCAGTGAGCTTTACGATAAAGAGTTGGAACGGCGTCGATATTTCGAACTTTCAAAAAATGAATGGAAGTGAATGGTGACAAAAACCGGGCGTGGCAGGTGGGCGTGGGTTCGAATCCCCATGCTGTACCTGAGTCTTGGTTACATCAGGGGGCTTTATGATATAGAGTTGGAACGGCGTTGATATCTCAAACTTTCAAAAAATGAATGGAAGTGAATGGAGCCGGAAAATGGGCGTGGCAGGTGGGTGTGGGTTCGAATCCCCATGCTGTATCTGAGTCGGGGTTACATCAGTGGGCTTTACGATATAGAGTTGTAACGGCGTTGATATATCGAACTTTCAAAAAATGAATAGAAGTGAATGGGACCAAAAACCGGGCGTGGCAGGTGGGTGTGGGTTCGAATCCCCATGCTGTACCCAAGTTGGGGTTACATCAGTGGGTTTTCCGATTTAGAGTTGGAACGGCGTTGATATCTCGAACTTTCAAAAAATGAATGGAAGTGAATGGAGCCGAAAATCGGGCATGGCAGGTGGGTGTGGGTTCGAATCCCCATGCTGTACCCGAGTCGGGGTTACATCAGTGAGCTTTACAATTTAGAGTTGGAACGGCGTTGATATCTCGAACTTTAAAAAAATGAATGGAAGTGAATGGGACCAAAAACCGGGCGTGGCAGGTGGGTGTGGGTTCGAATCCCCATGCTGTACCTATGTCGGGGTTACATCAGGGGGCTTTACAATTTAGAGTTGGAACGGCGTCGATATCTCGAACTTTCAAAAAATGAATGGAAGTGAATGGGGCCGAAAAACGGGCGTGGCAGGTGGGTGTGAGTTCGAATGCCCATGCTCAGTGGGAAGTGAGCGTATCTAAATGTTGTATGTGAGTGGGGTTACATCAGTGGGAAGTGAGCGTATCTAAATGCTGTATAGAAGAGCTACAGTGTGTGTTTGGTGGATGGGGGGGTAAATACTTTATCTTTAAATCCTAGCTCTCGATTTGAGTCGAGGGCGGGTATAGGAAAATCCCATTCTAAAAAAATGAATGGAAGTCAATGGGACCAAAAAACGCTACAAAAGCGGGCGTGGCTGGCGAACGGGCGGGCGGATCGAAAACGTGTATACAAGCGCTCGATTCCCGTATGGGCCGGACGATTTGGCGCTGGAACGGGGTCGATATCTCGAAAACTGCGGACGAAGAAACGCGGACAAAAAACAGGTGGAATAATAATAATAACTAGAGAGTGCATTTCCGGAGAAAATGCGAGTGTGATTGCCGTGTGCCGGTCGGCGGGCGTGCGCAGGTCGGGGGCGCGCATGCGTTTAGAAGTGGTGCGGTGCGTGGGGTGTGAATACTTTCTCCCAGACAGGCCACTGTATCTGTGCACAAGCTGTGGTGTGAGCACAAGTTCACTCTGGGTGTGTTTGAAAAGCCAAACCTGTAAAAAAATGCATTTCTGCACGTTTGTACTGCTTACAAATCAGTACTCATTCATTTACATGTGATTATCACTGCAGGGGCCATGGTATTGCGCAATCTATGATCGGCTGTGTCTCATTTACAGATTTCAGGCATAGTGCACTCAGACTTCGGTCCCTCTTTTAGCATTTAGCAATTCCCATTGATTTCAATGCATCCGTTAGCCTTGAAGCTAACGGATATAAATATCTTTGTTTCTGTTGCAGCGCGAACGATATGACGCTCACTGCAAAGTCTAACTGCACTATAATTTCATTCTGTGCAGCGTTTTCATCTTAAAAATCACTAATACTTTAGTTACAGACCAAAATAAGTCAGATTTTTTGGCGGCCGCCATTTTCTATTCTCAGAACGGCCTGAAGATGCCGGCTACGTCATCACGTTGACGTTCTGTGGAAAGCCAAAGGTGTCAAGATTTTTGTCCAAAAATTCGGGCAAAAACGGGCATAAATGCCACACGGATGGGCGTATCCGGATGATTTTTTGGATTTGGGCGCTAATTAATGACCCGGTCGATCAAGGGTTGGAACGGCGTTGATAGCTCGAAATTCATTTCAAAATGAATGGGAGTCAATGGGGAAAAACGGGCACCTTAAAACGGGCACTGTGCCCACAGTGTTGGTTCGATCAAAAAGTTGTATACAAGCGCTCTATTCCCGTATGGGCCGGACGATTTGGCGCTGGAACGGGGTCGATATCTCGAAAACTGCGGGAGAAGAAGCACGGACAAAAAACGGGCAGAATAATAATAATATATTGAAAACGAAAATAACAATAACAATAGTGTGCTTGCATTCTGCAATCACACTAATAATATGACTTTCGGATAACAATAGTATGATTGCCTTTAGGCAATCACACTAACTAGAGATGTGCATTTCCGGAGAAAATGCGAGTGTGATTGCCGTGTGCCGGTCGGCGGGCGTGTGCAGGTCGGGGGCGCGCATGCGTTTAGAAGTGGTGCGGTGCATGGGGTGTGAATACTTTCTCCCAGACAGGCCACTGTATCTGTGCACAAGCTGTGGTGTGAGCACTAGTTCACTCTGGGTGTGTTTGAAAAGCCAAACCTGTAAAAAAATGCATTTCTGCACGTTTGTACTGCTTACAAATCAGTACTCATTCATTTACATATGATTATCACTGCAGGGGCCATGGTATTGCGCAATCTATGATCGGCTGTGTCTCATTTACAGCTTTCAAGCATAGTGCACTCAGACTTCGGTCCCTCTTTTAGCATTTAGCAATTCCCATTGATTTTATAGCATCCGTTAGCCTTGAAGCTAACGGATATAAATATCTTTTTTTCTGTTGCAACGCGAACGATATGACGCTCACTGCTAAGTCTAACTGCACTATAATTTCATTCTGTGCAGCGTTTTCATCTTAAAAATCACTAATACTTTAGTTACAGACCAAAATAAGTCAGATTTTTTGGCGGCCGCCATTTTCTATTCTCAGAACGGCCTGAAGATGCCGCCTACGTCATCACGTTGACGTTCTGTGGAAAGCCAAAGGTGTCAAGATTTTTGTCCAAAAATTCGGGCGAAAACGGGCATAAATGCCACACGGATGGGCGTATCCGGATGATTTTTTGGATTTGGGCGCTAATTAATGACCCGGTCGATCAAGGGTTGGAACGGCGTTGATAGCTCGAAATTTTTTTCAAAATGAATGGGAGTCAATGGGGCAAAACGGGCACCTTAAAACGGGCACTGTGCCCACAGTGTTGGTTCGATCCAAAAGCTGTATACAAGCAGTCCATTCCCGTATGGGCCGGACGATTTGGCACTGGAACGGGGTCGATATCTCGAAAATTGCGGACGAAGAAAGGGAGACAAAAAACGGGCGGAATGGCAATAATATATTGAAAACGAAAATAACAATAACAATAGTGTGCTTGCATTCTGCAATCACACTAATAATAATAACTAGAGAGTGCATTTCCGGAGAAAATGCGAGTGTGATTGCCGTGTGCCGGTCGGCGGGCGTAACCCAATGCTTTATCCAAGTTTGGTGTGTCATCAGTGAGCTTTACGATTTACAGTTGGAACGGCGTTGATATCTCAAACTTTAGAAAAATGAATGGAAGTGAATGGGAACAAAAACCGGGCGTGGCAGGTGAGCGTTGGTTCGAATCCCCATGCTGTATCTGAGTCGGGATTACATCAGTGGGCTTAACGATTTAGAGTTGGAACGGCGTTGATATCTCAAACTTTTAAAAAATGAATGGAAGTGAATAGGGACAAAAACCGGGCGTGGCAGATGGGTGTGGGTTTGAATCCCCATGCTGTTCCCAAGTCGGGGTTATATCAGTGGGCTTTACGATTTAGAGTTGGAACGGCGTTGATATCTCAAACTTTCAAAAAATGAATGGAAGTGAATGGGGACAAAAACCGGGCGTGGCAGGTGGGTGTGGGTTCGAATCCCCATGCTGTATCTGAGTCGGGGTTACATCAGTGAGCTTTACGATTTAGAGTTGGAACGGCGTTGATATCTCAAACCTTCAAAAAATGAATGGAAGTGAATGGGGACAAAAACCGGGCGTGGCAGGTGGGTGTGGGTTCGAATCCCCATGCTGTACCCAAGTCGGGGTTACATCAGTGAGCTTTACGATTTACAGTTGGAACGGCGTTGATATCTCAAACTTTAGAAAAATGAATGGAAGTGAATGGGAACAAAAACCGGGCGTGGCAGGTGGGCGTTGGTTCGAATCCCCATGCTGTTCCCAAGTCGGGGTTATATCAGTGGGCTTTACGATTTAGAGTTGGAACGGCGTTGATATCTCGAACTTTCAAAAAATGAATGGAAGTGAATGGGGACAAAAACCGGGCGTGGCAGGTGGGTGTGGGTTCGAATCCCCATGCTGTACCCAAGTCGGGGTTACATCAGTGAGCTTTACGATATAGAGTTGGAACAGCGTTAATATCTCGAACTTTCAAAAAATGAATGGAAGTGAATGGAGCTGAAAAATGGGCGTGGCAGGTGGGCGTGGGTTCGAATCCCCATGCTGTATCTGAGTCGGGGTAACATCAGTGGGCTTTATGATTTAGAGTTGGAACGGCGTTAATATCTCGAACTTTCAAATAATGAATGGAAGTGAATGGGGACAAAAACCGGGCGTGGCAGGTGGGCGTGGGTTCGAATCCCCATGCTGTATCTGAGTCGGGGTTACATCAGTGGGCATTACGATATAGAGTTGGAACGGCGTCGATATCTCAAACTTTCAAAAAATGAATGGAAGTGAATGGGACTCTTATAGGTTAAATAAAGGTTGTAGAAGTAACCATTCAACAACCATTCAGAAAAAATGAATGGAAGTCAATGGGACCAAAAAACGGTAAAAAAACGGGCGTGGCAGGTGAACGGGCGGGCGGTTTGAAAAGCAAAAAACAAGAAGTTATTTCAATAACGGGCCGGACGATATATAGTTGGAACGGCGTCGATATCTCAAAATTTTTTCAAAAATGAATGGAAGTGAATGGGACAAAATTTCCGGAAAAACGGGCGTGGCGGGTGAACCCGCAGGCGGATCGAAAACCTGTATACAAGCAGTTGATTCCCGTATGGGCCGGACGATTTGGCGTTGGAACGGGGTCGATATCTCGAAAACTGCGGACGAAGAAAGCCGGACAAAAAACGGGCAGAATAATAATAATAATAACTAGAGAGTGCATTTCCGGAGAAAATGCGAGTGTGATTGCCGTGTGCCGGTCAAGCGGGCGCGCGTCTCCCAATGCTTTATCCAACTCAGGGAGTCATCAGTGGGCTTTACGATTTAGAATTGGAACGGCGTCGATATCTCGAACTTTCAAAAATTGAATGGAAGTGAATGGGGACAAAAACCGGGCGTGGCAGTTGGGCGTGGGTTTGAATTCCCATGCTGAATCTGAGTCTGGGTTACATCAGTGAGCTTTATGATATAGAGTTGGAACGGCGTCGATATCTCGAACTTTCAAAAAATGAATGGAAGTGAATGGGGACAAAAACCGGGCGTGGCAGGTGGGTGTGGGTTCGAATCCCCATGCTTTATCTGAGTCGGGGTTACATCAGTGAGCTTTACGATATAGAGTTGGAACGGCGACGATATCTCAAACTTTCAAAAAATGAATGGAAGTGAATAGGGACAAAAACCGGGCGTGGCAGGTGGGTGTGGGTTCGAATCCCCATGCTGTACCTGAGTCGGGGTTACATCAGGGGGCTTTACGATATAGAGTTGGAACGGCGTCGATATCTCGAACTTTCAAAAAATGAATGGAAGTGAATGGGGACAAAAACCGGGCGTGGCAGGTGGGTGTGGGTTCGAATCCCCATGCTTTATCTGAGTCGGGGTTACATCAGTGAGCTTTACGATATAGAGTTGGAACGGCGACGATATCTCAAACTTTCAAAAAATGAATGGAAGTGAATAGGGACAAAAACCGGGCGTGGCAGGTGGGTGTGGGTTCGAATCCCCATGCTGTACCTGAGTCGGGGTTACATCAGTGAGCTTTACGATATAGAGTTGGAACGGCGTCGATATCTCAAACTTTCAAAAAATGAATGGAAGTGAATGGGGACAAAAACCGGGCGTGGCAGGTGGGTGTGGGTTCGAATCCCCATGCTGTATCTGAGTCGGGGTTACATCAGTGAGCTTTACGATTTACAGTTGGAACGGCGTTGATATCTCAAACTTTAGAAAAATGAATGGAAGTGAATGGGAACAAAAACCGGGCGTGGCAGGTGGGCGTTGGTTCGAATCCCCATGCTGTATCTGAGTCGGGGTTACATCAGTGAGCTTAACGATTTAGAGTTGGAACGGCGTTGATATCTCAAACTTTTAAAAAATGAATGGAAGTGAATGGGGACAAAAACCGGGCGTGGCAGGTGGGTGTGGGTTCGAATCCCCATGCTGTACCCAAGTCGGGGTTACATCAGTGGGCTTTATGATTTAGAGTTGGAACGGCGTTAATATCTCGAACTTTCAAATAATGAATGGAAGTGAATGGAGCTGAAAAATGGGCGTGGCAGGTGGGTGTGTGTTCGAATCCCCATGCTTTATCTGAGTCGGGGTTACATCAGGGGGCTTTACGATATAGAGTTGGAACAGCGTTAATATCTCGAACTTTCAAAAAATGAATGGAAGTGAATGGAGCTGAAAAATGGGCGTGGCAGGTGGGCGTGGGTTCGAATCCCCATGCTGTACCGAAGTCGGGGTTACATCAGGGGGCTTTACGATATAGAGTTGGAACAGCGTTAATATCTCGAACTTTCAAAAAATGAATGGAAGTGAATGGAGCTGAAAAATGGGCGTGGCAGGTGGGCGTGGGTTCGAATCCCCATGCTGTATTTGAGTCGGGGTTACATCAGTGGGCTTTACGATATAGAGTTGGAACGGCGTTGATATCTCGAACTTTCAAAAAATGAATGGAAGTGAATGGGGACAAAAACCGGGCGTGGCAGGTGGGCGTGGGTTCGAATCCCCATGCTGTACCTGAGTCGGGGTTACATCAGTGAGCTTTATGATATAGAGTTGGAACTGCGTCGATATCTCGAACTTTCAAAAAATGAATGGAAGTGAATGGGGACAAAAACCGGGCGTGGCAGGTGGGCGTGGGTTCGAATCCCCATGCTGTATCTGAGTCGGGGTTACATCAGTGAGCTTTACGATTTACAGTTGGAACGGCGTTGATATCTCAAACTTTAGAAAAATGAATGGAAGTGAATGGGAACAAAAACCGGGCGTGGCAGGTGGGCGTTGGTTCGAATCCCCATGCTGTATCTGAGTCGGGGTTACATCAGTGAGCTTAACGATTTAGAGTTGGAACGGCGTTGATATCTCAAACTTTTAAAAAATGAATGGAAGTGAATGGGGACAAAAACCGGGCGTGGCAGGTGGGTGTGGGTTCGAATCCCCATGCTGTACCCAAGTCGGGGTTACATCTGTGAGCTTTACGATATAGAGTTGGAACGGCGACGATATCTCAAACTTTCAAAAAATGAATGGAAGTGAATGGGGACAAAAACCGGGCGTGGCAGGTGGGTGTGGGTTCGAATCCCCATGCTGTACCTGAGTCGGGGTTACATCAGTGAGCTTAACGATTTAGAGTTGGAACGGCGTCGATATCTCAAACTTTCAAAAAATGAATGGAAGTGAATGGGGACAAAAACCGGGCGTGGCAGGTGGGTGTGGGTTCGAATCCCCATGCTGTATCTGAGTCGGGGTTACATCAGTGAGCTTTACGATTTAGAGTTGGAACGGCGTTGATATCTCAAACTTTTAAAAAATGAATGGAAGTGAATGGGGACAAAAACCGGGCGTGGCAGGTGGGTGTGGGTTCGAATCCCCATGCTGTACCTGAGTCGGGGTTACATCAGTGGGCTTTATGATTTAGAGTTGGAACGGCGTTAATATCTCGAACTTTCAAATAATGAATGGAAGTGAATGGAGCTGAAAAATGGGCGTGGCAGGTGGGTGTGTGTTCGAATCCCCATGCTGTACCGAAGTCGGGGTTACATCAGGGGGCTTTACGATATAGAGTTGGAACAGCGTTAATATCTCGAACTTTCAAAAAATGAATGGAAGTGAATGGAGCTGAAAAATGGGCGTGGCAGGTGGGCGTGGGTTCGAATCCCCATGCTGTATTTGAGTCGGGGTTACATCAGTGGGCTTTACGATATAGAGTTGGAACGGCGTTGATATCTCGAACTTTCAAAAAATGAATGGAAGTGAATGGGGACAAAAACCGGGCGTGGCAGGTGGGCGTGGGTTCGAATCCCCATGCTGTACCTGAGTCGGGGTTACATCAGTGAGCTTTACGATATAGAGTTGGAACTGCGTCGATATCTCGAACTTTCAAAAAATGAATGGAAGTGAATGGGGACAAAAACCGGGCGTGGCAGGTGGGCGTGGGTTCGAATCCCCATGCTGTATCTGAGTCGGGGTTACATCAGTGAGCTTTACGATATAGAGTTGGAACTGCGTCGATATCTCGAACTTTCAAAAAATGAATGGAAGTGAATGGGGACAAAAACCGGGCGTGGCAGGTGGGCGTGGGTTCGAATCCCCATGCTGTACCTGAGTCGGGGTTACATCAGTGAGCTTTACGATATAGAGTTGGAACGGCGTCGATATCTCAAACTTTCAAAAAATGAATGGAAGTGAATGGGACTCTTATAGGTTAAATAAAGGTTGTAGAAGTAACCATTCAACAACCATTCAGAAAAAATGAATGGAAGTCAATGGGACCAAAAAACGGTAAAAAAACGGTAAAAAAACGGGCGTGGCGGGTGAACGGGCAGGCGGTTTGAAAAGCAAAAAACAAGAAGTTATTTCAATAACGGGCCGGACGATATATAGTTGGAACGGCGTCGATATCTCAAAATTTTTTCAAAAATGAATGGAAGTGAATGGGACAAAATTTCCGGAAAAACGGGCGTGGCGGGTGAACAAGCGGGCGGATCGAAAACCTGTATACAAGCAGTTGATTCCCGTATGGGCCGGACGATTTGGCGTTGGAACGGGGTCGATATCTCGAAAACTGCGGACGAAGAAAGCCGGACAAAAAACGGGCAGAATAATAATAATAATAACTAGAGAGTGCATTTCCGGAGAAAATGCGAGTGTGATTGCCGTGTGCCGGTCGGGCGGGCGTGCGTATCCCAATGCTTTATCCAACTCGGGGTGTCATCAGTGGGCTTTACGATTTAGAGTTGAAACGGCGTCGATATCTCGATCTTTCAAAAAATGAATAGAAGTGAGTGGAGTCGAAAAACGGGCGTGGCAGGTGGGCGTGAGTTCGAATCCCCATGCTGTACCCAAGTCAGGGTTACATCAGTAGGCTTTACGATATAGAGTTGGAACGGCGTTGATATCTCGAACTTTCAATAAATGAATTGAAGTGAATAGAGCCGAAAAACGGGCGTGGCAGGTGGGCGTGGGTTCGAATCCCCATGCTGTACCTGAGTCGGGGTTACATCAGTGGGCTTTACGATTTAGAGTTGGAACGGCGTCGATATCTCAAACTTTCAAAAAATGAATGGAAGTGAATGGAACAAAAAAACAGGCGTGGCAGGTGGGTGTGGGTTCGAGTCCCCATGCTTTATCTGAGTCGGGGTTACATCAGTGGGCTTTACAATTTAGAGTTGGAACGGCGTTGATATCTCAAACTTTCAAAAAATGAATGGAAGTGAATAGGACCAAAAAACGGGTGTGGCAGGTGGGTGTGGGTTCGAATCCCCATGCTGTACCTTAGTCGGGGTTACATCAGTGGGCTTTATGATTTAGAGTTGGAACGGCGTTGATATCTCAAACTTTCAAAAAATGAATGGAAGTCAATGAGGCTGAAAAACGGGCGTGGCAGTTGGGCGTGTGTTCGAATCCCCATGCTGTACCCATTTTGGGGTTACATTAGTGGGCTTTATGATTTAGAGTTGGAACAATGTTGATATCTCAAACTTTCAAAAAATGAATGGAAGTGAATGGGGCAGAAAACCGGGCGTGGCAGGTGGGCGTGAGTTCGAATCCCCATGCTGTACCTGAGTCGGGGTTACATCAGTGGGCTTTACAATTTAGAGTTGGAACGGCGTCGATATCTCGAACTTTCAAAAAATGAATGGAAGTGAATTGAGCTCAAAAATGGGCGTGGCAGGTGGGTGTGGGTTCGAATCCCCATGCTGTATCTGAGTCGGGGTTACATCAGTGGGCTTTACGATATAGAGTTGGAACGGTGTTGATATCTCGAACTTTCAAAAAATGAATGGAAGTGAATGGGACCAAAAACCGGGCGTGGCAGGTGGGTGTGGGTTCGAATCCCCATGCTGTACCCAAGTCGGGGTTACATCAGGGGGCTTTACAATTTAGAGTTGGAACAGTGTTGATATCTCAAACTTTCAAAAAATGAATGGAAGTGAATGGAGCCGGAAAACGGGCGTGGCAGGTGGGCGTGGGTTCGAATCCCCAAAACTGTATCTGAGTCGGGGTTACATCAGGGGGCTTTACGATTTAGAGTTGGAACGGTGTTGATATCTCAAACTTTCAAAAAATGAATGGAAGTGAATGGAGCCGGAAAACGGGCGTGGCAGGTGGGTGTGGGTTCGAATCCCCAAAACTGTATCTGAGTCGGGGTTACATCAGGGGGCTTTACGATTTAGAGTTGGAACGGTGTTGATATCTCAAACTTTCAAAAAATGAATGGAAGTGAATGGGACTCTTACAGGTTAAATAAACGTTATAGAAATAACCATTCAACAACCATTCAAAGAAAACGAATGGAAGTCAATGGGACCAAAAATCGGTACAAAAGCGGGCGTGGCGGGTGAACGGACGGGCGGATCAAAAAACTTTTTTTCAATAAGTGATGCCAATAACGGGCCGGACGATCTAGAGTTGGAACGGCATCGATATCTCAAAATTTTTTTGAAAATGAATGGAAGTCTATGGGAAAAAAATCGCTACAAAAGAGGGCGTGGCGGGCGAACGGGCAGGCGGATCCGAAAGCTGTATACAAGCCCGCGTCGCACCAACAGGCCGGACGATTTGGCGTTGGAACAGTGTCGATATCTCGAAAACTGCGGGGCGAGATAGCCGGCGACGAAAGTGGTGGAATAATAAAAAGAAAAAAAATAATAATAATATGACTAACGGATAACAATAGTGTGCTTGCCCATAGGCAATCACACTAATAATATGACTAACGGATAACAATAGTGTGCTTGCCTTCAGCAATCACACTAATAATATGACTAACGGATAACAATAGTGTGCTTGCCTTCAGCAATCACACTAATAATATGACTTTCGGATAACAATAGTGTGCTTGCCTACAGCAATCACACTAATAACTAGAGATGTGCATTTCCGGAGAAAATGCGAGTGTGATTGCCGTGTGCCGGTCGGCGGGCGTGCGCGCGTATCCCGACGCGGTTTCTAAATCGGGTGCGGCGTCGACGGCCCGGACGGCTCAGAGTCTGAACGGCGTCTATCGCGGTGCGGCGGGTGGACGGGCGTGGCAGGTCGGGGGCGCGCATGTGTTTAGAAGAGGTGCGGTGCGTGGGGTGTGAATACTTTCTCCCAGACAGGCCACTGTATCTGTGCACAATCTGTGCTGTGAGCACAAGTTCACTCTGTGTGTGTTTGAAAAGCTAAACTTGTAAATAAATGCATTTGTGCACTTTTTTACTGCTTACAAATCACTGCGCATTCATTTATATGTGAAAATAAGTGCAGTGGACATTGTTTTTGAGCACAATCTGAGCGGGGGGGTGATTTACAGTTTTACAGGCAGAAATGCACTAATTCTGGTGCACTTCCACATGAAATAGTTCCGGTTTCGGTCCCTGTGTTAGCGGTTAGCCCGTTACCATTGGTTTAAATGCAATCGTTAGCATTGAAGCTAACGAAAGTAAATATCTTATTTTTGGAGGCAACGCGATCGATTTAACTTTAATTCCCAAGTGTAAGTTCCCTATAATTTCCTTCTGTGTAGTGTTTTCCCCTTAAAATTCAGTAATATTTGAGTTACAGACAAAAATAAGTCTGTTATTGAAGCGGCGGCCATTTTAATTTTCGTGATCGGCCGTGTTACATTTCACTGTGTTTCCAGACACAAGTTCACTCGTTGTAGTGCACTTCCACTGGATTGGGACACGTCCACGCTCCCTACGCTATAGCTTTAGCGATTCTCCATTGATTTCAATGCATTGGTTAGCGTTTGAGCTAACGAATCCACATATCTTTAGTTTTTGGTGCAACGCGATTGATTTAACCTTGAATTCCAACTGTAACTGGCATATAATTTCATTTTGTGTATCGTTTTCACCTGAAAATTCAGTAATATTTGAGTTACAGACCAAAATATGCCCGTTTTTTGATGGGCAGCCATGTTTTTCGGTCAGAACGACCTGGAAGTTTCAGGATACGTCATCACGTTGACGTGTTATGGAATCCCAAAAGTGTCATAATTTTGGTGCCAACTTTTGTAGAAAAGCGGGCATAGCTGGCACACGGATGGGCGTATCCGGATGATTTTTTGGATTTGGGGTCCAATTAATAACCCGGTCGATCAAGAGTTGGAACGGCGTTGATAGCTCGACATTTTTTAAAAAATGAATGGGAGTCTATGGGAAAAATTTGCCCGGAAAAACTGGCACTGTGGGCACACGGTTGGTCCGATCCAAAAGCTGTATACAAGCAGTCGATTCCCGTATGGGCCGGACGATTTGGCGTTGGAACGGGGTCGATATCTCGAAAACTGCGGACGAAGATAGGGAGACAAAAAACGGGTGGAATAATAATAATAACTAGAGATGTGCATTTCCGGAGAAAATGCGAGTGTGATTGCCGTGTGCCGGTCGGCGGGCGTGTGCAGGTCGGGGGCGCGCATGCGTTTAGAAGTGGTGCGGTGCATGGGGAGTGAATACTTTCTCCCAGACAGGCCACTGTATCTGTGCACAAGCTGTGGTGTGAGCACTAGTTCACTCTGGGTGTGTTTGAAAAGCCAAACCTGTAAAAAAATGCATTTCTGCACGTTTGTACTGCTTACAAATCAGTACTCATTCATTTACATATGATTATCACTGCAGGGGCCATGGTATTGCGCAATCTATGATCGGCTGTGTCTCATTTACAGCTTTCAAGCATAGTGCACTCAGACTTCGGTCCCTCTTTTAGCATTTAGCAATTCCCATTGATTTTATAGCATCCGTTAGCCTTGAAGCTAACGGATATAAATATCTTTTTTTCTGTTGCAACGCGAACGATATGACGCTCACTGCTAAGTCTAACTGCACTATAATTTCATTCTGTGCAGCGTTTTCATCTTAAAAATCACTAATACTTTAGTTACAGACCAAAATAAGTCAGATTTTTTGGCGGCCGCCATTTTCTATTCTCAGAACGGCCTGAAGATGCCGCCTACGTCATCACGTTGACGTTCTGTGGAAAGCCAAAGGTGTCAAGATTTTTGTCCAAAAATTAGGGCGAAAACGGGCATAAATGCCACACGGATGGGCGTATCCGGATGATTTTTTGGATTTGGGCGCTAATTAATGACCCGGTCGATCAAGGGTTGGAACGGCGTTGATAGCTCGAAATTTTTTTCAAAATGAATGGGAGTCAATGGGGCAAAACGGGCACCTTAAAACGGGCACTGTGCCCACAGTGTTGGTTCGATCCAAAAGCTGTATACAAGCAGTCCATTCCCGTATGGGCCGGACGATTTGGCACTGGAACGGGGTCGATATCTCGAAAATTGCGGACGAAGAAAGGGAGACAAAAAACGGGCGGAATGGCAATAATATATTGAAAACGAAAATAACAATAACAATAGTGTGCTTGCATTCTGCAATCACACTAACTAGAGAGTGCATTTCCGGAGAAAATGCGAGTGTGATTGCCGTGTGCCGGTCGGCAAGCGTGCGCAGGTTGGGGGTGCGCATGCGTTTAGAAGTGGTGCGGTGCGTGGGGTGTGAATACTTTCTCCCAGACAGGCCACTGTATCTGTGCACAAGCTGTGGTGTGAGCACAAGTTCACTCTGGGTGTGTTTGAAAAGCCAAACCTGTAAAAAAAATGCATTTCTGCACGTTTGTACTGCTTACAAATCAGTACTCATTCATTTACATGTGATTATCACTGCAGGGGCCATGGTATTGCGCAATCTATGATCGGCTGTGTCTCATTTACAGCTTTCAGGCATAGTGCACTCAGACTTCGGTCCCTCTTTTAGCATTTAGCAATTCCCATTGATTTCAATGCATCCGTTAGCCTTGAAGCTAACGGATAGAAATATCTTTTTTTCTGTTGCAACGCGATCGATTTGACGCTCACTGCTAAGTGTAACTGCACTATAATTTCATTCTGTGCAGCATTTTTACTTTAAAAATCACTAATACTTTAGTTACAGACCAAAATAAGTTCGTTTTCAAATCGGCAGCCATGTTGCTTTTTCGGAACAGTCCGAGGTGGTTGCCTACGTCATCACGTTGACGTGTTATGGAAGGCCAAAGGTGTAAAAATTTTTCTCTCAAAATTCGGGCAAAAACGGGCATAAATGCCACACAAATGGGCGTATCCAGATGATTTTTTGGATTTGGGCGCTAATTAATGACCCGGTCCATCAAGAGTTGGAACGGCATTTATAGCTCGAAATTTTTTTCAAAAAGAATGGGAGTCAATGGGGCAAAACGGGCACCTTAAAACGGGCACTGTGCCCACAGTGTTGGTTCGATCCAAAAGCTGTATACAAGCAGTCCATTCCCGTATGGGCCGGACGATTTGGCACTGGAACGGGGTAGATATCTCGAAAATTGCGGACGAAGAAAGGGAGACAAAAAACGGGCGGAATGGCAATAATATATTGAAAACGAAAATAACAATAACAATAGTGTGCTTGCATTCTGCAATCACACTAATAACTAGAGAGTGCATTTCCGGAGAAAATGCGAGTGTGATTGCCGTGTGCCGGTCGGCGTGCATGCGCGCTTATCCGAACGCCGTATCTAAGCTGGGAGCAGCGTCGACGGGCCGGACGGCTCAGAGTCGGAACAGCGTTGACGTCCGGACGTCTCAAAAACGGGCGTGGCAGACGGGCGGGGCTGCGTATGACCATGCTGTATCCAAGTCGGGGTGTCATCAGTGGGCTAAACAAATTAGAGTTGGAATGGCGTTGATATCTCGAAATATTAAAAAAGTGGGCGTGGCAGGCGGGCGGGGCTGCGTATGACCATGCTGTATCCAAGTTGGGGTGTCATTAACTGGCCAGATGATTTACAGTTGGAACGGTGTTGATATCTCGAAATATAAAAAAATGGGCGTGGCAGGTGGGCGGGGCTGCGTATGACCATGCTGTATCCATGTCGGGGTGTCATCAGTGGGCTAAACAAATTAGAGTTTGAACGGCGTTGATATCTCGAAATATAAAAAAAGTGGGCGTGGCAGGTGGGCGGGGCTGCGTATGACCATGCTGTATCCAGGTTGGGGTGTCATTAACTGCCCGGATGATTTACAGTTGGAACGGTGTTGATATCTCGAAATTTCCAAAAAATGAATGGAAGTGAATGGGGCTGAAAACCGGGCGTGGCAGGTGGGCGTGGGTTCGAGTCCCCATGCTGTATCTGAGTCGGGGTTACATCAGTGAGCTTTACAATTTAGAGTTGGAACGGTGTCGATATCTCAAACTTTCAAACAATGAATGGAAGTGAATGGGGCTCTTATAGGTTAAATAAAGGTTATAGAAATAACCATGAAATAACCATTAAAAAAAATGAATGGAAGTCAATGATATTGCGCAATCTATGATCGGCTGTGTCTCATTTACAGCTTTCAGGCATAGTGCACTTACACAGTGCTCACACTTCGGTCCCTCCTTTAGCATGTAGCCATTGCCATTGATTTGAATGCATTCGTTAGCCTTGAAGCTAACGGATATAAATATCTTCTTTTCTGTTGCAACGCGAACGATTTGACGCTCACTGCTAAGTGTTACTGTGTTATAATTTCATTCTGTGCAGCGTTTTCACCTTAAAAATCACTAATACTTTAGTTACAGACCAAAATAAGTCAGATTTTTTGTCGGCGGCCATTTTCTGTTCTCAGAACGGCCTGAACATGTCGCCTACGTCATCACGTTGACGTTCTATGGAAAGCCAAAGGTGTCAAGATTTTTGTCCAAAAATTCGGGCACAAACGGGCATAAATGCCACACGGATGGGCGTATCCGGATGATTTTTTGAAATTGGGCGCTAATTAATGACCCGGTCGATCAAGGGTTGGAACGGCGTTGATAGCTCGAAATTTTTTTCAAAATGAATGGGAGTCAATGGGGCAAAACGGGCACCTTAAAACTGGCACTGTGGGCACAGTGTTGGTTCGATCCAAAAGCTGTATACAAGCAGTCCATTCCCGTATGGGCCGGACGATTTGGCACTGGAACGGGGTCGATATCTCGAAAATTGCGGACGAAGAAAGGGAGACAAAAAACGGGCGGAATGGTAATAATATATTGAAAACGAAAAAACGAATAACAATAGTGTGCTTGCATTCTGCAATCACACTAATAATATGACTTTCGGATAACAATAGTGTGCTTGCATTCTGCAATCACACTAATAATAATAATATGACTTTCGGATAACAATAGTGTGCTTGCCTACAGCAATCACACTAATAATATGACTTTCGGATAACAATAGTGTGCTTGCCTACAGCAATCACACTAATATGACTTTCGGATAACAATAGTATGATTGCCTTTAGGCAATCACACTAACTAGAGATGTGCATTTCCGGAGAAAATGCGAGTGTGATTGCCGTGTGCCGGTCGGCGGGCGTGTGCAGGTCGGGGGCGCGCATGCGTTTAGAAGTGGTGCGGTGCATGGGGTGTGAATACTTTCTCCCAGACAGGCCACTGTATCTGTGCACAAGCTGTGGTGTGAGCACTAGTTCACTCTGGGTGTGTTTGAAAAGCCAAACCTGTAAAAAAATGCATTTCTGCACGTTTGTACTGCTTACAAATCAGTACTCATTCATTTACATATGATTATCACTGCAGGGGCCATGGTATTGCGCAATCTATGATCGGCTGTGTCTCATTTACAGCTTTCAAGCATAGTGCACTCAGACTTCGGTCCCTCTTTTAGCATTTAGCAATTCCCATTGATTTTATAGCATCCGTTAGCCTTGAAGCTAACGGATATAAATATCTTTTTTTCTGTTGCAACGCGAACGATATGACGCTCACTGCTAAGTCTAACTGCACTATAATTTCATTCTGTGCAGCGTTTTCATCTTAAAAATCACTAATACTTTAGTTACAGACCAAAATAAGTCAGATTTTTTGGCGGCCGCCATTTTCTATTCTCAGAACGGCCTGAAGATGCCGCCTACGTCATCACGTTGACGTTCTGTGGAAAGCCAAAGGTGTCAAGATTTTTGTCCAAAAATTCGGGCGAAAACGGGCATAAATGCCACACGGATGGGCGTATCCGGATGATTTTTTGGATTTGGGCGCTAATTAATGACCCGGTCGATCAAGGGTTGGAACGGCGTTGATAGCTCGAAATTTTTTTCAAAATGAATGGGAGTCAATGGGGCAAAACGGGCACCTTAAAACGGGCACTGTGCCCACAGTGTTGGTTCGATCCAAAAGCTGTATACAAGCAGTCCATTCCCGTATGGGCCGGACGATTTGGCACTGGAACGGGGTCGATATCTCGAAAATTGCGGACGAAGAAAGGGAGACAAAAAACGGGCGGAATGGCAATAATATATAATAGTGTGCTTGCATTCTGCAATCACACTAATAATATGACTAACGGATAACAATAGTATGATTGCCTTCAGCAATCACACTAATAAACGTTAAACCCTGATCTACACTACATTACTATAACAATCCTAAATAAACATGTTAAACCCTGATCTACACTACATTACCATAACAATCCTAAATAAACATGTTAAACCCTGATCTACACTACATTACCATAACAAGCCTAAATAAACATGTTAAACCCTGATCTACACTACATTACTATAACAGCCCTAAATAAACATGTTAAACCCTGATCTACACTACATTACCATAACAAATCTAAATAAACATGTTAAGCCCTGATCTACACATTACTATAACAATCCTAAATAAACATGTTAAACCCTGATCTACACTACATTACTATAACAAGCCTAAATAAACATGTTAAACCCTGATCTACATTACATTACCATAACAATTCTAAATAAACATGTTAAGCCTTGATCTACACTACATTACTATAACAATTCTAAATAAACATGTTAAACCCTGATCTACACTATATTACCATAACAATTCTAAATAAACATGTTAAACCCTGATCTACACTACATTACTATAACAAGCCTAAATAAACATGTTAAACCCTGATCTACACTACATTACTATAACAAGCCTAAATAAACATGTTAAACCCTGATCTACACTACATTACTATAACAAGCCTAAATAAACATGTTAAACCCTGATCTACACTACATTACCATAACAATTCTAAATAAACATGTTAAGCCCTGATCTACACTACATTACTATAACAATTCTAAATAAACATGTTAAACCCTGATCTACACTACATTACTATAACAAGCCTAAATAAACATGTTAAGCCCTGATCTACACTACATTACTATAACAATTCTAAATAAACATGTTAAACCCTGATCTACACTACATTACTATAACAATTCTAAATAAACATGTTAAACCCTGATCTACACTACATTACTATAACAATCCTAAATAAACATGTTAAACCCTGATCTACACTACATTACCATAACAATCCTAAATAAACATGTTAAACCCTGATCTACACTACATTACCATAACAAGCCTAAATAAACATGTTAAACCTTGATCTACACTACATTACTATAACATCCCTAAATAAACATGTTAAACCCTGATCTACACTACATTACCATAACAATTCTAAATAAACATGTTAAACCCTGATCTACACTACATTACTATAACAATTCTAAACTAGAGAGTGCATTTCCGGAGAAAATGCGAGTGTGATTGCCGTGTGCCGGTCGGCGTGCGTGCGTATCCCAATGCTTTATCCAACTCGGGGTGTCATCAGTGGGCTTTACGATTTATAGTTGAAACGGCGTCGATATCTCAAACTTTCAAAAAATGAATGGAAGTGAATAAGGACAAAAAACGGGCGTGGCAGGTGGGTGTGGGTTTGAATCCCCATGCTGTACCTGAGTCGGGGTAACATCAGGGGGCTTTACGATATAGAGTTGGAACGGCGTTGATATCTCGAACTTTCAAAAAATGAATGGAAGTGAATGGGACCAAAAACCGGGCGTGGCAGGTGGGTGTGGGTTCGAATCCCCATGCTGTACCTGAGTCGGGGTTACATCAGCGGGCTTTACGATTTAGAGTTGGAACGGCGTCGATATCTCAAACTTTCAAAAAATGAATGGAAGTGAATGGGACCAAAAACCGGGCGTGGCAGGTGGGTGTGGGTTCGAATCCCCATGCTGTACCTGAGTCGGGGTTACATCAGGGGGCTTTACAATTTAGAGTTGGAACGGCGTTGATATCTCGAACTTTCAAAAAATGAATGAAAGTGAATGGGACAAAAAACCGGGCGTGGCAGGTGGGTGTGGGTTCGAATCCCCAGGCTGTACCCAAGTCGGGGTTACATCAGTGGGCTTTACGATTTAGAGTTGGAACGGCGTTGATATCTCGAACTTTCAAAAAATGAATGGAAGTGAATGGGACCAAAAACCGGGCGTGGCAGGTGGGCGTGGGTTCGAATCCCCATGCTGTACCCAAGTCGGGGTTACATCAGTGGGCTTTACGATTTAGAGTTGGAACGGCGTTGATATCTCGAACTTTCAAAAAATGAATGAAAGTGAATGGGGACAAAAACCGGGCGTGGCAGGTGGGCGTGGGTTCGAATCCCCATGCTGTACCTGAGTCGGGGTTACATCAGGGGGCTTTACGATATAGAGTTGGAACGGCGTTGATATCTCGAACTTTAAAAAAATGAATGGAAGTGAATGGGAACAAAAACCGGGCGTGGCAGGTGGGCGTGGGTTCGAATCCCCATGCTGTACCTGAGTCGGGGTTACATCAGGGGGCTTTACGATATAGAGTTGGAACGGCGTTGATATCTCGAACTTTAAAAAAATGAATGGAAGTGAATGGGACCAAAAACCGGGCGTGGCAGGTGGGTGTGGGTTCGAATCCCCATGCTGTATCTGAGTCGGGGTTACATCAGTGGGCTTTACGATTTAGAGTTGGAACGGCGTTGATATCTCGAACTTTCAAAAAATGAATGGAAGTGAATGGGACCAAAAACCGGGCGTGGCAGGTGGGCGTGGGTTCGAATCCCCATGCTGTACCCAAGTCGGGGTTACATCAGTGGGCTTTACGATTTAGAGTTGGAACGGCGTTGATATCTCGAACTTTAAAAAAATGAATGGAAGTGAATGGGACCAAAAACCGGGCGTGGCAGGTGGGCGTGGGTTCGAATCCCCATGCTGTACCTGAGTCGGGGTTACATCAGGGGGCTTTACGATATAGAGTTGGAACGGCGTTGATAGCTCGAACTTTAAAAAAATGAATGGAAGTGAATGGGACCAAAAACTGGGCGTGGCAGGTGGGTGTGGGTTCGAATCCCCATGCTGTATCTGAGTCGGGGTTACATCAGGGGGCTTTACGATTTAGAGTTGGAACGGCGTTGATATCTCAAACTTTCAAAAAATGAATGGAAGTGAATGGGACCAAAAACCGGGCGTGGCAGGTGGGTGTGGGTTCGAATCCCCATGCTGTATCTGAGTCGGGGTTACATCAGTGGGCTTTACCATTTAGAGTTGGAACGGCGTTGATATCTCGAACTTTCAAAAAATGAATGGAAGTGAATGGGACCAAAAACCGGGCGTGGCAGGTGGGTGTGGGTTCGAATCCCCAGGCTGTACCCAAGTCGGGGTTACATCAGGGGGCTTTACGATTTAGAGTTGGAACGGCGTTGATATCTCAAACTTTCAAAAAATGAATGGAAGTGAATGGGACCAAAAACCGGGCGTGGCAGGTGGGTGTGGGTTCGAATCCCCATGCTGTATCTGAGTCGGGGTTACATCAGTGGGCTTTACGATATAGAGTTGGAACGGCGTTGATATCTCGAACTTTCAAAAAATGAATGGAAGTGAATGGGACCAAAAACCGGGCGTGGCAGGTGGGTGTGGGTTCGAATCCCCATGCTGTATCTGAGTCGGGGTTACATCAGTGGGCTTTACCATTTAGAGTTGGAACGGCGTTGATATCTCGAACTTTCAAAAAATGAATGGAAGTGAATGGGACCAAAAACCGGGCGTGGCAGGTGGGTGTGGGTTCGAATCCCCATGCTGTATCTGAGTCGGGGTTACATCAGGGGGCTTTACGATTTAGAGTTGGAACGGCGTTGATATCTCAAACTTTCAAAAAATGAATGGAAGTGAATGGGACCAAAAACCGGGCGTGGCAGGTGGGTGTGGGTTCGAATCCCCATGCTGTATCTGAGTCGGGGTTACATCAGTGGGCTTTACAATTTAGAGCTGGAACGGCGTTGATATCTCAAATTAAAAAAAAATGAATGGAAGTGAATGGAGCCGAAAAACGGGCGTGGCAGGTGGGTGTGGGTTCGAATCCCCATGCTGTATGTGAGTGGGGTTACATCAGTGGGAAGTGAGCATATCTAAATGCTGTATAGAAGAGCTGCAGTGTGTGTGTTTGGGGGGGTGAAGACTCACACAGGCGACTCTGTCTAAATCCTAGCTCTCGATTTGAGCCGAAGGAATGGAAGTCAATGGGACTCATTGGTTACATAAAGGTTGTAGAAATAACCATTCAACAACCATTCAAACGGTAAAAAGAGGGCGTGGCGGGTGAACGGAAAGGCGGATCGAAACGCAAAAAACAAGAAGTGATGACAATAACGGGCCGGATGATTTAGAGTTGGAACCGCGTCGATATCTCAACATTTTTTCAAAAATGAATGGAAGTCTATGGGAAAAAATTTCCGGAAAAACGGGCGTGGCAGGCGATTGGGCGGGTGGATCGAAAACCTGTATACAAGCAGTCCATTCCCGTATGGGCCGGACGATTTGGCGCTGGAACGGGGTCGATATCTCGAAAACTGCGGACGAAGAAAGGGAGACAAAAAACGGGTGGAATAATAATAATAATAATAATAATAACTAGAGAGTGCATTTCCGGAGAAAATGCGAGTGTGATTGCCGTGTGCCGGTCGGCGGGCGTGCGCAGGTCGGGGGCGCGCATGCGTTTAGAAGTGGTGCGGTGCGTGGGGTGTGAATACTTTCTCCCAGACAGGCCACTGTATCTGTGCACAAGCTGTGGTGTGAGCACAAGTTCACTCTGGGTGTGTTTGAAAAGCCAAACCTGTAAAAAAATGCATTTCTGCACGTTTGTACTGCTTACAAATCAGTACTCATTCATTTACATGTGATTATCACTGCAGGGGCCATGGTATTGCGCAATCTATGATCGGCTGTGTCTCATTTACAGATTTCAGGCATAGTGCACTCAGACTTCGGTCCCTCTTTTAGCATTTAGCAATTCCCATTGATTTCAATGCATCCGTTAGCCTTGAAGCTAACGGATATAAATATCTTTGTTTCTGTTGCAGCGCGAACGATATGACGCTCACTGCAAAGTCTAACTGCACTATAATTTCATTCTGTGCAGCGTTTTCATCTTAAAAATCACTAATACTTTAGTTACAGACCAAAATAAGTCAGATTTTTTGGCGGCCGCCATTTTCTATTCTCAGAACGGCCTGAAGATGCCGTCTACGTCATCACGTTGACGTTCTGTGGAAAGCCAAAGGTGTCAAGATTTTTGTCCAAAAATTCGGGCAAAAACGGGCATAAATGCCACACGGATGGGCGTATCCGGATGATTTTTTGGATTTGGGCGCTAATTAATGACCCGGTCGATCAAGGGTTGGAACGGCGTTGATAGCTCGAAATTCATTTCAAAATGAATGGGAGTCAATGGGGAAAAACGGGCACCTTAAAACGTGTTGGTTCGATCAAAAAGTTGTATACAAGCGCTCTATTCCCGTATGGGCCGGACGATTTGGCGCTGGAACGGGGTCGATATCTCGAAAACTGCGGGAGAGGAAGCACGGACAAAAAACGGGCAGAATAATAATAATATATTGAAAACGAAAATAACAATAACAATAGTGTGCTTGCATTCTGCAATCACACTAATAATAATAATATGACTTTCGGATAACAATAGTGTGCTTGCCTACAGCAATCACACTAATAAACATGTTAAACCCTGATCTACACTACATTACTATAACAATCCTAAATAAACATGTTAAACCCTGATCTACACTACATTACCATAACAATCCTAAATAAACATGTTAAACCCTGATCTACACTACATTACCATAACAAGCCTAAATAAACATGTTAAACCTTGATCTACACTACATTACTATAACATCCCTAAATAAACATGTTAAACCCTGATCTACACTACATTACCATAACAATTCTAAATAAACATGTTAAGCCCTGATCTACACTACATTACTATAATAATTCTAAATAAACATGTTAAACCCTGATCTACACTACATTACTATAACAAGCCTAAATAAACATGTTAAACCCTGATCTACACTACATTACCATAACAAATCTAAATAAACATGTTAAACCCTGATCTACACTACATTACTATAACAAGCCTAAATAAACATGTTAGGCCAGTGATAGCTCAGTGGTTAAGGTACTGGACTAGTAAACAGAAGGTTGCCGGTTCAAGCCCCGCCACCACCAAGTTGCCACTGTTGGGTCCCTGAGCAAGGCCCTTAACCCTCAATTGCTCATTGTGTTCCGCTCACTGTGTAAGTCGCTTTGGATAAAAGCGTCTGCTAAATGCTGAAAATGTAAATGTAAATGTAAGCCCTGATCTACACTACATTACTATAATATTTCTAAATAAACATGTTAAACCCTGATCTACACTACATTACTATAACAAGCCTAAATAAACATGTTAAACCCTGATCTACACTACATTACCATAAAAAATCTAAATAAACATGTTAAACCCTGATCTACACTACATTACCATAACAACCCTAAATAAACATGTTAAACCCTGATCTACACTACATTACTATAACAAGCCTAAATAAACATGTTAAACCCTGATCTACACTACATTACCATAACAAATCTAAATAAACATGTTAAACCCTGATCTACACTACATTACTATAACAAGCCTAAATAAACATGTTAAGCCCTGATCTACACTACATTACTATAATATTTCTAAATAAACATGTTAAACCCTGATCTACACTACATTACTATAACAAGCCTAAATAAACATGTTAAACCCTGATCTACACTACATTACCATAACAAATCTAAATAAACATGTTAAACCCTGGTCTACACTACATTACCATAACAACCCTAAATAAACATGTTAAACCCTGATCTACACTACATTACCATAACAATTCTAAATAAACATGTTAAGCCCTGATCTACACTACATTACTATAACAATTCTAAATAAACATGTTAAACCCTGATCTACACTACATTACCATAACAAATCTAAATAAACATGTTAAACCCTGATCTACACTACATTACTATAACAATCCTAAATAAACATGTTAAACCCTGATCTACACTACATTACCATAACAATCCTAAATAAACATGTTAAACCCTGATCTACACTACATTACCATAACAAGCCTAAATAAACATGTTAAACCCTGATCTACACTACATTACTATAACATCCCTAAATAAACATGTTAAACCCTGATCTACACTACATTACCATAACAATTCTAAATAAACATGTTAAGCCCTGATCTACACTACATTACCATAACAAGCCTAAATAAACATGTTAAACCCTGATCTACACTACATTACCATAACAATTCTAAATAAACATGTTAAACCCTGATCTACACTACATTACTTTAACAATCCTAAATAAACATGTTAAACCCTGATCTACACTACATTACTATAACAATTCTAAAAAAAACATGTTAAACCCTGATCTACACTACATTACCATAACAAATCTAAATAAACATGTTAAACCCTGATCTACACTACATTACCATAACAAATCTAAATAAACATGTTAAACCCTGATCTACACTACATTACTATAACAAATCTAAATAAACATTTTAAACCCTGATCTACACAACATTACTATAACAACCCTAAATAAATAAACATATTTTTATTGATATGTTTATTTTTACTGATTGCCATGGTGATGGTGGACGCTGGCGCATTTGGCTGCCGCTACCGTTACCGTATTTTACCGTATTTTACCGTATTTTATTGTATTTTTATCGTTTTTCGTTTTCATCTTTTTACACACCTTGTGGATCTATTTCTTTTATGTTACTTTTGATACTTTTATTTGTGCTTTTGATACTTTTTGTTCTTTCTACTGTACATCGCGTCTGCGGCCGGTGGTGAACGGTGGATGAGTTTTCCTGGGATCGGCACGATGTTGAACTATTCCGTTGACCAGCTGAGGAAGTTCAACAACTGCACTACTCCATCGTGTATTTCAGTCATCAAACAGCTTGGACTCCTTCGCCGGCCTCGTTATATTCACAGGGGCTCCCGGAGAAAGCTTGTTTATCTTCGAAACGGTAACGCTATTCCATCCTTCTGGTCAGCCGTGCGCACTGTCGCTCCGCAAACACGTCATCAGAGCGCTGCTGCCTTGCACACCAGTAGCGGTGTAGTCTCCATGACAACGCTGTCCACGGAGTGGGATAGGAAACGCGGAGTGGACTTAGCAAATCTCCGTTCTCTTCCTCGTTCCTCACAGCCAACTACACAACAATACCACTTGAAAATGGCATTGCTTAATGTTCGTTCACTCAACACAAAAAGTACTGTACTTAGTGAATTTATATCTGACAGTGAACTAGACTTTTTCTGTCTCACTGAAACTTGGCATAAACCCTTGGATTATTTTATGTTAAATCAGACCACGCCAATGGGATACTCGTATATTGATGAACCTCGTATGGAAGGGCGAGGTGGTGGTGTTGCTGCAGTCTATAGGGATGATATTAAAATAACCACTTTGTCTTTTCCTGCTGCTCTTTCTTTTGAACACCTGGCTTTCAAGTTGTCAGGGCCTACTCCTCTGGTCACTGCTGTAGTTTATCGTCCGCCAAAGCCAAACGCT
The DNA here is from genome assembly GCF_030014385.1 of Trichomycterus rosablanca. Lineage (NCBI taxonomy): Eukaryota > Metazoa > Chordata > Actinopteri > Siluriformes > Trichomycteridae > Trichomycterus > Trichomycterus rosablanca. The sequence goes on along the minus strand of NC_085994.1, from coordinate 25,755,629 downwards.
TCCTTTCTCTCTGATTTTTCAGATTTTTTAACCCAGCTTAGTGCCCTCTCATCCTCTGTACTGCTTATGGGTGATTTTAACATCCATATTGATGACAACAACTGTAAATTTGCCAGGGAATTTTTGGAATTGTTACAGTGTTTTAATTTCACACAACATATACATTTTCCAACTCATAAAAAAGGTCATACTCTTGACCTTGTCTGCTCTACTGGTGTCCTAGTTCATCAGCCGTCCAGCCATGACCTTACTGTCTCTGATCATTTGACAATCATCATGGACATTGAGGTCACTAGGCCCATCACTAGAGCTAAACGTAAAATATCCTTCAGGAATCTTCAATATATCTCTCCCTCTGCTTTCTCAGATTCTCTTGTTAAAAAGATGTCTGTCTGTCCTGTACTGTCTAGTAATTCATCTGACCTTGTCGATTACTATAATGACATACTCGCCTCATGTCTTGATGAGCTGGCTCCTTTGAGAACCAAATTTGTTTCATTTAGTCATTCCGCACCATGGTACACAATTGAGCTTCACCAAATGAAATCCCGTAAACGCCAGCTTGAAAGACTTTATAAGAAAACCGGTCTAACAGTACATTATCAGATTTATTCTGATTATCTTCAACATTACAAAGACGCTCTTACGGCAGCCCGATCCACTTACTATTCCGAACTCATACATGCTGGATCAACAAATCCTAAGACTCTCTTTTCCACAATAAATAAACTTCTCAAACCAATTGACAATACTACCAATTCCTTTACAGTTGACAAGTGTAACTCTTACCTCTCATTTTTTCAAACAAAAGTTGAGAATATCCACAATTTTCTGACAGTTTCCCCTGTCATCTCTGTTTCTCCGCCTATCTCATCTCAATTTATTACCCAGCCTCTGTCTCAGTTCTCACCTGTGTCTCTTTTGGACCTATCTGAGATCTTAACAGGGATGCGAAGCTCCACTTGTGTTTTGGATCCTGCTCCATCAAAACTTGTTAAGGGTTGTTTTCCAGTTATCTCATCACTTATCACAGAGATAATCAATTCCTCTCTTAGTTCTGGCTCAGTCCCTCAATCACTCAAATTGGCTGCTGTTACTCCCATACTTAAAAAACCTGGACTTGACTCTAACATTATGAGTAACTTTCGGCCCATTTCCAATCTTCCATTTCTGTCGAAAATACTGGAACGTGTTGTTGCCTCACAGCTCAAAGATCACCTAAATTCCAATAATCTATTTGAATCATTTCAGTCTGGTTTCCGCCCCCAGCACAGCACTGAGTCAGCCCTCCTCAAAGTCACAAATGACCTTCTTCTTTCCTCAGACTCTGGACAAATTAATATTCTCGTCCTCCTTGATCTTACTGCAGCTTTTGACACCATTAATCACTCCATTCTTCTGTCCCGCCTTGAATCCTCTGTCAACATCACTGGTACTGCCCTTTTGTGGTTAAGGTCATATCTCATAAACAGACAACAGTTTGTTAATATCAACAATTGTAGTTCTGCCATTGCTCCACTGTCCCAAGGCGTTCCCCAAGGCTCAGTGTTAGGTCCCCTTTTGTTTATTCTTTATATGCTCCCCCTTGGTGACATCATACGTCGGCATGGTTTACATTTCCACTGCTATGCTGATGATATTCAGCTTTACATCTCCTCCAAATCCATTAATACTGAACTTCACTCCACTCTGACAAATTGCATCACTGAAATGAAATTGTGGATGAAAGCTAATTTCCTCAAATTAAACTGTGAAAAATCAGATATGATCATCGTAGGTCCTACAACCCTGGCAAAAACCACAAAAATTTTTCAAATTACCATTGATAATGACACTTTGTCTCCGTCTTCTAACATCCGAAATCTTGGTGTAATTTTTGATAGCAACCTCTCTTTTGACCGCCATGTAAATCACATCACCAAAACTGCTTTCTTTCATCTAAAAAACATAGCACGTCTACGTCCATCACTCTCCTTTTCTGCCGCCGAAACCTTGATTCATGCTTTTATTACATCCAGAATTGATTATTGCAATAGCATCCTTTATGGTACATCTAACAAAATCCTAAAAAAACTTCAGTATATCCAGAATTCAGCTGCTCGCCTCCTTACTCATACTCGCTCCCGTGATCATATTACACCTGTTCTACAAAAACTTCATTGGCTTCCCGTTGCTCAACGCATTCAATTCAAAATTCTTCTATTCACTCACAAAGCTCTCCATAATCAGGCCCCATCCTACCTCACCGACCTGCTCCATCAGCACATTCCCTCCCGTAGCCTTCGCTCTTCTGAGGCTAACCTACTGTCCATACCCTCTAGGACCAAGCACCGGACCTGGGGTGACAGGGCCTTTTCCATAGCTGCTCCATCTTTATGGAATGCTCTCCCCAAACACCTACGAGATTGTCCTGACCTGTCCAAATTCAAGTCACTTCTCAAAACTCATCTATTCAGAGTGGCATTTAACTTGTAACAACACAAAATAAATGCTTTTATTTTTGCTATTCTTTTTAATAGTTTTTATACTTAGATCACGACAGAAATGTGAAGTCCTAGATCCTAAAACTTGTAAAGTTTTCAGTTTCCTGATTGCATGTAAATCTGTCCTGTTTCTGTCTAATTTTAAGAAATTGTTCTATATTTGTTGTTCTCTCTCATAATTTAGCTAATTTTTAATGAACTGTCTTATGCTGCTCTCTTTGTTTTTATCTTAATTATTCTTGATGTTGATGTACTATTTTGATTTTGTACTATGATTTGTATGGTGTATGTACGTATTTGTTTTGATTATTTGTCTTATGTAAAGCGTCTTTGAGTATCTTGAAAAGCGCTATATAAATAAAATGTATTATTATTATTATTATATTTAACCCTGATCTACACTACATTACTATAACAACCCTAAATAAACATATTTAACCCTGATCTACACTACATTACTATAACAATCCTAAATAAACATGTTAAACCCTGATCTACACTACATTACTATAACAAGCCTAAATAAACATGTTAAACCCTGATCTACATTACATTACCATAACAATTCTAAATAAACATGTTAAGCCTTGATCTACACTACATTACTATAACAATTCTAAATAAACATGTTAAACCCTGATCTACACTATATTACCATAACAATTCTAAATAAACATGTTAAACCCTGATCTACACTACATTACTATAACAAGCCTAAATAAACATGTTAAACCCTGATCTACACTACATTACTATAACAAGCCTAAATAAACATGTTAAACCCTGATCTACACTACATTACTATAACAAGCCTAAATAAACATGTTAAACCCTGATCTACACTACATTACCATAACAATTCTAAATAAACATGTTAAGCCCTGATCTACACTACATTACTATAACAATTCTAAATAAACATGTTAAACCCTGATCTACACTACATTACTATAACAAGCCTAAATAAACATGTTAAGCCCTGATCTACACTACATTACTATAACAATTCTAAATAAACATGTTAAACCCTGATCTACACTACATTACTATAACAAGCCTAAATAAACATGTTAAACCCTGATCTACACTACATTACTATAACAAGCCTAAATAAACATGTTAAACCCTGATCTACACTACATTACCATAACAATCCTAAATAAACATGTTAAACCCTGATCTACACTACATTACCATAACAAGCCTAAATAAACATGTTAAACCTTGATCTACACTACATTACTATAACATCCCTAAATAAACATGTTAAACCCTGATCTACACTACATTACCATAACAATTCTAAATAAACATGTTAAGCCCTGATCTACACTACATTACTATAACAAGCCTAAATAAACATGTTAAACCCTGATCTACACTACATTACCATAACAAATCTAAATAAACATGTTAAACCCTGATCTACACTACATTACTATAACAAGCCTAAATAAACATGTTAAACCCTGATCTACACTACATTACCATAACAATTCTAAATAAACGTTAAACCCTGATCTACACTACATTACTATAACAATCCTAAATAAACATGTTAAACCCTGATCTACACTACATTACTATAACAAGCCTAAATAAACATGTTAAGCCCTGATCTACACTACATTACTATAACAATTCTAAATAAACGTTAAACCCTGATCTACACTACATTACTATAACAATCCTAAATAAACATGTTAAACCCTGATCTACACTACATTACCATAACAATCCTAAATAAACATGTTAAACCCTGATCTACACTACATTACCATAACAAGCCTAAATAAACATGTTAAACCCTGATCTACACTACATTACTATAACAGCCCTAAATAAACATGTTAAACCCTGATCTACACTACATTACCATAACAATTCTAAATAAACATGTTAAGCCCTGATCTACACATTACTATAACAATTCTAAATAAACATGTTAAACCCTGATCTACACTACATTACTATAACAAGCCTAAATAAACATGTTAAACCCTGATCTACACTACATTACCATAACAAATCTAAATAAACATGTTAAACCTTGATCTACACTACATTACTATAACAAATCTAAATAAACATGTTAAACCCTGATCTACACTACATTACCATAACAATTCTAAATAAACATGTTAAACCCTGATCTACACTACATTACTATAACAAGCCTAAATAAACATGTTAAACCCTGATCTACACTACATTACCATAACAATTCTAAATAAACATGTTAAACCCTGATCTACACTACATTACTATAACAAATCTAAATAAACATGTTAAACCCTGATCTACACTACATTACTATAACAAATCTAAATAAACATGTTAAACCCTGATCTACACTACATTACTATAACAAATCTAAATAAACATGTTAAACCCTGATCTACACTACATTACTATAACAATCCTAAATAAACAAGTTAAACCCTGATCTACACTACATTACTATAACAAATCTAAATAAACATGTTAAACCCTGATCTACACTACATTACTATAACAAGCCTAAATAAACATGTTAAACCCTGATCTACACTACATTACCATAACAATCCTAAATAAACATGTTAAACCATGATCTACACTACATTACCATAACAAGCCTAAATAAACATGTTAAACCTTGATCTACACTACATTACTATAACATCCCTAAATAAACATGTTAAACCCTGATCTACACTACATTACCATAACAATTCTAAATAAACATGTTAAGCCCTGATCTACACTACATTACTATAACAAGCCTAAATAAACATGTTAAACCCTGATCTACACTACATTACCATAACAAATCTAAATAAACATGTTAAACCCTGATCTACACTACATTACTATAACAAGCCTAAATAAACATGTTAAACCCTGATCTACACTACATTACCATAACAATTCTAAATAAACGTTAAACCCTGATCTACACTACATTACTATAACAATCCTAAATAAACATGTTAAACCCTGATCTACACTACATTACTATAACAAGCCTAAATAAACATGTTAAGCCCTGATCTACACTACATTACTATAACAATTCTAAATAAACGTTAAACCCTGATCTACACTACATTACTATAACAATCCTAAATAAACATGTTAAACCCTGATCTACACTACATTACCATAACAATCCTAAATAAACATGTTAAACCCTGATCTACACTACATTACCATAACAAGCCTAAATAAACATGTTAAACCCTGATCTACACTACATTACTATAACAGCCCTAAATAAACATGTTAAACCCTGATCTACACTACATTACCATAACAATTCTAAATAAACATGTTAAGCCCTGATCTACACATTACTATAACAATTCTAAATAAACATGTTAAACCCTGATCTACACTACATTACTATAACAAGCCTAAATAAACATGTTAAACCCTGATCTACACTACATTACCATAACAAATCTAAATAAACATGTTAAACCCTGATCTACACTACATTACTATAACAAATCTAAATAAACATGTTAAACCCTGATCTACACTACATTACCATAACAATTATAAATAAACATGTTAAACCCTGATCTACACTACATTACTATAACAAGCCTAAATAAACATGTTAAACCCTGATCTACACTACATTACCATAACAATTCTAAATAAACATGTTAAACCCTGATCTACACTACATTACTATAACAAATCTAAATAAACATGTTAAACCCTGATCTACACTACATTACTATAACAAATCTAAATAAACATGTTAAACCCTGATCTACACTACATTACTATAACAAATCTAAATAAACATGTTAAACCCTGATCTACACTACATTACTATAACAAATCTAAATAAACATGTTAAGCCCTGATCTAAACTTCATTACTATAACAATCCTAAACATGTACCATGTTCATGTGTGTATCAATATTATAATCTCAGACTAATTATAGTAAAAATAAAAGAGAAGCCAGAAGTCATATGAAAAGACTTGCAGGGCAACCTGAAAACAGCAGTTTCAACAATTATAGACAAAAAAAAGTTTTTTTAAATAAGACTATTAAAATGAATTTGGGGTTGACTCGTTTTTTGCCCATGTTGCCCAGAAGTACAAAGATATATAATATAAGCATAAAAGTACAAATACACGGATAAAAATGGCAATTATATGCATTAAAATCCACAACGCAAAAAGTCAAAGGGTTAGAGGGGGTGTGTATACACTCTTTAAAAGATTATATATGTGAACTTTTTCGAAGCTGAATCAAATTACAGTCGATTTTTTGTAATATGATGTTCAACAGTGACTATACATATAACCACTAGAGAGCACTTATTTCTCACTTGCTCTAAACTTTGACCGGGAAATACTTCGGTAGAGGCTGAAAAGAAGTCATTTGTTTTTCCGGTGGTTTGAAACGCGCCGAATTACTTTCAGGTTTGTAAATTGTTTTATAACATACATATTCATATACATATACATATTCTTTTTATATCCATTTTGTATAATATATATTAGTTTAATAACTATTTACCAGTGTTTATCTTTTATAAATTGAACAGTGTGTGTTCTGTGTTTTATAAACGCATTAGCTGGCTGACCACATTTGAACAAATGAGGCTGTATACCAAACTGATTCTGCCAAGTACTTTAGTGCACTAGTCCTAGTGTAACGGCTATGACGTCATACACTAGTTAGTGCACTTGTGAAGTAATTATTGTGGCATTTGAGACAGCCCGTGTCATGTTCTGCTAGCTAAACTACAGTTTCTGTGTAAAGAAAACATGCTTAGAGCGTCACGCTAATGTTGGTACTTGTCTTACTAAACTAAAAGTTTAGTTTAAGTATACTTTTACTTACCAGTGGGGCGAGTTTAGTTCGGCTTTTAGTATATTATGTTTTACAAAAGAATTTTCGACGTGGTTAGCTTAAATAGCTAGCATAATGCCAAGTTCGTTTGGGTCCAGCAGTATCTGTAGCTTTTTTTTTTTTTTAATAAAAAGCTACAGATACACAAAAGTTTACACACACTCTACACGAATTTTAGTGGTTGTATTGTTAACCAAACAATTTACAACGTTCTTGTGATTTTACTACATGGGCTGCCAGATTGTTACAGTGGTTTTCTGTCAAAACATGTTCGAAACAAGCAAAATGCAAGAAAATACCATTAAAACAGTTATACTATACTAGTATGTAGTTTTCAATAACGAAAAAATACACAAGCAATAAATTAATTTCTCGCCGTACACATCCAAGTGTTGCTGGATTTTTAAACAAACACGTTGTCACTAATGCAAAAACATAAGTTTTATTGCATTAGTTTTCAAATGTTAAACGTACTTTAACATTTTTTTATTTTAATCAACCATTTAATTCTGGTCAGTGTCGTGGCGCGTTCGGTTCCACCATGAAAAACTGAATCCAAGGCAAAAAATACCCTGGACAGGGCGCCAATTTATCACAGGTCTTTGTCCACCCCCAAGACATAGCCAGTCATGTCTGTGATTAACTGTGTGTTGTGACTCATTCACTTTGTCCTTTACCATTATTTACCACTATTAAAACTATCTGCAAAGCCATAGCCTTCAATAAGAGAGTCAATGCTGTCTGACGAAGCGCAAGCTTTCATGACCTTGTTCCTCCTCGGACCACTGACCAGCTGCCTGTGAGCACACCTTACTGTTTTGAAGATGCTTCAGCTCAGTTGTCTGGCCATAACAATTTGAACCTTTTTAAAGTCACTAAGGTCTTGATGCCAGATTATATCTGCTGCATTTTACATGTGTACTATATCCTAGACTCTGACCTACAGAACTGTTACGAAAGAGTTTTCTATTGGACACACACAGATTAGTAGATGAAAAATAAATAAATTGAAGTTATTCATGTGATTAATTCTGACCAGAAAAAAGTAATTATAATTGTAGGTATTAGCATATCCTTTTTGTTTAGTGTTTGGTTAATCTACCTTTTACAGCTATTACACCTAATAGTCTTTGAATGGAGTAGTTAGAAAACAAGGATAAGAATCAGGCAAAGAAAACAAGATGACTACACAAACTATTATTGGTTTATTTTTCATGTTTTGCAGCTGGTGGTGACCTGGAGCTGATGGGGGACGAAAAAGACAGCTGGAAAGTAAAAACGCTTGATGAAATTTTACAAGAAAAAAAGCGCAGACGAGAGCTCGAAGAGAAGACTGATTCAAAGCGCCTGAAAAATGTATGTTTTACAAAATAGCATCACTTTTATTGATAACTTGTTTGTTTATTAGGATTTTAACGTCATGTTTTTACACATTGGTTACATTCATGACAGGAACGGTAGTTATTCATTACACAAGTTTATTCGATTCACAAGGTTATATCAAACACAGTCATGGAAAATTTAGTATCTTCAATTCACCTTACTTGCATGTCTTTGGACTGTGGAAGGAAACCGGAGCACCCGGAATAAACCCACGCAGACACGGGGAGAACATGCAAACTCCACACAGAAAGGACCCGGACCGCCCCACCTGGGGTTTGAACCCAGGACCTTCTTGCTGTGAGGCGACAGTGCTACCCACTAAGCCACCGTGCCGCCCTTTTATTGATAACAGTAGCCTTACTATATTGATTTACTAGTCACTTCTGACACTGCATTAACATGTTGTATTGGACACACAAAACCACTTCTACCTACAAACTCCTGGCTACCAAAAGGAGGCCAAGCTGACAATTTGATTTCACTAAAAGCTTTGGAGGAGTCTTCACCACAGTCTTTTCCCAAAAACTTCTTTGATTCCTGGAAGCACTAATAAATAACAGTACTTTAGATAAACACTTCACTTACATTGATCCATAACAATCCCTCTAGTTTCTTGTAAATAAAGGAAGATAAATAAGCTGACTGACTCAAAACCTTCATCCTGCCATGAAAATAGCATTAGTAGCTGGCATGGCGTTAAGAAACAAACAAACAATGGTCCTGAATTGTCTTAAAAGTCTTATTACAAATATATTGTCATTAATATAAGTTGGCTTCCTCTTGGCTAATTTAGTCCACAAATCATTTGTGAGGCAAAAGACAGTATTTATTTATTTATCTTAAACTCTTTTCCGGAGACTGTCCTGAAGTTTTCTGAGATAATCTTCTGGTATATTATACCAGACTTATTTCAGCACTCCCCAGATTTCTTTAGATTTTGGCTGCCCAAATGATGATTTTATACTGCCTCTATAATATTCAGGTTTGGACTCAGTCCATGGCTCTCAGGGTTTTATTACTTTTCACTGTATTAGCAGTGTGCTTGGGATCATGTTCATGCTGAAAAATACAACCATTACAATTAGGTGCTTTCCAGAAGGAATGGCATGGTGAATTAAAACCTGTCTGTACTTTTCAGCGTTTACGATTCCATAAATTCGGACAATATCGCCAACACCACTGCCAGAAATGCAGCCCCTACAACCAGAGAAATGTATTGATCAGGTGGTCTACACCAGATGCCGCATTGGACACACACATAATTAACATATTCCTGTCTTGTAAGGGTGGAAGCTACCTCACTCTGCGATATTTGCCAAATACCTATTTCAATCAAACATATACTGAACGAATGCCCCAAATACGACAAAAACGACAATGTATAGCAATACCAAAAACTACGAAATTTTTTTTAAAAACTGAGACAAAGTAGAAACAATCCTCAAATTCTTGAAAAATTGGTCTAAATGAACACATATAAAACAACATACTAAAACAACGCTTGACAAGGGCTATAGACTGATATAAAAATTACCTACCCTTTCCTGCCATAAATATAACCATTGTGTAAACATGGCGTAAAACATCTAAATAAATAAATTGTGCGTTTTAATTATGGTGCTTCCTCTTCCAGACGGATGAAAGGGAATCCAAAAGGGACACTCCAGAAGAAGGAGAGCTACGAGACCACAGGATGGAAATAACAATACGCAATTCTCCATATGTCCGTGAGGACTCGACTGAAGACAGGTATTTCACGTATCCATCATAACTACGGATGTAGTATTATGTATAGTACTGCTTGCTATAGTTCACTTACCATTATCTTCTCCACCAAATGACCCATGTTGAAAGTACTTTAATGGATTTGGTTATTCTTCTTATTATGTTTTGAGAGAAAAATAATTTAAAACAAAACCCTCACTGCAGTTTTTTTCTGTATTTGTTTTTTTGTATTTCCATCCCAATCTAGTCATTACTGCTGCACACCCCCACCCTGACTGAGGAAAGACACAAACAGTTTTAGCATTAGTACAGCATATGCAGATGATATTAAAGCTGCTACTGGTGGTACTTCATGTGCTTTTTTGATATTTGTTTTTATATTAATACAAACATATAAAAAGACTTTGGTCTTAACCAAATCTTCCAGAAATATCATCTTATTCAAGAAAAACACTTGATGCAAGTGCATAAACACTAATAGTAATGTGAGGCCATTGCTGTTTCTTAGTGTCCATAACTAATGTGTGTTCTTCCACTAGTGTGGAGGTTTTAAACAAATGCTTTTTGACTCCTTGTCAGAGTTAATAGAGCTGGCAAAGCATTCTTAATACGTTTGTAGAGCTGAAATAGCTGTAACTCTGCTAGATTTGATTTAACTGCTCTGCCATGACAGACCAGAGATAAACACACTTACACGAAGTGTACCAGAGATAAAAACACTAACAGAGTAGAAGCAATCGTACAGCCACTACAGAGACCCCCTTGTACTTTTGTTGCATTATAAATTACTTCCAAAAAGCGACATGCGACAATGATGCTGCGGTTCCTAGGAACATGCATGCTACAGGATCATGCGTCCCACACACAAATCCTCAAAACTTGCACACAAATTTGATTGTTTTGGCCACATTCACTGCTTACAGGTGAATGAAAGCACATTAATTTTTATAAAACTAATTAGATGCTACCAGCTTTGTGGCACCAGTTTGGAGAAGGCCCTTTCCTGTTTCAGCATGTGCTCTAGTTAAACAAAGCGAACAAAAACACATGGTTTGATTAGTTCTGTGTGGTGAAGTTTTAATGCATCATCTTATAGTTTTACCACATACTAAATGCTTATTTCCAGAGTACATACTACTGTACTAAAGTATTCTATACCAAGTACTAATTTGGTATACTATTTAGTACATTTTCCAGTTTATAGAACAGAATGTTTTTCTTTTACATAGATACATATACATGTGTACAGTACAATGACATAACCTTTCGATTGATAGTCCAGAGCTCTACCCACTGAGCTACCACTGTCCCTTTAGCAATGTTGGACACTCTAATTTTTTTAGTTAAGCAGCATAGTTTAACCTCTACATACTGCTATTTACACATGGTTACTAATCAGTGGTTACTGATCTACGTAAAGCTACCTCCATGACCCTGTAATGCATAAGGCAGCATTGAGTCTGACATATAACAAATCTGCATTTTTTCAACCACTGGTTTGGCAACCACTGGTCTTAAAAAATAAAAAAATAAATAAAAAAAAAACTTTTCCAAATATGTATTTTAATAAAAATGCTTAACACCTGTCCTTTGTTTCTTTTACAGAGGGGAGGAAGATGAATCCCTGGCAATAAAACCTCCACAACAGATGTCACGGAAGGACAAATCATATCACAGGAAAGAAGAGAAGCGAAAGGATAAAAGGAGACACAGGAGTCACTCTGCAGAAGGAGGTAGCTACCTTTTTCAGTTGTAAAACCTGTAGTAGCTTTTAAACAGTTTTTTGTTACTGCATTTAGTGAAGCAAAATATTCTCTCCAAAGCAGGCAAACACATGCGAGTGAAGGACAAAATAAAGGAACGGGATAACGAGAGACGCAAACGACAGTGGCAAGAAGACAGCAAATCTCACAGAGACTATGAAAGACAGAAACGACGGGATCAGGCCAGGGCACACTCGCGTAGAGAAAGGTCTCATACACCCACACAATTAGCATACAGAGATTAAATACTCTTAACTGCAATTACTGTTAATTTATATGGGAAAATTTTAAGCATTCACAGACCCAAAAACTAGCCTACCAAATTGCACATTGACCCTAATATGTAGTAACAGAAGGAATAAAATGCTGAATATACAGTGGGGCCAAAAAGTATTTTGTCAGCCACTGATTGTGCAAGTTCTCCTACTTAGAAAGATGAGAGAGGTCTGTAATTTTCATCATAGGTACACTTCAACTATGAGAGACAAAATGAGAAAAAAAATCCAGGAAATCACATTGTAGGATTTTTAAAGAATTGATTTGTAAATTATGGTGGAAAATAAGTATTTGGTCACCCACAAACAAGCAAGATTTCTGGCTCTCACAGACCTGTAACTTCTTCTTTCAGAAGCTCTTCTGTCCTTCACTCGTTACCTGTATTAATGGCACCTGTTTGACCTCGTTATCTGTATAAAAGACACCTGTCCACAGCCTCAAACAGTCAGACTCCAAACTCAACCATGGCCAAGACCAAAGAGCTGTCGAAGGACACCAGGAAGAAAATTGTAGACCTGCACCAGGCTGGAAAGAGTGAATCTACAATAGGCAAGCAGGTTGGTGTGAATAAATCAACTGTGGGAGCAATTGTAAGAAAATGGAAGACATACAAGACAAGATAATCTCCCTCGATCTGGGGCCCCACGCAAGATCTCATCCCGTGGGGTCAAAATGATCATGAGAACGGTGAGCAAAAATCCCAGAACTACACGGAGGGACCTGATGAATGACCTGCAGAGAGCTGGGACCAAAGTAACAAAGGCTACCATCAGTAACACACTACGCCGAGAGGGACTCAAATCCTGCAGTGCCAGGCGTGTCCCCCTGCTTAAGCCAGTACATGTCCAGGCCCGTCTGAAGTTTGCCAGAGAGCATATGGATGATCCAGAAGAGGATTGGGAGAATATCATGTGGTCAGATGAAACCAAAATGGAACTTTTTGGTAAAAACTTAACTCGTCGTGTTTGGAGGAAGAAGAATGCTGAGTTGCATCCCAAGAACACCATACCTACTGTGAAGCATGGGATGGAAACATCATGCTTTGGGGCTGTTTTTCTGCAAAGGGGACAGGACGACTGATCCATGTTAAGGGAAGAATGAACGGGGCCATGTATCGTGAGATTTTAAGCCAAAACCTCCTTCCATCAGTGAGAGCATTGAAGATGGAACGTGGCTGGGTCTTCCAGCATGACAATGATCCCAAACACACCGCTCGGGCAACGAAGGAGTGGCTCCGTAAAAAGCATTTCAAGGTCCTGGAGTGGCCTAGCCAGTCTCCAGACCTCAACCCCATAGAAAATTTGTGGAGGGAGTTGAAAGTCCATGTTGCCCAGCGACAGCCCCAAAACATCACTGCTCTAGAGGAGATCTGCATGGAGGAATGGGCCAAAATACCAGCTACAGTGTGTGCAAACCTGGTCAAGACTTACAGGAAACGTTTGACCTCTGTCATTGCCAACAAAGGTTATGTTACAAAGTATTGAGTTGAACTTTTGTTATTGACCAAATACTTATTTTCCACCATAATTTACAAATAAATTGTTAAAAAATCCTACAATGTGATTTCCCGGATTTTTTTTTCTCATTTTGTCTCTCATAGTTGAAGTGTACATATGATGAAAATTACAGACCTCTCTCATCTTTCTAAGTAGGAGAACTTGCACAATCAGTGACTGACTAAATTCTTTTTGGCCCCACTGTATATATTTAACTTTTATGTGAATGGTGAAGATGGATACAGTATATATATATATATATATATATATATATATATATATATATATACATATACATATACATATACAGTGTATCACAAAAGTGAGTACACCCCTCACATTTCTGCAGATATTTAAGTATATCTTTTCATGGGACAACACTGACAAAATGACACTTTGACACAATGAAAAGTAGTCTGTGTGCAGCTTATATAACAGTGTAAATTTATTCTTCCCTCAAAATAACTCAATTTACAGCCATTAATGTCTAAACCACCGGCAACAAAAGTGAGTACACCCCTAAGAGACTACACCCCTAAATGTCCAAATTGAGCACTGCTTGTCATTTTCCCTCCAAAATGTCATGTGATTTGTTAGTGTTACTAGGTCTCAGGTGTGCATAGGGAGCAGGTGTGTTCAATTTAGTAGTACAGCTCTCACATTCTCTCATACTGGTCACTGAAAGTTCCAACATGGCACCTCATGGCAAAGAACTCTCTGAGGATCTTAAAAGACGAATTGTTGTGCTACAAGAAGATTGCCAAGGCTACAAGAAGATTGCCAACACCCTGAAACTGAGCTGCAGCACAGTGGCCAAGATCATCCAGCGTTTTAAAAGAGCAGGGTCCACTCAGAACAGACCTTGCGTTGGTCGTCCAAAGAAGCTGAGTGCACGTGCTCAGCGTCACATCCAACTGCTGTCTTTGAAAGATAGGCGCAGGAGTGCTGTCAGCATTGCTGCAGAGATTGAAAAGGTGGGGGGTCAGCCTGTCAGTGCTCAGACCATACGCCGCACACTACATCAAATTGGTCTGCATGGCTGTCACCCCAGAAGGAAGTCTCTTCTGAAGTCTCTACACAAGAAAGCCCGCAAACAGTTTGGGATTACTGGAACCATGTCCTATGGTCTGATGAGACCAAGATTAATTTGTTTGGTTCAGATGGTCTCAAGCATGTGTGGCGGCAATCAGGTGAGGAGTACAAAGATAAGTGTGTCATGCCTACAGTCAAGCATGGTGGTGGGAATGCCATGGTCTGGGGCTGCATGAGTGCAGCAGGTGTTGGGGAGTTACATTTCATTGAGGGACACATGAACTCCAATATGTACTGTGAAATACTGAAGCAGAGCATGATCCCCACCTTCCGGAAACTGGGTCGCAGGGCAGTGTTCCAGCATGATAATGACCCCAAACACACCTCTAAGACGACCACTGCTTTATTGAAGAGGCTGAGGGTAAAGGTGATGGACTGGCCAAGCATGTCTCCAGACCTAAACCCAATAGAACATCTTTGGGGCATCCTCAAGCGGAAGGTGGAGGAGCGCAAAGTCTCGAATATCCGCCAGCTCCGTGATGTCGTCATGGAGGAGTGGAAAAGCATTCCAGTGGCAACCTGTGAAGCTGTGGTAAACTCCATGCCCAGGAGAGTTAAGGCAGTTCTGGGAAATAATGGTGGCCACACAAAATATTGACACTTCAGGAACTTTCACTAAGGGGTGTACTCACTTTTGTTGCCGGTGGTTTAGACATTAGTGGCTGTATATTGAGTTATTTTGAGGGAAGAATAAATTTACACTGTTATATAAGCTGCACACAGACTACTTTTCATTGTGTCAAAGTGTCATTTTGTCAGTGTTGTCCCATGAAAAGATATACTTAAATATCTGCAGAAATGTGAGGGGTGTACTCACTTTTGTGATACACTGTATATATACACACACAGTGGGGGAAATAAGTATTTGATCCTATGTCTATAATTTTTATGGAAGGTTTATTTTAACAGAGAGAGACAGAATATCAACAAAAAATCCAGAAAAAAAATATTAAATAAAAGTTATAAATTAATTTGTATTTAATTAAGGGAAATAAGTATTTGATCCCCTACCAACCAGCAGGAATTCTGACCCCCACAGACCGGTTATGTGCCCATGAGGCACACAAATTAGTCCCTTGAGATCATTGACAAGCTCCTCCCGTGTAATTCTGGACAGACCTCACCTTTCTCAGAATCATTCTTACCCCACCAGGTGAGATCTTGCATGGAGCTCCAGAGTGAGGGTGATTGACTGTGATCTTGTATTTCTTCCATTTTCGAATTATCGCACCGACAGTGGTCTCTTTCTCACCAAGCTTCTTGCTGATGGTCTTGTAGCCCATTCCAGCCTTGTGCAGGTCTACAATCTTGTCCCTGACGTCCTTTGATAGCTCTTTGGTCTTGCCCATGGTGGTCGAGAGATTTGAACGGAAGAAACTGATTCTGTGACAGAAGTCCTTTATACAGGGACAGGACTAATTTGTGTGCCTCATGGGCACATAACCGGTCTGTGGGGGTCAGAATTCTTGCTGGTTGGTAGGGGATCAAATACTTATTTCCCTTAATTAAATTCAAATTAATTTATAACTTTTATTTAATGTTTTTTTTCTGGATTTTTTGTTGATATTCTGTCTCTCTCTGTTAAAATAAACCTTCCATAAAAATTATAGTCTTTGTAAGGGGGTAAACTTACAAAATCAGCAGGGGATCAAATACTTATTTCCCCCACTGTATATATATATATATACAGGGGTTGGACAAAATAACTGAAACACCTGTCATTTTAGTGTGGTAGGTTTCATGGCTAAATTGGACCAGTCTGGTGGCCAATCTTCATTAATTGCAGATTGCACCAGTAAGAGCAGAGTGTGAAGGTTCAATTAGCAGGGTAAGAGCACAGTTTTGCTCAAAATATTGCAATGCACACAACATTATGGGTGACATACCAGAGTTCAAAAGAGGACAAATTGTTGGTGCATGTCTTGCTGGCGCATCTGTGACCAAGACAGCAAGTCTTTGTGATGTATGAAGAGCCACGGTATCCAGTGTAATGTCAGCATACCACCAAGAAGGACAAACCACATCCAACAGGATTAACTGTGGACGCAAGAGGAAGCTGTCTGAAAGGGATGTTCGGGTGCTAACCCGGATTGTATCCAAAAAACATAAAACCACGGCTGCCCAAATCACGGCAGAATTAAATGTGCACCTCAACTCTCCTGTTTCCACCAGAACTGTCCGTCGGGAGCTCCACAGGGTCAATATACACGGCCGGGCTGCTATAGCCAAACCTTTGGTCACTCGTGCCAATGCCAAACGTCGGTTTCAATGGTGCAAGGAGTGCAAATCTTGGGCTGTGGACAATGTGAAACATGTATTGTTCTCTGATGAGTCCACCTTTACCATTTTCCCCACATCCGGGAGAGTTACGGTGTGGAGAAGCCCCAAAGAAGCGTACCACCCAGACTGTTGCATGCCCAGAGTGAAGCATGGGGGTGGATCAGTGATGGTTTGGGCTGCCATATCATGGCATTCCCTTGGCCCAATACTTGTGCTAGATGGGCGCGTCACTGCCAAGGACTACCGAACCATTCTGGAGGACCATGTGCATCCAATGGCGGTGCCGTGTATCAGGATGACAATGCACCAATACACACAGCAAGACTGGTGAAAGATTGGTTTGATGAACATGAAAGTGAAGTTGAACATCTCCCATGGCCTGCACAGTCACCAGATCTAAATATTATTGAGCCACTTTGGGGTGTTTTGGAGAAGCGAGTCAGGAAACGTTTTCCTCCACCAGCATCACGTAGTGACCTGGCCACTATCCTGCAAGAAGAATGGCTTAAAATCCCTCTGACCACTGTGCAGGACTTGTATATGTCATTTCCAAGACGAATTGACGCTGTATTGGCCGCAAAAGGAGGCCCTACACCATACTAATAAATTATTGTGGTCTAAAACCAGGTGTTTCAGTTATTTTGTCCAACCCCTGTATATATATATATACAGTGTATCACAAAAGTGAGTACACCCCTCACATTTCTGCAAATATTTCATTATATCTTTTCATGGGACAACACTATAGACATGAAACTTGGATATAACTTAGAGTAGTCAGTGTACAGCTTGTATAGCAGTGTAGATTTACTGTCTTCTGAAAATAACTCAACACACAGCCATTAATGTCTAAATAGCTGGCAACATAAGTGAGTACACCCCACAGTGAACATGTCCAAATTGTGCCCAAATGTGTCGTTGTCCCTCCCTGGTGTCATGTGTCAAGGTCCCAGGTGTAAATGGGGAGCAGGGCTGTTAAATTTGGTGTTTTGGGTACAATTCTCTCATACTGGCCACTGGATATTCAACATGGCACCTCATGGCAAAGAACTCTCTGAGGATGTGAGAAATAGAATTGTTGCTCTCCACAAAGATGGCCTGGGCTATAAGAAGATTGCTAACACCCTGAAACTGAGCTACAGCATGGTGGCCAAGGTCATACAGCGGTTTTCCAGGACAGGTTCCACTCGGAACAGGCTTCGCCAGGGTCGACCAAAGAAGTTGAGTCCACGTGTTCGGCGTCATATCCAGAGGTTGGCTTTAAAAAATAGACACATGAGTGCTGCCAGCATTGCTGCAGAGGTTGAAGACGTGGGAGGTCAGCCTGTCAGTGCTCAGACCATACGCCGCACACTGCATCAACTCGGTCTGCATGGTCGTCATCCCAGAAGGAAGCTGACGCACAAGAAAGCCCGCAAACAGTTTGCTGAAGACAAGCAGTCCAAGAACATGGATTACAGGAATGCCCTGTGGTCTGATGAGACCAAGATAAACTTGTTTGGCTCAGATGGTGTCCAGCATGTGTGGCGGCGCCCTGGTGAGAAGTACCAAGACAACTGTATCTTGCCTACAGTCAAGCATGGTGGTGGTAGCATCATGGTCTTGGGCTGCATGAGTGTTGCTGGCACTGGGGAGCTGCAGTTCATTGAGGGAAACATGAATTCCAACATGTACTGTGACATTCTGAAACAGAGCATGATCCCCTCCCTTCGAAAACTGGGCCTCATGGCAGTTTTCCAACAGGATAACGACCCCAAACACAACCTCCAAGATGACAACTGCCTTGCTGAGGAAGCTGAAGGTAAAGGTGATGGACTAAACCCAATTGAGCACCTGTGGCGCATCCTCAAGTGGAAGGTGGAGGAGTTCAAGGTGTCTAACATCCACCAGCTCCGTGATGTCATCATGGAGGAGTGGAAGAGGATTCCAGTAGCAACCTGTGCAGCTCTGGTGAATTCCATGCCCAGGAGGGTTAAGGCAGTGCTGGATAATAATGGTGGTCACACAAAATATTGACACTTTGGGCACAATTTGGACATGTTCACTGTGGGGTGTACTCACTTATGTTGCCAGCCATTTAGACATTAATGGCTGTGTGTTGAGTTATTTTCAGAAGACAGTAAATCTACACTGCTATACAAGTTGTACACTGACTACTCTAACTTATATCCAAGTTTTATTTCTATAGTGTTGTCCCATGAAAAGATATAATAAAATATTTGCAGAAATGTGAGGGGTGTATTCACTTTTGTGATACACTGTATATATATATACAGCTGCAAATGGGGAGCCCATAATGCCTAAAGAAGGTCATGGTGACATAAGTTAGATCCTGCAGTGTAAGTTTGCTTTTGTTGGTGATACCACTGACATCTTACTGATTTGCCCTATATATTCTGCAGGGACCGGCTTGAGCAACTGGAGCGCCAGCGTGAGAGGGATAGGAAGCTTCGGGAGCAGCAACAAAAGGAACAGAGGGAACAGCGTGAGTTTAAGGAGAGAGAGAGGAGGGCAGAAGAGCGGCGCAAGGAACGGGAGGCGCGGCGTGAAGGTAAAAGTGGGACATGAAGAATGGGAGATTTATTTTTTTAATGCCTTTGTGATTTATAACAGTTTGCAGTTTTCTCAATGTTAGCAGACGTAGTATACATGCTTGTTTATGAAGTACCTGTACTGGTTTGGTAAAATTTAATAAAGCAATTTCTCTCCAGCCAGTTATTTTAGCAGCACAATGTGCTAAATGTTAATAACAGACCTTTGCAGACTAAACAGACAGGTTTGAGCATGTTGTCACATTAAGTGCAGTGGTAGCCTTGTAGGAAGATCTTTGGGCCATCAATCAGGAGGTTGTGGATTCGAATCCCAGCGTTGCCATCCAAGGCTCTTAACCCTCTCTTCTCCAGGTGCACCATACAATAGCTGACCCTATAAGCATATAGCGATGTTAAGCTTGTTCGCCTGTAGACAAATCTCAGCCATGTTTCAGTACTTTCTAATTAATGACAGACCGAAGTTTTCTTAACAACCTTGGACAACGACCACTGTTTCATTTATTGTTTAATAGGTGAAATCTGACCTAAAACCTACAGTAAGACACAAAAGAACTTAAATACATGAATACATGTTTTTTTTCCCTTTGCCCTGTCTGACCAAAAAAACAGCCACCATACTTGTCCCAAAAACTTGTGACAAATTTGTGTTATTTCATCGTTCCCTCTTAACTTCTTGTCAGAATATACATATGGCATGAATTTGGTGATTTTAATTTAGTTTTAGGCCTAACTGTTTTTTCAGACGATTGATCGACTATTAATAGTGAGTTATCTGTGCCCATGCAAATATGGTTAGCTTAAATATTTGTTACGTTGGTCTCAGGCCAAGGTTGAAAGTGTGAGAAAATTTGTTACGGATGGATCTTTACATCAAATCTTTACATTTCTCTGAATTTAGATGTTGCTGTGCAAGTAAGTAGCCTCTGCTTTAAATTCCAATGCAAAGCTCCCTTGACTGGATGCGCTTATCCATTTACAGTTTCTCATTCATTTTTTTTCCCTTTCTGTTTTTCATTTGTATATCACAGTCATGCCCATGAATGTCATGGTAAACAAGAACACTGGACCACAGTTTTTTTTTTTATTGGTACATATTGTCCTAGACTTCAATGCCATCAACATCTACAACAGTGTACAGATTATATGTAAATATAATCATCTGTGCAAATTCCTGTTCATTTGTTTTGGAAATGTGAAGATCTGGTACCAAGAATCAGTATGACTAACGCTTGATTGGTTTAGGACTGTTGTTGATTGTTCCACTTTCATATTGTATTTTATTGACAGAACAGAAATTATGTTCAAGCATGCTACCATTAACCTAATACTGGTTTTTAACTGGTATTGTAAATGTGAAATATTGTTTTGGGACATCACTGTTCTTTATTTGTGTTCCTAAGACAAATAGGAATTTTTGTATAGGGCTTGTTTTTCCTATTGCCAAACGTTTGTGGACCTCATGAACATACCTCTTTGGGGCTATAACAGCCTCCACTCTTCTGGGACAACTTTTTACAGTATGTAGGTGTATCTGTATTTTGTGAGGTGGGGCACTTATGCTGGACGAAAAGGCCTGGCTTTGCCATTCCAATTTATGCTAAATGGATTTACTCAGGCCGACATCGGGGCTCTGTACAGGCCTATTGACTTCTTCCACACACTTATTAAATCATGTCTTCATGAGCCTTACTATGTGCACAGAGGCACAATTTTGCTGAAACAGAAAAGGACCATTCCCAAACTGTTGCCACAAAGTTGAACACATAATTGACTGTACATAATTCATTTTATGTCTTTTAAATTAAGTAAAATATAGGGATGTCCATATGCTTTTGATCATATTGTATACATGAAAACTTGTGGTAGCTAATAATCTATTATCCGATTTGGCCAGTGTGTCGCATTATATTTAAATACTACAAATACTTTTTAATTTTCACTACAAATGACATTTTATTAGCATAATTGTATTTGTGCTTGTGTAGGTCCACCCTCTCACCACAGAGGTGGCGCTTTAGATGATTACGGAGACAAAGCCAAGCCTCGGCATCGCAGCCGCAGCAGGAGTCCTGTTCGCATGCAGAGAGAACAAAGATCAGAGGGAGGTGAACAGCGGCGTGCAGGTCAGTCAAAAACAAATGGAAGAATGCATACTTGTTTACAACTTTACCATGTTGAGCACCATCTCCAGTTTGTGTCTACATGTATTTTTTATTATTATTTTTTTTTAAACATTTTAGGCTTGAAAGCTTTTATCGGTGCTAAATGTTGGATAAAAGTAGTGTACAGTTTACATATATTGCATGACATTTTTAGTAAGGCAGTGGATTAGTCAGTGGCTAGTAAATATAGTTATTATATACCAGAGGCCTTTAGATTGCTCTTGTTGCTTGTGATACCCTGTCACTTTGACCTCTTCTGTAGACTCATTTTTAAAATAAGAGCATTCCAGCAAGTGTTTACTGGGAGAAATGATCAACCTTGATGCCAGAACTGCTGATGGAAGGCAAGGCAATCAGTGATTTGAGCCATCAGTTTTATTTTCCTGAATACGGTCAGAAAATGCCAGTGAAAATCTGTTGCATTAATGTACTGTATCAAATCACAAGAACAGAAAAGCAATCATCTCTGCTTATTCAGTGAGCCTTGGAAAAGTTTCCTGGTAATTTTGTGAACATAAACATTCTTTTCCCCCAAGGATTTTTTTTGCTCAGCCAGCCATAGAATCAAAAACACACGCCCTGCTCATTTCAAGCTACAAAATTAAGCACCAAAAAAAATAGTCCATCAAGTGTAGGTTTGGTTACTTAGGCTTAAATAAAGTAATTGTTAAATTTCGGGTTGGTTGTGCAGATAAACAGAATGGTTTTTGCAGGATCAACTTTGGTATCAATATATGACTTTAGGTAATGTCTAGTATTATCTGTTTGTGTACATCAGGCTACCAATACATAGAATTAAGATAATGACAGGTCTAGAACTTAACCTACCATACCTTGATGCTTTTTTAATTAGTAAATCTGTGGAGATTAGCTGTGGTGCTTGGGTGGTGCTCTAGACATCCAGGGTTTGAATCTCAGCTGTGCTATCGGCCAGTCTGGCTATGTGGGAGGGATTGCCAAACAGCCTGGCCATTGGGATGTGCACTTGTCAGTGTGCTCTCATCATTTTATTCAGTCCCAAGCCTGAAGAAAATAAGTAGGGTTGTGTCAGGAAGTAATACTGTACCAACTTAGTTATGTGGATCAGAATGATCTGCTGCGGCAACCCATAATATGGGAGCAGCCGAAAGGAAGATTTGTTATGCTGGAGCATTTAGGTGCAGAAAGGCTATTGCTTAAAAGCTTATTGGTGGAAGGCCAGGACAGGGCATCGGCACGTCTGTCAACCATATGTGTATTTAATAAAGCAATTATAAATAATACTAACCCGCTCTCTGCACTAGACCTTTAATTTTCCAAAAAAAATTGGTGGCATTAGAAAGTGTAGTGCAGTTTTCATATAGACCTTCAGCTATATTATGTGTTTATATTGGGTTACAATTACATTATTATTAAGCCATCATAGTTTCCATGGTGTGTGTTTAAGCCAAATAAGTTCCAGATTTAAGGATTTGTGCAGACGAAGTCTTCCACAGCAGACAGATATGACACTGCACTTTGTCTAAATGGCTAATATGCACATTATGTGACCAAAAAAGTGTCAATTTCTCTAAAAGCAGCATACATTTGTGGAAAGCCAGGAAATTTCCATTGGCTCACAATTACATACATACTAAAGAGCTTGTTAGCATTCATCGTCGCAATGTGGTATGGGATGCACCCCTTTCACTATGCCTAAATGTCCTTTCAAGTACTGGTGATGCTCTTTTCACCTGCTATATAAGCTCATACAACAGGTCTAGTTACTGATGTATTAGGTCAATTTAAAAAGTCTTCTCATAAATTAGAATATGGTGGAAAAAGACTGACGTTGTCCACAGCCAAGCTAGCTTAGGCTAAAATGTCACCATGCTAGTGAGAATGAGGCTCCTGCTGTGAAAACAGTAGTAAAGACTTCTTTATTGCACAACAGCATTTTAATTCATTGCTATGTTAAGCTCTGTTTCCTTTTACAGTGTTTTATCTGGTGGTTGTTTGATTATATTTGTCTATTTGGACAGTTATCATTTTTTTTAGAATAGTCTAATGGTTTTGTTTTTTTACCTGACCTAAACAAGCTCTGTTCTGTGTATTTGGACACCTTCAAAGTGGACCTTATTAAAGGCTATAATCAATTCTAACAACTTATTTTTAGAAACCCTACAATAAAGCCTACAAATAAACCAAGGAATTCAGATTTCAGGACAGCTTCTTTTTTCAGCAAATTGTGTGTTTTAATCATTTTCACAGTAAAAATACCATGCAGAAGTTCTTGTAATCCCAAGACTGGCATAATTTATTCCTCGTGCAAGTGCATGTAAACTTTTAACTGACTGGAAGTGCTCATAGAAATACCAGTAGTCTATTACTTGAGTATTTTTCTATTAAAACCATCACAGTTGTCATTTTTAAGTGCATCTGGCTATTTCCATGCTGTAAAAAGGAAGTTCAGCCCCAGCTTTTCCTGCAGCTTTTAATGGGGCAGTCTAGTCCTGCTTGTGTGGTAAAAAGACACTTTTAGTGGCGTGTGCTAGCCATTAGACTTCTCTCACTGGCGGAGTATGCCATGTTTTTTGCTGCTCAAAGTATATTAGATCACCCAGTTCCCTTCACTTCTTCTGCAAAAGTGATAAGCATTTGCAAACGTGTCTGTCATTCAAGCTATTTTGTGCTCTGCCTAGACTTTAGAAAATCCAATCAAATTTGACTTTTTTCTTTTATTTTTCTTTAGTGAAAGAAGAAAAGATAGAAGATCTGCTTGCTGATCTTCAGGATATCAGTGATAGTGAGAGAAAGACCAACAGTACAGCTGAGTCCTCAGTTGGTAAGAACATGTTCAGGCGTCATACGCAGATCTACTCTCCCGTGTACATGATTCACTCCTTTATAGCTCTCTGGAGATCTACATTGTCAACAAGGTGGCAGTGTTGCCTAGAACCAAGCACTAAAACACAATCTGACCATAATAAATGATTTATGTTTGCCCTTAAGTGGGCATTGTACAATAACATTTATTTTAAAACACAAAAATATTTTATTAACATTATTAAATAGACTTCTTTGAAAATCCTATAAACTTTTAGTTTTCAGCATGTTATTTTTAATTAAATTGTCATTCATCTATGAAATGTGCAATAGTAGATAATTAACGCTGCATCCACTTTCTCTCTGTTTGGCGAGCAGGCACCAACCTGTCAATTATGTGCTATAACCCTTACAATCAAACATGTTTTGTTAGAATGTCCTAGAATTTCAGCCATCAGTGACGACTTTTATAGGGTTGAGAACATGTGAAAGACTTGTTCGAGAAGATTCCTCCAATTAAAAATCTGAACTTTTTAGACAGACTTGATATAAAACAAATGATCTGAACAAATATTGTACAGTTTCAATGTCTGTCTATGTCATAAATATAGCCAGTATGATGCTGATATGGCAATAAACCCAAACAAACTGCTGCATCCATTTTCTCTTTTTTTTCTTGACATTTTCTTCAGTTAGTCATTTTCAGTTTCTTATTACAATGCTGCTGTCACCACCCCTAACCTGGCCGAGGAGGGATGCTTGCTAGAACCCAGTGACATGTTTTTAGGTTGTCAGCTACTTTTTTTTTTTTTTTTGTTTGTTTTTTTTTTTTTTTTTTTTTACACCAGAAAGCAGTAAGTAGAAAGCCTTACAGTTGTATCGCTAATAGTGAGTCCTGCTATACCCTATTTGTATCATCACTATTTAAGTTGCTGCCTTTACCAGACAGCAGAAATTGCTGGTACAGCAGCAGTGGCATGTCTGACCTGCCCTTCCTCAGTCTGTGTCTTACCTTTATACTTGGACATTATTCAAAATTATTGCAAATCATGCACAATCCAAGCCATTTCTTTAAAAAAAAAAAAAAAACACAAATCAACATGTGCAGAGTTAGAATGCATACTGACACAAAACTGCTTCTGTTTCATGATTTTTAATGCTAAGCTTTAATGTGTTCTGATTTAAATAATAAACATGCATAAAATGTTTTACTGCTTAGATTGAAACAGCAGTGCACTCTGAGATAAACTGATACATGTGCACTGAGGTGAGCCTCAAATTATCTGTCTGAGCTCTTGTGTATGTCAAGATCTGTGGCTCTGCTCTCAGTTCAAATCGAGCACCAGCTGTTAAAAATACATTGAAATTACCTTTTTTTTTTTTTTTTTTTTTTATTCAGTCATATCCAATTACCCAGCAATATTCCTCCTCAGCACTACAGCTGACTGACAATGGTCATACCTACTAGCCAGACATAGTCAATCATGTCTGTGTAGGTGCAGAGCTGAGATTTGAAAACTCTATCTCAGCTTGGGTGGGCTAGCTTAATAGAGTGCTGTGCCTTCTGAGTGCCCTAAAATGATTTTTTTTTTTTTTTTACATGATAGAATTAAACATTCAGTGAGCTCTTTGTCGATTAACTGTTGTTGAGTTTCATTAATAATGTTAATAATAAAGCCCTGTTCAAGCAATGCTTTTTAATATTGTGCCTCTGTTTTCATTTACAATTAGGGTTTCATTGCAAACAAATACTGTGAAATCACTCAATCTGGAATTAAAATTTCTGAATTAAAAGTAAAGAGCACTCAGGTGGCACAGTGTTAAAACACCCTAAATCTTAGGATCTTGAGTTTGGCTGTTGTGCACTTACATTAAAAGGATTCCTCATTGCTGCTGCAACTGCAGCCGCTGCTGGCTGGTCAATGGCACCTGAGATAAAATAATGGAGATCAGTGCGTGACTCTCTGTGTAAACAATACTGATCCCTGTATGAACCAGTGTGCTAGTTAAAAAAAGCGGTTGGCAACTACACGTCATGGGGAGCATGTGTTAAGTTCTGCCCTCCTCGGTCTGGGTAGGGGTCTGCAGCAGATTTAGAATTAAAATAAATAAATAGAATTAAAAAGAATCCAAGTAAAATCACTTTTTATCATTTAAGGATCGGGTTCAGGCTCAGAAGACGATGAAGATGAAGACGACGAGTCAAGCAGCCAGAGTGAGGGAGATGGAGAGGCAGAGTCCGGATCAGAGTCTGAAGGATCTGATCAAAGTGCAGGTCAGCACTATTTATTTCAATACACCCAATTATAATTCCCTACACCAAGCTAAAGCCTTAAGCAGACAAACAGATCAGATCAGTTTTTTAGTTCTTTTTCACTTTATGGCTTATGGTTAGTCACCTTATTGCCATAACAGACTGGTTTTATCTATTCAGATGATACAAATGGAAACACATGTTCCACTAATAAATTTGTTTCTTTTTTTAACAGATGTTTTTTCCTAAAAAATTTTAATAATGTAAAAAAGGAACAGTCAAATTTAACTACCTTAAAATATCAGAAAAAGCCACCTACTGCAGCAGTCATTATTGTCAGACACACAATTGTCTGTATCAAACACAGTAGGAACTATGTTTGAACAGAAACCGGCAGTGGTGGCATAGTGGTTGAGGTACTGGTTGTGATCAGAAGGTTGCTGGTTCAATCCCTATCACTGCCAAGTGCCACTGTGGGCTGCTGAGCAGAGCCCTTAACCCTCAGCTCTTTGCATTGTATTTAGTCACAGTTGTAAGTTGTTTTGCATGAAAGCATCTGCTAAATGCCTTTTATATTCCCCACTCTGCCTTTTCACTAATAGATTATGGATTTTTCTTGTTTATGCCGCTACAGTGTGTTCGTGTTGTGTAGAGGCTGTACTCAACTCTCAAATTTATTAACATTATTAGTTTATTTTACTCTGGCCTTATCTCAACAATGATTTGGGGGATGGGTGCATTTTTTCATAGCTGGAATTTACTGTACTGTTTGGGTACAGAATATTTTAAAGGTTGGATGTGTGAATTTGTGAGCTCAGGCTCCAGGATGTTTGATGAGTGTGAGGTCAGGTGTCTGTAGGCCACATGAGTTCCTTCTCTTTTCCTTTCACAGAATTGTCAAGCCATGTCTGTATGGATCTTGCTTTATGCACATATAAACTGAAAAAACAGGGCCACAGTCATTCTGGACTAAGAAAAAACCTATCCAAGACTGTTGCATATAGTTTATATATTTTTTGGCAAAAGGTTCGGATAAAATTCCTACACCCATGACACGGGGTGTCCACATAATGTTACTGTATATTGTGTGTCATGGTGGTCTTGGAATTTTAGTGATTTCTGCTATCTGAATGATTGTGACGTACTTGTTTTATCCTAAAACAATCTTTACTAATTTAAATGATTTGTTCTGTTTGTCAGGTAAGAAATCATGCTTGGTTAAAAAAATATAAATAGAGCTCCAAATAAAAGGGCTATTTTGAAAGTTGGGAAGAAGATATTCTTGACAAAAGATTATTTGTCCATGTAGTCAAATGTAACCCTAAATTGAAACTCAAAAGGGTCTGCTGTTAATTGGAAGCTGCTGGAACACTGGTGACACTGTCAAGCAAGCTTTACATGGCTTTATATGGGCTAAAGCTCACCTAAAGTTTGTTGCTGATCACATGGACACATGAAAAACTGAAGCGAGTGACTTACTTCCTGCATCGCAGCCTGTAAGATATCCCTGTAACCTTTCTTTGTGATTCTTAGATTATATTTGGCCATCTCAGCTTATAGTAATTTCTTCCCTGACAAATGAACCACTGTTTAATGTGCTTTGTAATGTGTGCAGTCAAACTGGCCCTACTTGTATTGACACAGAAGCCACCAGCTTAAGACAACTAGTCACTTATGAGGAATAAGGAGGCTGTGCCATTATTATAATATCATTAAAAGATTTTTTTTGCACCTTAAAATCAATCACTTGTGTATGTCTTTTTGACCCAGCATGAAAGATGTTTCCAAACAAAGAACTGCCAAAAGAAAATCATTAAAATTCCAAGGCTGTCATGTAGGGTTGTGCTATATCGTATCGTTCACGATAATACCGGTATAATTTTTAAAACGATACAAAAAGTACCATATCGTAATAAAAGCGATATTCTGCGTACTTTGCGTAATGACGTCACACAGCTACGCAAATGGCGTACGTTCGTTACGTGGGTCATTTGGGTACAGTAACGAGTATGGCGGAAAGCGGCTCTGTGGTGGAGGAGCTCGTTCCAAAAACTCCAAGTCCACCATAAATTAATCTTTGGCAACCCAAATCCCAACCACCACTTTGCCGGCGACTTTTTTGCGGAAGTATTTCTGCACGCAGGTTTACACAGGGACGCAATTCATCAGCACACCTCCACCAAACAGTGCAGGAATACTCTCAACATTAATGTCCACCACCAACACAGATGTAGTACTACTACTGCTTAGTACCAATACTACTGTACTTAGTAGTAATTGTGGCGCGCTACGAGTAAAGTCCCACCGGGCTCTGCGCTTTCTAGTGTTGCCAGGTTGGGCGGTTATCCGCCAAACAATTTAATAGCAGTTAAATAACACTTCTATTTAAGAGAAAATATTCCGTTTTAAAAAGCTCCAGCATTGAAGAAGGTTATTAAAAGTAAAGTCAATTTTCAATGCTGATTTGGCTTAATAGTGTTGGTCAGTCTATCATATTGAAAGAAAATAATTTTCCCATGCATTCACAATGGCATGTTCTGGGGTTCAATTGAGTCTCATCATTACACACAAGTTGGCAGCCAAATAATAAAGTATTGCAAAGGAATATCTTTGAAATTCTTTCTCATTATGTTAAGGTTGCTATATATATATATTTTTTTTTAATTGTCAGGGAAAATAGAAAGAGAAAAAACGCTTATTATTAGTATGTGGGTCTTCGTGATGTAATTCTACATGGCACTCACTGCCTGTATAGGTAAATAAATGAGTGACCACATAAAAAAAGGTATCAGTTTCTGTGCGACCCCTGTGTGAGCAATGGTCTCAGTCTGGCCACCCCTATGGAAATTGTCTGACTTCGCCATTACATTATGTTACATTATTTTTACTGGAAGGAAAAAATAAAGAAAAGTGTTATTATTTTTTTTGCAATAGTGTTTTCTCGAAATAAATAAAATATTTTTCAGTGTTTTGTTATATCGCCAAAAATATCGTTATCGCAAAAATAACCTGAAATATCGTGATATCATTTTAGGGCCATATCGCCCACCCCTACTGTCATGACATGCATGTCGCCTATTCATGTATGTAAACTTTGTGTTAACTGCATATGTAATTAAATGAAATGTAAAGGTGTTCTGTCTCTTTGTCGTTTTTTTGTAGATGATGTAAGTGAAGATGAACAATCAGAAGATGAGGAAGATGAGCGGGAGAATGGAAATCACATACCTGCTGGTAAGAGTGGGCACTTAAACCACTTAGCCAAAACATTACACCCCACCCCAAAAATGTGCATGACAATGCCAATTTCACTAGTTACTCATAGTACACATGTTGAATGTGCAGATTATGATCAGACATAAAGGCCTGAATGACTTTAGTAAGGGTTAACTAATTGAAGCCAGACATATTAATTGGAGTATCTCTGAAACAGCCAGAAATACACGCTAGCCATGGTAAATACTGCCGAAGTGTCCAACCTTGAACAGTGGTCCAAGCTGGAACTGGCTGTTGGGTGGCTAGGATTCAATGCCAGAGGACGTCAATGGTGTCTGGTACAGACTAGCAGAAGAGCGAATGTGGCTCAAATAGCAGATTATTCAAATACCTCCGATGAGGTGAATGTGAACCCTGCTGTGTGTAGGGCTGCATAGTCACAGGCCAAAGTGCTCATGCTAACTCCTGTACTTGGACACAAAATAGCTTGTCATATCGACCCATATAAAAAGGTAGAAGTTCAGATGAATATTTTACAATATTCCAACTAAGGAATACTTCTTACTAGCTCTTACTAGATTGACCTCAGACATTCTCAGGTTAAAACAAAGCATTTAGTCAAATTAAGGGCTCCAATTTATTTTGTTTTCTGTTTGATAACCTAGTAAGCTTTGCTTCAAAAAAGCTGGATTTGTAAGTTTTAAAATGTTTTCTGTTAAGGTGTTAGCTGAGCCAGCATAAACACGTGTTTCTCTTTAGTTCCAGAATCACGGTTTGATCACGACTCGGAGGAGAGTCTAGAAGAGGAGGAAGTCGGGGAAGGAGATGAAGAAGATGTGACTCCTCAGTCTCATTCTCACTCAGCAACACCGGAGGAAAATTACGTCCCTGACTCACCGCCTGTCTCGCCTGTAGAGCTGAAAAAAGAGCTGCCCAAATATCTCCCAGCATTACAGGTATGCTGCTTATGCTAGTCACACATGTGTGCAGTGGTGGCTTTGTGATTAAAGCGCTGAACTAATCATTTTAAGGTTGTAATAAATTGCTATGTAATGTTTGAAAATTTGCCTGCTTTATAGGAAAAGTGGCCTTACTGTATACTCTCTGGCCTATGCAGACCTTATGGCTAGAAACAAAGATGCCATAAATGGGGCTTGCTTCACTTATTTGTCTTTGCTAATCCTCTGTAACTCATGCCAGCTTAGGAACTTTTTCAACAAACACAGATTTGTACAGCTGCCAGAGCTAGTACAGCTACTATTTTGCATAAGATGGATTTAGTCTGTTACTATTACTAAGAGTGTCCCACAGGGTTCAGTCTTAGGTACACTTCTCTTCATCGTATATATTCTCTCACTTAGTCATGTAACATGCAGTCATGGGTTAAATTTAAACTGTTCTGCAGATGACACTCTGATATATGTCTATCAGCCCTACTTAGATTTTGCCACCACTTGCTTTGTCTAACTATGTTCATGATATAAAGTCATAGATGAGCATAAACTTTTAAAAACTGAGTTGCTTTTTGTTGGCACAAAGGCACTGATATCTAGTTCATTTGTGCTTGGTATTGGCATATGCAATCTTGGAGTGATTTTTTATTCTACTCTCATTCATAATAATGCTGTAGTCAGAACTGCATTTTTCTATCAGTGTAATATTGCTCATCTCTGGTCATACCTCAGCCTTGTAGATGTTAAAATACTTGTACATGCATTGGTGACATAAAGGTTAGACTACTGTAATGCCCTTCTATATGGCCTCCCTGTTAAAATCCTCAGTAGGCTACAGAATGTACAAAATGCTGCTGCTAGGATTGTCACTTAATCTAAGAAGACTGATCACACCACTACCATCCTTCAGAGTGGAATACTCTTCTCTTGGGTCGTTTAAATCTCAGTTAAAGACTTACTTGTATTCACAATGTTTTCCTGGTTCCAATTGTACTTGGATGTTCTGTCTGTATTACCTGTGATGTTCATTGTTGTACTTTTGTTTCTTGTGTCCATGTTGGTTGTAAAGTGATTTTGGGAAAGGTACTATATCATGTAAATGTATCATCATTACTTTTATTTATGAACACCTTACCCTAACATGTCAATATCTTGCTGTCATTTCTCCAGTAATACATTCAAAGGACTTGGGCAGCACGGTGGCTCGGTGGGTAGCACTAGCACCTCACAGCAAGAAGGTCCTGGGTTCGATCCCCAGGTGGGCGGTCCGGGTCCTTTCTGTGTGGTGTGTGCATGTTCTCCCCGTGTCTGCGTGGGTTTCCTTCGGGAGCTCCGGTTTCCTCCCACAGTCCAAAGACATGCAAGTGAGGTGAATTGGAGATACAAAATTGTCCAGGACTGTGTTCAATATAACCTTGTGGGCTAAGGAACCTTGTGTAATGAGTGACTACCGTTCCTGTCATGCATGTAAAACATTACGTTAAAATCCCAATAAACAAACAAACAAAAATTAAAAGGACTTGAACATTCCTTTTCATGGAGGCCACTCTTTTGCCACTGTGTCATGTCCACCATCAGACCTCTGTAAGCACATACCAGGATTAAAATTTAATTTAGCCCTGCCACATTGCCCCCCTGCTGCAATTAACTGGCTTCCTGTAGCTGCCCCCATTAAATTTTGAGCATTGATGCTTGTCTAAGCTAAAAACAGATCAGTCCTGAACTGTCTGACCTTCAAGATTGTTACCCTTTGAATCACAAGCCACATTAACAGCTTAACTTTGTTCACCCCTCAAGACTTAAAGATGAGGAGCATAAGTGCTCTTCTCTGTATTAGCTTCCAGGTTGTGGATTAAACTTTCACTGTCCCAAACTCGACCAATTGCGTTTGTGTGGATGACCGGCCGGGTCTCCAGCTTTTAACTGGAGAATTTGAACATACTGCAAATAAATAAATCGGAACATTTTAACCTCATTCTTTACATTTCCTCTTGGTTTTAAGGGCTGTCGTAGTGTGGAGGAATTCCAGTGTTTAAATCGAATTGAAGAGGGCACCTATGGAGTGGTCTACAGAGCCAAAGACAAGAAGACAGATGAAATTGTGGCTCTCAAAAGACTGAAAATGGAAAAAGAGAAGGAGGGCTTTCCTATCACTTCTCTCCGAGAGATCAACACTATCCTTAAAGCCCAGCATCCCAACATTGTCACTGTCAGGGTAAGCTGTTTAAAAAAAGCCTAATATGTTGTATCTAATACAACAATTAGTATTATACATTACTGATTTTGTCATAGCTTGTTAAGCTTTGGCTATAGTTGTGATATTAGTTAAATGGATAACTAATGCCTAACGTCCATATTGGTTGTAGGAGATTGTTGTGGGCAGTAATATGGATAAGATCTACATAGTGATGAACTACGTCGAACATGATCTAAAGAGTCTCATGGAAACCATGAAACAGCCTTTCTTACCAGGTATGGTACCAGTGCAGATATTGTGAAATATTATTATTATGAAATGGTTTCATGATAACATTGTTTTAGACCAGCTTGTTTTGTTTTTTTTGATCAAAGTTTGTTTATTTTGTTTTTTAATACAATTTTACAAAAAATAGCAACAAAGAGAAAATAAAAAATAAAAAATGGGAATAAAGTCCCCTTCCCCCCAGACCAGACATGAGTATTCAAACTTAAAATACAGCCAGTATACAATAAATCAAAACAGAAAATGCCATCACATTAAAGTTACATATGTTAATTATACCGTCGTGCCGTTAGCCCCCATCTCCCCAATATGTGCCAGAACGGGCTGCCAGATATTATAAAATTTCTCGGTAGACCCCCGGACAGTGTATCTAATCTTCTCCAGTCTGAGATGACTAGCGACCTCTGTAAACCACTGGCAATATGTAGGTGGGGCAGAGTCCTTCCATTTAAATAATATCAATCTTCTTGCCAGGAGAGAGCTAAAGGCCATAACGCTAATTTCTTTCTTGCTGGCGGTACCACTCTCACACCAAACAAGGCAATAAACGGGGATGGGTTGATTACTCTCCTAAATATTTTAGAGAAAGTTTCAAAAATTGTATGCCAGTACACATGGAGCTTTGGACATGTCCAAAACATATGCAGTAGAGTGGCCGGGGCCTGTTTGCATCGGTCACATGTAGGATCTATGTCTGCCCTAATCTTAGAGAGTCTGACCTTAGTCCAGTGCAGGCGGTGCACAATCTTAAATTGAATAACTGCGTGCCTTAGACAAATAGATGAGGAGAAAATTCCCCGTATTATTATTTGCCACGTTTCATCTGATATAGTTTGGTTAAAATCTGATTCCCATTTGTCTTTGAGAAGATCTAATGAAGTTGAGTTACAATCGTCAAGCAGGCCGTAAATTGTGCTTATAGCTCCCTTATTAGTAGGATTGCAGTTAAAAACTGAGTCCAATAGAGTAGTGGGAGGGCGTGTTGGGAAGCAGTCCGAGCTGGTAGCTACAAAATTTCAAAGCTGCAAGTATCTGTAAAAATGTGGTCTTGTGATATTAAATTTTTGTACTAACTGATCAAATGAGGCAAAGCAATCGTCAATATAGAGATCCGACACCGTGACCAGGCCTCTACTAGACCATAAAGCGAAGGCTGCATCCATCGTTGATGGAATGAACATATGATTGTTTGTGATTGGCGCTGCCAAAGATAGATCCCTGAGAGAGAAAGTCCTTCTGAACTGATTCCAGATCTTAAGTGAGTGTATTATGACCGGGTTATGGGTAGAATTAGAGAGAGGCTGAGTGAATGGTAATTTGGAACATAATAAAGCTGCTAAGGATGTGTGACTGACTGACGCTTCCTTCAGTTTTAGCCAATCAGCTGTGGTGTCCTCACTCCTAATCCAATATAGCAATGACCTTATATTGGCTGCCCAGTAATAGTACAGAAAATTTGGTAATGCCATCCCTCCCATTGTATGAGATCTTTGTAGCATACTTCTTTTAATACGGGGTGTCTTCTTGTTCCAAATAAAAGTTGAAATTAAATTATTAAACTTAGAAAAAAATGATTTTGTTAAAAAGACCGGGAAACATTGGAATATATATAAAAATTTGGGAAGAACGTTCATTTTTATTGAGTTGATTCGTCCCCCCAGAGAGAGGACTAGGTGGTCCCAACGCTCAATGTCTTTCCTCAGATTATAGAGCAAAGGTTCATAATTAGCCACAAATAGGTCTTTATGATTATTTGTAATCCATACTCCAAGATATTTGAATTTTCTAGGACTAATTTTGCAAGGAAGTGAGGACAACGACGCCCGGTTGTTCCCATTATTTATAGGCATCAGCTCGCTTTTCTGAATATTGATCTTGTAACCAGACAATTTCCCAAATTCTGTGAGCAGGTCTATCAATTTGGGAATGCTTGAGAGGGGCTGTGTGATGTATAGCAGCATATCATCCACATACAGCGAGACCTTATGCTCCACCCCTGCTCGCATGATCCCTTTAATATTATCATTCTGCCTCAGAGCTAGAGCCAGTGGTTCGATTGCGAGTGCAAATAAAAGTGGGGATAGAGGGCAACCCTGTCTTGTACCACGATGGAGTTCAAAGTAGGTGGACAGATTATTATTAGTGCGTACAGCTGCCATCGGAGATGTGTATAATATTTTAACCCATGATATAAATTTATGACCAAATCCAAACCTCTCCAGAACATTAAAAAGATAATCCCATTCCACCCGATCGAATGCCTTTTCAGCATCAAGCGAGAGTATTGCTTCTGGCGTACTGGATGATGAGGAGCCGTAAAGAATGTTTAAGAGGCGTCTAATATAAAAAATTAAAAAAAAGATTTTTTACAAAGCCAGTTTGATCAGGTGAGATAATGGAAGGAGGACCATCTCCAAACGGTGTGCAAGGACTTTGGCAAAAATTTTAGCATCTGTGTTTAAAAGAGAGATGGGGCGAAATGAGCTGCATTCAAGTGGATTCTTGTCCTTCTTAAGTATTAAAGAGATGATTGCTTGTCGCATGGTCGGTGGCAGGGATTTTTGATAGAGTGATTCTTCGAAGACAGACAACAGTAATGGAGAAAGCTGGTCTGAAATTTTTTTGAAAAATTCAGTTTGATAGCCATCAGGCCCTGGAGATTTACCGCTTTGCATTGCTCTAATGGCCAAAGCTATCTCCTCAACCGACAGATCTTTCTCCAGTCTGGCTATGGTCATTGGGTCTAAGGATGGGAAATGCAAAGGTTTGAAAAAGTTTTCAAATTGGGAATGATTTACAGATGAGTCAGAGGTATATAATGACTGGTAAAATGTTTTAAAACAGGAATTAATTTTTAAGCTGTCCATAGTTTTTAAACCTTGCTCGTCTTTGATTGCCGAAATAGTCCGGCAGTCCTTTGTCGGTGGGCGAGTATCCGTCCAGCTTTTTCCCCATGTTCGTATGAACTGTGCCTTGCTTTAGTAATAAAGTACTCTGCCTGTCTCGTTGATAGGAGATCAAATTCGACTTGCAAGGACATACGTTTTTTCTTTATAACTTTGGAGTGTTGACAACTATGTTGCCTGTCTAGTATCAGAATTTCATCAGCTAATTCTTTAAGACGTGCCGTATTTGTTTTATTTTTGTTAGCGCAATATGAGATAACTTGTCCCCGAATATACGCCTTAAGTGATTCCCACACAGTAGAGAAAGACATTTCTGGAGATTGATTAATATCAAGGAAAAGTGCAATCTCAGATGAAATGAAAGTGGTAAATGTTTCCTCTGATAAAAGTAACGGATTTAGTCTCCAGGGTCGGGAGTCGAATCGTGTGTTAGGAATACGCATTTTCATGGTCAAGGGGCCATGGTCAGAAATCACCATAGCCTCATATTCACATTCAGTGATTAAAGGCAGAAGCCGCTTATCCAGAAGGAAATTATCTATGTGGGAATAGGTTCCATGAACTGGGGAGAAAAAGGAATATCCTCTAGTCATAGGATTGCGAAACTGCCATATATCGACTGCCCCATACACTTCGAGGAAGTGCTGAATAGAGCGTGCAGATTTAGATAAGGGAACTTTTTTGGATGAACTACGATCCCAAACCGGGGAGAGTACACAATTCATATCACCTTCAAGGATAAGGTGGTGAGAAACCATATTCGGTAGACGGGAAAAAAGACCGGTAAAGAATGCAGGATTGTCCCAATTTGGTGCATATACAGTTAGGCCCAGAAATATTTGGACAGTGACACAGGTTTTGGCATTTTGGCTGTTTACCAAAAAATATACAAGATACAGTTATATAATCAATATGGGCTTAAAGTGCAGACTCTCAGCTTTAATTCGAGGTATTCACATCCTAATTGGAGGTAGGGTTTAGGAAGTACAGCTCTTTAATATGTAGCTGCCTCTTTTTCAAGGGACCAAAAGTAATTGGACAATTATCTCAAAAGCTATTTCATGGGCTGCATGGACTATTCCCTTATTAATCCATCATCATTTAAGCAGGTAAAAGGTCTGGAGTTGATTCCAGGTGTGGCATTTGCATTTGGAAGCTGTTGCTGTGAACCCACAACATGCGGTCAAAGGAGCTCTCAATGGAAGTGAAACAGACCATCATTAGGCTAAAAAAAAAAGAAGAAATCCAGCACAGAGATAGCGGAAATGTTAGGAGTGGCAAAATCAACAGTTCGGTACATTCTGGGGGGAAAAAAGAGCGCACTGGTGAGCTCGGGGACTCAAAAAGGCCTGGAAGTCCAGGAAAGACAACAGTGGTGGATGATCGCAGAATCCTTTCCATGGTGAAGAAAAACCCCTTCACAACATCCACCCAAGTGAAGAACACTCTACAGGAGGTAGGTTTATCAGTATGTAAGTCTACCATAAAGAGAAGACTTCATGAGAGCAAATACAGAGGGTTCACCACAAGGTGCAAACCATTAATCAGACTCAAAAATAGAAAGGCCACATTAGACTTTGCCAAAAAACATCTAAAGAAGCCAGCCCAGTTCTGGAACAGCATTCTTTGGACACATGAAACTAAGATTAACCTGTACCAGAATGATGGGAAGAATAAAGTATGGAGAAGGCTTGGAACGGCTCATGATCCAAAGCACACCACATCCTCTGTAAAACATGGTGGAGGCAGTGTGATGGCATGGGCATGCATGGCTTCCAATGGCACTGGGTCACTAGTGTTTATTGATGATGTGACAGAAGACGGAAGCAGCCGGATGAATTCTGAAGTGTACAGGGGTATACTTTCTGCTCAGATTCAACCAAATGCAGCAAGGTTGATTGGACTGCGCTTCACAGTACAGATGGACAATGACCCAAAACGTACTGCGAAAGCAACCCAGGAGTTTTTTAAGGCAAAGAAGTGGAATATTCTGCAATGGCTGAGTCAATCACCAGATCTTAACCCGATCAAGCATGCATTTCACTTGCTTAAGACAAAACTTAAGGCAGAAAGACCCACAAACAAGCAACAACTGAAGACAGCTGCAGTAAAGGCCTGGCAAAGCACCACAAAGGAGGAAACCCAGCTTTTGGTGATGTCCATGGGTTCCAGACTTCAGGCAGTCATTGCCTGCAAAAGATTCTCAACAAAGTATTAAAAATGAACATTTTATTTATGGTAAAGTTAATTTGTCCAATTACTTTTGAGCCCCTGAAATGAGGAGGCTTTGTAGAAGAATGGTTGCAATTCCTAAACGTTTCATAGGATATTTTTGTTTAACCCCTTGAATTAAACATGAAAGTCTACACTTCAATTGCATCTCAGTTGTTTCATTTCAAATCCAATGTGGTGGCATGCAGAGCCCAAATCATGCAGACTGTGTCACTGTCCAAATATTTCTGGGCCTAACTGTATGTTAGCCAATATAACCGGAATGCATAGAGTTGTCCCACCACTATAACATAGTGCCCCGCAGAGTCAGCATCCACACTTGTTGCAGTAAAGGGTATATTTTTATCAATCAGTATGGCAGCCCCTCTAGCCCTTGAGTCAAATTTAGAATGAAACATCTGTCCTGTCCAACTTCTTTCTAATCGGAAATGGTCTGCTACCCGTAAATGCGTCTCCTGAAGGAATGCAATATCTGCCTTAAGCTGTTTTAGATGCGTAAAGACCTTTTTACGCTTAACCGGATGATTAAGCGATTTAACATTCCAACTTACAAAATTAACCGAGCAGCCTCCCCTGCCTCCCAAAACATTAGAGCTTGCCATGTTGGGTATAGGAGGTTATGGATTTGAAGTCAATGGGAGCCACAGCACGACAGCAAATACAAAGCAAAACTAATAACTGGCTTATTAAATCAGAAAAGAAGAAAAACAAAAGAACCATGTCTGGTAAAACCCCCCACATAACGCTTACATGAACAAGAACAGCGTTAACACTATACCAGTCCAAAACAAATCCACACATTTAGTGCTTATGATTGGGACCTCAGCTACTCGTGTGTCCCCCCCCCTTATATATATATATATATATATATATATATATATATATATATATATATATAAGATAATATATATCTTAGAATTTAACTGCGCATTTAAATAATAAAGTTGGTCATGGAAAACAGTGATGCCTCCGCCCAAGCAACTTCTAAGGAACATATGGATTCACTCTCATCAACATACACACCTACACACACACTCACATAATAACTCGCACACTTAACATCATGTACACAAGCCCACATACACACACAGGCTCAGACAGACATTCATCCACATACACACACACATACATCCATACATACACATCTGGGTATATATATACTTATGCCAGGGCGGAGGCAATCACCGTAAAGCAAGTCTACAGACCTAATGGGGCAAACTAAATTATATTAACACCATAACTTAATACAAATTACTTGTGACCCCAACTGAACGAATCAATGCTGAAATGTGTTAGCATATAAACATAGCATTTAGTCTCACGGTCCATCCACTGTCGCTGGGAGAATCTTGCTCATTACATAATCCATCGCTTTAGCTGCATCGGTGAATTCCTTTACATCTCCAACGGGCTGGAAATAGTATGCCATACCGGACGTC
This sequence comes from Trichomycterus rosablanca, assembly GCF_030014385.1. Taxonomy (NCBI): domain Eukaryota; kingdom Metazoa; phylum Chordata; class Actinopteri; order Siluriformes; family Trichomycteridae; genus Trichomycterus; species Trichomycterus rosablanca. The sequence goes on along the minus strand of NC_085994.1, from coordinate 25,715,291 downwards.
CTGGCGATTTTGAAGCAGCTTTCTAACCTCTGTGAAGGCAGCCCGAGCCTTGAGAACACTTGGAGTGTAGTCCGGGTAAATGGCAATTAACTCGCCATTAATACGAAGTGGAGCATGAGAACGCGCGCGACTCAGTACTTCAACACAGTCTTGGTAGTAATGTAGCTTCGCTACAATGGCGCGCGGTTTACCGTCAGCTCTTCTCATAGCCGCGCTTCTGTGTGAACGGTCCACTAACACATCCTTATCCAGATGCAGCACTTCTCTCAAAAGTTTCGAAACAGATTCAGTAGAGCTTGACCCGTTCGTCTAAGCCACTCCGTATATTCTAATGTTACATCTCCTCATTCTCCCCTCCATAATCTCGCATTTCTCCTTAAACTCAGCCACCTCGGCTTTCAAAGCAGTCACAGATGTTTGTAAAGCAGTCGTTTCAGCAGACCAGGTTGATAATCCGCCTTCCATTTCTTTGACAGTGTTTTTAACTTTGTCCATTTCGGCGTGTATTACCGTTGTGCTATTTGCTAATTCCAATCTAACCGCATGCAGTTCCATTTTTAGGAAGTTAAATTCCTCAGCAAATGCGCTTTTTATTTCTGCTTTTATCACGGCTGATAAATTCGCTTTTAGCGATGAAATAATCTCCGCTTTTAGTGTTGTGAAATCCATTTCGAAACTGTTCGATGGTGTCCGAGTCCGTTGGGCCGGAGCATCGGAGGGACTTGAAGTTGTGCTGGGCCTAGCGATGGTTGGTCCGGCGTATTTATATTTGCGTAGATTTGTCGCCATTGGCTTACATATAAGTTATCTCCCAGCTTCAGAGATGCTTTCATCTAGTGATGGGTCTGACGACACTGAAGCCTCGGCGCTTGCGCAGAGTAAACAAAGCGAAACCCCGTGTCGGTGCGCGTATCACTTTAAGGAAAACCACGTGACCGATACAGTTCCTGTATCGTTTGGTTTCGAGCGCGCTAAATTGTATTAATAAAGTAACTAATTAATAATTAAGTAATTAATAAAGTAAAATAAAAACGTATGAATGAACCTTGTTTGTTTCCAGTCTTTATTGAAGTTGCCTGCAATGACTTTTTAAATCCAGCAGATGTCGCCATTAAGTGATACAGCAACACAGTGTCGACACAGTTTGGGAAATGTGCCACACACCCAATGAGGCCTCATCTGCCCATCACTACTTTCAGCGTAAATTGCGCAGTATTTCCTAAAGTAAGCACTTAATTATTTTAATTAAATTGGAGACTCGGCGGGAGCACTAATTAAACACGTCCTACACCATCGCGAGCTCAGCAGCGCCCCCCAGCTTGTTTTTGTGAGCAGTTTCAATTGATGTGACTAGAATGAAAATCAGCACGTATTGGCTATAAAGGGGGATCCATCAAAGATCTTTGCAAGCAAATACAGGTGGTTATTGAGATAGTCAAGTCTGTTTATACTAGGGATGCACCGATCCAACTTTTTCAGTTCCGATACGATACATATACTTTGCATACCGGTCGATACCCAATACCTATCCGATACCATTGTTGAATTAATAAACTGTATACTTTATCATGTGGGAAAGACTTAAGGCATCAGGATTGACTTAAACATTACTAAGTTTGCAAAACAAAATATAATTAACACAGATATAAATGTACTGAACTGCTATTTATTTGTCAATAAAATAATAAACAATTGTGCAGGACCTTGGCACAGCATTCAAATTCAAAATAAAAAAGGCAAACTTCTTATAATATTTTAAAATAAATTAAATGTATCAGCTGAAACTGAAGTAGTTACACAAACAGTAATCAATCTTATTTTTTAAATATGTAGTGTAAACGCTATATGTATATATGTAGTTCACGCTATCGGTTGGAAATTTTTCACGTCTTTGCAGTGCGTCCACCACAGTTAACTGTTTCGTCGTTTTGTCTCCTGCTTCTTTTTGTTTGTTCGACTGTAACGTTAGGAACTCTGCGTGCTCTTTAGCATGGTACTTTTGGAGGTGCTTAATTAAATTTGTTGTATTGTATTTTGCAGCGCTACCACCACCCTTTGCAACATTTGTTCTGCAGATATTGCATGTTGCCATCGAACTTGTTGGCATAGCATAATATCGGATCGGTGCATCCCTAGTTTATACAACCTTTACCAAAAAGTATTAGAATTTCTAGAAAACCTTACACCACTAGCTGACAGAGGATGGGATAAAGATTTTTAATGATACATTTTCACATGAAGTTAGACTTTTTATATCTAATTTGTACTATAATGCTTAATAAAACAACTCACTTTTTTGTTTTCTGTCTGTCCAGGAGAAGTAAAGACATTGATGATTCAGCTGCTAAGGGGAGTTCGTCATCTCCATGACAACTGGATCCTGCATCGTGACCTTAAGACTTCCAACCTGTTGTTGAGCCACAAGGGTATTCTAAAGGTCGTCGGAGAAAATCATCTGCATTTTTTTCTAACAGTGTAGTTGTGTCCAGTTGCCCACTGCTTCTTTTTACCAGCACAAGGCAGGTTCACACAGGGACCAGTGTCACACTGTCTCACACTGACCTTCATTATTTCCTGTCTCTATGTAGACTCCATCAACTAGCCAGCAGAGGCCAAAATTGCAACTGCTCTGAGGAATCCCTTCAGCCCTCCCACCCTTAGACCATGTCTGTGTGGACGCCTGGCTGGCTGATAGCAGAGCTGAGATTCGAGCTTGACATCTCAGTAGTAGTGGGCTAGCGTGTTTTACTTATATTTTTTTTTATTAATTATTGCCGTTGAGTGCTGTCAAGTTGATTCCAACTCTTGGAGACCATATGGATAGTGTTTTTACATAATATCCTGTCTTCTGTTTGGTTCTTCCAGCTTCTTAATGGCTCGCTTATTGTGTCCCTGTTGTATTTATGCATTTTGTTGCTGGCCGTCCTCTTCCTCTTTTACCTTTAACTCCACCTTTGACAACTTTTTATAATTTCGATGCATCTAATTCCCCATTACATTACAGTTCTAACGAGAGCTTTAACATATTCAACAGTAAAACGGAGAGTAGTATTCACTATGTTGATTATTCCCTACCTACATAAACAGTGATGTTCGTAAAGCACTTAACCCGAACCACTGAGACTTGAACTTAGTATTACACAGCTCTGTTTTGCGAGAATTGCACCAGAATATTTATATCAGTAATTTGCTAACAAATCAGAAACCTAACAGTGCTACGTTTGCTTGATGTATTTTTCAAAGATATAATTGTTCCGTTGTTAACTATTAGACTCTTGTGTGTAATGAGGACGTTGGGGGTTTCTGTTTCTTGCAGGTTGGTGATTTTGGACTGGCACGAGAGTATGGCTCCCCCCTAAAGCCTTACACACCAGTGGTGGTCACACTGTGGTATCGTAGCCCAGAGCTGCTTTTGGGTGCAAAGGTAAATGATGACAATTTATTTCTATTAATTTAATCTTACATTATTTGGAATGGCTGAGGATGGTTTTTTTAAACTTTTCAGTTCTCTAAAGGCTTTATAAAATGTAGAAATTTTTCGTCTTGCCATTGTTTGCTCATTTGAGGTTTTGGATCTAAATTCCTGTATCCCCCGAGAAGTGTCACAAGTTTGATATGCTATTTTCTGACAGGAGTACTCCACAGCTGTGGACATGTGGTCAGTGGGCTGCATATTTGGAGAGCTTCTCACCCAAAAACCGCTCTTCCCGGGGAAGTCTGAGATTGACCAAATCAACAAAATATTTAAGGTGAATTTTGGAATGTATACAGATTTCTACAAATCCTGCAAAGTCTTTCTCTCTTGGTTTTGTTGAACAGTGCTAAAAATATTAAAGGCTGACCAAAAATGTTCATCACAGTAATTTTACAAGAGGCTTTGCTGTTCAGGCTAGTTAATATACTGTACATTTGTCATGCTACAACACTCACACTCAGACACATTAGCTGTGTTGTCTGATGTAGTCTCAATTGGTTCATTTTGTTTTCATGTTCTTCTAACATTTACCCTAAGTGATTGATAGGATGTTTCCTGGAAATCCTCCAAATACATCTTTCTTGATGCTGTTTGTGCATTATGTGCGAGAGTGAACACAGTGTGTTTTTTCCTGTACTGCAGGACCTTGGCTCTCCCAGTGAGAAGATTTGGCCAGGCTACAGTGAGCTGCCCGCTGTGAAGAAGATGACTTTTACAGAACATCTCTATAACAACCTACGCAAGCGCTTTGGTGCTCTGCTTTCAGATCAGGGCTTCGACCTCATGAACAAGTAAGAGTTTGGAATTAATGGTAACTTTAAGTTCCTTTGTGAAATGTACACAAAAGCCACCCAACACGCACAAAAATCCACACTCAGGGATATATTACATGTGTGGTTGATGGTAGTTATTGATTGTGCACATGTTGAATGCAGCAGATATGATCAGCATAAAGACCTAAGTGACTGCTAAGAGCCGAATTGTTATAGCCATCAGCCAACTAGCCAACGGTTGACTGGTCCATCGAATCTTTTATATCGAGCCCAAGCCCATGGAGGAGATGGCACCAGGATGCACTGTACACAAGTTAAACCTCCTGGTGATGTCATGTGTAATCCATGTTTCGGTGGGTCAAAGCTGTTTTGACAGCATATTAGGTCGTACTGAAGTTTTGACTCATCAGTATATGTTAGGATATTTAGAATACAAGCTTTAATTGATAATTGTAAATTGTAGTATCTACATAGCTTAAGAGACTGAATGCAAAGGTGAGTTTTTTTGTTGTAGTATTTTTTTTACACCCCTTCCCCCATTTTGCCAAACCCTTTTTGAACACATGAACAGAGAATGTGGTAAAACACTTGTACTGAATATGGAATGAATGGGTTTCCACTTACTTTTTGCCATTTAGGGTTATATAAAAATGGATCTCTTCCAGGTATAGTATGAACACAACACTGTTTTGGCAATCTTGAATGACTCTGCTACAGTTTAAGTGTATGTATCACATTATTCTTAATATCACAGGTTATTAATAAATACCACACATAGGTGTGCATGTGTGTTTTGTGTGCATGTGCACTTATCTTAAAAGCCGCTATTTGAAAGGCCCCAAAAACCTCAGCCCCAACAGGAATCAATACTCTCCTGTGTGAGGTAAATAAAACTGTCATATGGGTCCAAAATTCCTGTTATCCCAATGTTACTGGACCAGCAAAAACTTCTTTCAGTGAGGAGTCTGCCAGTCTTGCTAGACAGAAAGCAGACACAATCAGCAGCCAAATGCTGTCTTCAATAGTGCCAGAAAAAGAACAATTTCCTTCCTCCTAGCCCTTTACTTTCACCTAGAATTATGGCTGGTTCAAGTATCACCCCACCAATTGCCACTGTTAGGCCCTTAATCAAGGCCTTAAATATATTGTAGAATGTTGTCAGAGCACATTGGTACTCTGGTTCTGACTGTATACAGTGATGAGCAACCTTGAAGAAATGATAGGAGGGGCTTTTTACTTATTTTTTTAATTTTGTTTCTACACTCACTGTCCATTTTATCAGCTCCACTTACCATATAGAGGCACTTTGTAGTTGTTGACTACAATTACTGACTGTAGTCAATCTGTTTCTCTACATACCTTTTTAGCCTGTTTTCACAGTGTCAGGACCCCCACAGAGCAGGTATTATTTAGGTGGTGGATCATTCTCAGCACTGCAGTGACACTGACCTGGTGGTGGTGTGTTAGTGTGTGTTGTGCTGGTATGAGTGGATCAGACACAGCAGCGCTGCTGGAGTTTCTAAATACCGTGTCCACTCACTGTCCACTCTATTAGACACTCCTACCTAGTTAGTCCACCTTGTAGATGTAAAGTCAGAGACGATCGCTCATCTATTGCTGCTGTTTGATTTGGTCATCTTCTAGACCTTCATCAGTGGTCACAGGACGCTGCCCACAGGGCGCTGTTGGCTGGATGTTTTTGATTGGTGGACTATCCTCAGTCCAGCAGTGACAGTGAGGTGTTTAAAAACTCCATCAGTGCTGCTGTGTCTTATCCACTCTTACCAGCACAACACACACTAACACACCACCACCATGTCAGTGTCACTGCAGTGCTGAGAATGATCCACCACCCAAATAATACCTACTCTGTAGTGGTCCTGGGGGAGTCCTGACCATTGAGAACAGCATGCAGAGAAACGGATGGACTACAGTCAGTAATTGTAGAACTACAAAGTGCTTCTATATGGTAAGTGGAGCTGATAAAATGGACAATGTGTGTAGAAACAAGAAGGTGGTTTTAATGTTATGGCTGATCGGTGTATTTTATATTGTTTTGTTTCTGCACTACCACAGTTTTGGCTTTATCAGCGTCTTTGAAATATAAAAAATTATTTTGTCATTTGATTTCATTAGCTTTCAACCCTGGGATCAAGACCACACAGTTGCAATTAAAATGATTAAACCCCCAAAATTAGGTTTATTAGCAAAATGCACAATCAGCTGTTTGCAATAAACCACAATTTAAATAACTTAACACAACTAATATAACAAATGGTGTCTTCTCCAAATTCAACATAAAATGTCATTTTTAAGATAGGAAACGCAAGGTTTTTAATCCTTTTAGTTTTTGTCTTTTCCCAAAAAATGTGCCTTCGCACGACTCACTTAAGCCCAAACAAACTTGACATTTTGTCACTATATGCATCTGTTCCATATCAAAATCTGACCATATAGATGAAGTTAATAACTGGGCAATGTATGTAGACACCTGACAGAAAGAGCTTGTTGGACATCCTGTGCCAGCCATGACAGCCTCAACTTCTCTAGGAAAACTTATTATATATTTTTGAGTGTGTGTTGAAGTGTATGCCCATTTAGTCAAATGAGCATTACACAGTGGCGTAGCCATCTAGTACAGGAAAGGGCCTCCTTGATTTTAATACAACTGTTAGCAATAGGTGTGACTTCAATTAGAAAAGCGGAAAGTAAGAAATTTTTTATATCAACATTCTTATCTTTCAGCTTTTGTAATGTCAACTTCTGTTAACGCACTATTTTGCCTTGTTGGAACTTTCTTAGTTGCCTTATGTTGCTTTAAATCCTTATATCAATGTAATTGTACAAATATGACGCACCTTTTTCCTTTCAGAGTTATTTTCTCTGCTTTATTAATGGAAGTTAAAACACTGGTGATTGCTTTGTCAGTAACCTGCTGAGACATTTGTCTGCTGGGCAATTATGGATAAAAAACTAATAGCTGTGATGCTAAATTAGCTTGTCCTGGCAGCCCAGGCTTTCGATTTGTCCATTCGAGTTGGAAATTTTCAGTTTTTTGTACTAATAAAATATGACAGAGTTAATGTGGTGTGGCTATAAACAAATAGTGGCTTTTCTGGTCCTAGAGAGGATTCAGATTTCACAAATTTTAGAAGTCCCCAAAACCTGCATAGATTTGCAGGAGGTTTAGCTTAGATATTTTATAGTTAGGTTTATAGATTAGTGGCTAAAATACAGAAAAAAAACAATAAACTACAATCTTAGTTTGGTGGAATAAGTCTTTTTTTTCGCCATCTTGCACCAACAGATTCCTTACCTACTGCCCCGCCAAGCGGATCAGCGCCGATGAAGCCCTGAAGCACGAGTATTTTCGGGAAACACCACTCCCCATTGATCCTTCCATGTTTCCAACTTGGCCAGCGAAGAGCGAACAGCAGCGGGTGAAAAGAGGAACAAGCCCTCGACCACCGGAGGGAGGTCTGGGCTACAGCCAGCTGGTAAGAGAAACCGTAGCTAACCTGCCAATGTTGCGCTTGAAGTCTTACTGTACCACGTTTTATTTGCTTTCTTTCTAAATGGCGACGAGCCAGAATCAACATTCAGACTAATGTTTAAGACAGATTTTAAGTCAGTGTTGGAAAAGTAAACAAAAAGCCATAAATAAATGCACAAACTTATCTAACATGCTTAAATCTAAAAAGAAAACTTAAAGTAGCCAGAAATAGCCTGGCGAACCCTTTAAAAGTACCTGTATTTTCTGTGAAAGGGATATAAAGGTATTCTGCCTAATTAAAAAAAAAAACTGCACAATTTCTCCTGTGAACTGTGCCATGATCAGCACAAATTAAAAAATAATAACCACCAACCACCACAGTCAAAGTTGGATGGTGCAGAGCTTCATGCACACAAGCCGCCGGTTGTTTTGTAGGCCTATTTGTGCTCATACACATCCAGAAATTGATACGGAAGTGTGCAGATTAACATATACAAATAACGCAATAACTCTAATAAATAACTAAATTCTATCTTTTAATTCTTAATTAATTTTAATTTTATTTTTAGCTTTTTCTCCTTTTCCTTTCATCTTCGCTTATTATTTTTATTCCCAACTAGCGTTACTTTGTAGTGTTAAACTATATGCCTTTTTTAGCCTACTGTGTTAAGGCAGGGTAGGGAATTTTTACCGTTGCATAGCAGCAACTCATTCGTTGTGGAACTACTTTTTGGCGGAAGGTATTGTCAATATTAAAGCATATTCAGTATGAAATTCAGGGCTTCTTTGATTTTTCTTTTTTTATTTTGTAAAAACTGTTGTATAAAAGCAATAGAACACTTGAGGTTGTGTGTTATTCGTGATAACACACTCCCTCTCGTGTTCTATTGCTTAAATAAACCACTGAAGAAAAACAGACAAAACGGCACCAAAGTCTTCCTCCAATCAGGAAGCATGATGGATGGTTGCTTTGCTGCCACAATCCTGGTCAGCTTATGGTCATTAAGATAACAATACATTTCAAACATGAGATAGTCGGGGCACTTCGAATGGTGCAGTGGTTTATTATGATAGCCCAAAAACGCCAACATCTAATTGAATCTCAGTGATGCTATCGATCGGCTGGGCATCTACACACACATGATTGCTGTGTCGGGGTAGGATCGATTGGAGCCCTGTTCAGGGTATTTCTGCCAGTGTTTCCCAGTAAAACTGGATCTGCCGTGACCAGGATAAAGCAGTTGATGAAAATGAAATTAAGCTGTGAGGTTAGAATGCTGAGTAGAAGCTCAGTAGAAGTTGACAGCAGAAAAGTCTGCTAGAGTAAGGTTCCGCTGATCATTAAGCCCAACCATGAACAGTAGTTTGTATTATGTCATTGTATAATAAGGTTTTTTTTAAAGAATAAAATTATTTACTTTTTTTTTTTCTCACATGCTTTACAGGGAGATGACGATCTAAAAGACACAGGCTTCCACCTCACCACAGCTAATCAAGGACTATCCAAGTGTGGCCCGGGATTCAGTCTGAAATTCTAAACCCTGTGCCTGTTTAGGTACTAGGCCACTGCCAGGAGATTTTTTGCAGTCTTTGTGGCACTTGAACCAGGACTTACATTTAAAAGAGACTTGAAAGCTAACCTAACTTTTGTGGTCATTTGACACAATACACAGACAAAGAAAGTCAGACTTTTTCTTTCAGCACCATGAACTGCTTTTATCACAACCCCAAATTGGGCTTCTGTCTCCTTTTTTTTGGCCTTTTTGTGATCATTGTTATTCCAGGCCATTTTCCCTTTTGTAGTGGGTTTTCAGCATACTTCATATTTCATTGTCTGTTCCTTACAGATATTGAATTTCAAAACTGGTTTTAAGCAACTGATGAGGAACTGTTCATGCTTAAAATCTGCATTGACTACGTATACTGAATCCATAATTGGTAGTAGATTGTGTTGTAGGAAATAAAAGTATTTTAAAGTAAATTCTCAGATTTCGCAAATATCTAAAGCCTTTCTGTGTGTAGTGACCAATGTTTTAGAAGAAGGAATGGTTAGGGACAGTAAACAGATTGACTTTTACAACAGAAATGAGAAGAAAGTGGGGGAAAACAGTCGGGCAGCTTTGACAGCACCAGATGTCCAAAAATGATGTCATCCTTTGTGCTGCACACAGACGGTACAATCAAGAGGTCTTTGTCTGGCTTCTTTGTTTTATTAGAGAAGTGGCCAGAGAAACTTTCCATCCAAGGTGATATTCTTTTTTTTTAGTCACGGATACTTAATGAATGGGGAATTAAGCATAGGAATGATAGAGTAAAGCAGCTCACATCATTCTCTGAACTTTTTTGAGGACCTTTGTTTTCGATGAGATTTGTAGGCTACCAAAATATTAGGACCACCTGTCTAATATGCTGTCAAAACGGCTCTGACCCGCCAAAACATGGACCCCACAAGACATCTGAAGTAGTCCTCTAGTACGTGTATCAGCACTACCAGCATTTTCTTCCAAAGTCGCAAAATTAATTGTCCTACAGGGCTCAGGGAAACGATGCACATGTGCCCGGTCGTTCACATGGTCTTAGAGAAAGCAAGATTTGTTAGACAAGTCGCCCCCTCTTCTGTTGCTTCGATGTCCAGTTCTGATGGCTGCACGCCCTTTGTAGGTGCTTTCGCCCATGGAGAGGAGCTGGCATGGGTCCTCTGACTGGCCTTCAACGACGTTGGCCAATATACAGCAGGGTTCGATGCACTGTGTGTTGTAACACATAAATTGTTTGCAATATGAGTAAAATTAGCCCTTCTGTTGGTCTGTACAAGTGGCCAAAGCCTTCATGTCCTCTGGCCACCCAGCAAACTGCAGGCGGTTTATGGCTTGTGCCTCCTTGAAGTACAATTTGTGGGTTGTCTGTGAACATTCCTCGCTGTTTGGGAGATACTTTAACCCAGTTATCTGGCTTTAACAATCTGGTCCTTATCAGAGTCACTCAGGTTTTTATGCCTGATCATATTTGCTGCATTCAACATGTTTACAATGAGTAACTAGTATTAGCCCAACATTTAATGAATCCCTGACCATGACATGCGCAAATGTTTGGGAATAAGCATTGCTATGCACAATGGGGGGGTGTTAATGTTTTGACTCATCAGTATATCTATCTGCTGTTCCATGACTTCTTTCTTTGTGAATATAAATAAAATCTATTATATCTATTAATATGCATAAGCATACAATTAAATTAAAAGGGAATTTATAGGGGATAACAGGCACTATAATAAAATTGTGTATACAGTATATGGACAAAAGTATTGGGACACCTGCACACTGCAGATACATTCCTTTTTAAATCCTTAGGCATTTTGTAATTGGGACAAAAGTTTTGGGACACCTGCACACTGCAGGTACATTCTTTTCTAAAGGAATTGTGTAATTGATACCCCCTTTGCAGCTGTAAGAGCTTCCACTTTTCTGGGAAGGCTTTTAACAAGATTTTGGAGTGTATCTGTGGGGATTTTTTTTGTATTTATCCAGCAGAGCATTTGTGATGTCAGACACTGATGTTGGATTAGAGGGTCTGCCTAGCAGTCTCTGTTCTAGTTCATCCTAAACGTTGTCAACGTGGTTGAGGTCAAAGCTCTGTGCAGGTCAGTTAAATTTCTCCACATCAAAATTTGTGCAACTATGGTGCCTAGACCAACCCCTGAAAAACAACCTTATAGCATTATCCCACCTCCACCAAACTTTACAGCTGGCACAATGCAGTCAGGGAGGTAACGTTCTCCTGGCATTCGGCAAACTCATACTTGTCCATCAGACTTCCGGATAGAGAAGCGTGATTCCTTACTTCACAGAACAGGTTTCCACTGCTCCAGAGTCCAGTGGTGGCGTGCTTTACACAACTCCATCTGCCACTTGGCCTTGGTGATGTAAGGCTGGCAAGCAGCTGCTTAGCTATGGAAACCCATATCATAATGCTCCTGTCTCAGTCTTTGTGCTGATGTTAATGTAAGAGGAGGTTTGAAACTCTGCAGAGTCAGAAGAGTGTTGCCGACTTTTTTGCGCTATGCACCTCAGCATACGCCAACCCCGATTTGAATTGCTGTGGTTCCTAAACACTTTTACTTTACAATAACACCACTCACAGTTAATCGTGCAATATCTATGAGGGAAGAAATTTCACAAACTGACTTGTTGCGACAGTGGCATTTTAGTACAGTACCTCGCTAAAATTCAGTGAACCACCTGTTCTTTCGCAAATATTTGTAAAGGCAGACTGCACAGCTAAGTGCTTGATTTTAAACACGTGGCAATAGCACTGAATGAAACACTTGTATTCAGTGTTGCTTAAGAGGGGAACCACGCAGGATTACATGACATGCTTTTAGACTAATTATGATAAGGATCAAACATAAGCAGCTGTCATTTAAAAACAGTTGCAGGATGTTAGGTCATGACATAGGCAGCAGTTAGCAGTTAGGAGTTAGGCAGTTAGCAGTTAGGCAGCAGTTGATAATTAGCAGTGAGTTGCACTTCACTTGTCTTTGTTCTTACACCCCTCTCAATCCTCCTGAGCTTAAAAGAAGTACAAGAATGCACATTTAAAAATGTCCTTCTTTGGAACCACATTCTCTTTGCCACAATTTACAGTAGGTATGGTGTTCTTGGGATCACACACAATCTTTCTTTATCGAATTTTAAAATGGTCAAGATTGTCAATGTGAACTGCTTTTCAGCTAGGCATTTATTAAATGAATTATTACAGGAATATTAGATGAGAAATTAATTTCATTCACTAATAAACAAATAATAAAAGGAAAGACAGAAGGTTTGTGTTTGTAAATCTTGACCTCAATTGTAAATGATACGTACTTACTTAATTTAAACATGTTGGCAGAGGTGGTGTGATGGTGGCTAGTAAAAGGGGTGATGCCAAATCAATGCCAAAGGGGTGATGCCAAAAAAAACCTTGTTTTTGTGGAGTGAATGTTTCTTGGTGCTTGTTAGGAACTATGTAAACATGACTGGCTCTTTCTTGGGCCCTACTTTCTTAGCAGGCTTCAACAATGGTTTCTTGTTCCCTAGAACTTTGTATTTGTTTTAGTCCAACCTAAATCTTTAAGCAGAGCAAAAAATCCAAACCAAACTGTATACACCGATCAGCCATAACATTAAAACCACCTCCTTGTTTCTACACTCACTGTCCATTTTATCGGCTTCACTTACCATATAGAAGCACTTTGTAGTTCTACAATTATTGACTGTAGTCCATCTGTTACTCTGCATGCTTTGTTAGCCCCCTTTCATGCTGTTCTTCAATGGTCAGGACTCTCCCAGGACCTCTACAGAGTAGGTATTATTTGGGTGGTGGATCATTCTTAGCACTGCAGTGACACTGATATGGTTCTGGTGGTGTGTTGGTGTGTGTTGTGCTGGTATTAGTGGATAAGATACAGCAGCGCTGATGGAGTTTTTTTTTTAACACCTCACTGTCACCGCTGGAATGAGGATAGATAGATAGATAGATAGATAGATAGATAGATAGATAGATAGATAGATAGATAGATAGATAGATAGATAGATAGATAGATAGATAGATAGATAGATAGATAGATAGATAGATAGATAGATAGATAGATAGATACTTTATTGATCCCGAAGGAAATTAAAGCCCCAGTAGCATAATACAACAAATAATTAACAGTACAAAACAAAACAAAAGCAAACAGAAAAGTAAAAATAGAACAGAGTCTTTCTTGTGATTAACATAAAATGAATAACTGGTAACTGTAATGATGCATGAGGTATATTGCTAGTGTAAAAATTGAATAGTAATTAAATTATTAAATAGTAAAGTGACATGTGACAATATTGCACAATGAGGCCAATATAGCCAAATATATACATACACATATACACCCATATACAGTACATACATATTCACACATGCAAATACATACACATATATACTCATGTACACATGCAAATACCTACACACATATATACATACATATATACAGGTCCTTCTCAAAAAATTAGCATATTGTGATAAAGTTCATTATTTTCCATAATGTAATGATAAAAATTAAACTTTCATATATTTTAGATTAATTGCACACCAACTGAAATATTTCAGGTCTTTTATTGTTTTAATACTGATGATTTTGGCATACAGCTCATGAAAACCCAAAATTCCTATCTCAAAAAATTAGCATATCATGAAAAGGTTCTCTAAACGAGCTATTAACCTAATCATCTGAATCAACTAATTAACTCTAAACACCTGCAAAAGATTCCTGAGGCTTTTAAAAACTCCCAGCCTGGTTCATTACTCAAAACTGCAATCATGGGTAAGACTGCCGACCTGACCGCTGTCCAGAAGGCCATCATTGACACCCTCAAGCAAGAGGGTAAGACACAGAAAGAAATTTCTGAACGAATAGGCTGTTCCCAGAGTGCTGTATCAAGGCACCTCAGTGGGAAGTCTGTGGGAAGGAAAAAGTGTGGCAGAAAACGCTGCACAACGAGAAGAGGTGACCGGACCCTGAGGAAGATTGTGGAGAAGGGCCGATTCCAGACCTTGGGGGACCTGCGGAAGCAGTGGACTGAGTCTGGAGTAGAAACATCCAGAGCCACCGTGCACAGGCGTGTGCAGGAAATGGGCTACAGGTGCCGCATTCCCCAGGTCAAGCCACTTTTGAACCAGAAACAGCGGCAGAAGCGCCTGACCTGGGCTACAGAGAAGCAGCACTGGACTGTTGCTCAGTGGTCCAAAGTACTGTTTTCGGATGAAAGCAAATTTTGCATGTCATTCGGAAATCAAGGTGCCAGAGTCTGGAGGAAGACTGGGGAGAAGGAAATGCCAAAATGCCTGAAGTCCAGTGTCAAGTACCCACAGTCAGTGATGGTCTGGGGTGCCATGTCAGCTGCTGGTGTTGGTCCACTGTGTTTTATCAAGGGCAGGGTCAATGCAGCTAGCTATCAGGAGATTTTGGAGCACTTCATGCTTCCATCTGCTGAAAAGCTTTATGGAGATGAAGATTTCATTTTTCAGCACGACCTGGCACCTGCTCACAGTGCCAAAACCACTGGTGAATGGTTTACTGACCATGGTATTACTGTGCTCAATTGGCCTGCCAACTCTCCTGACCTGAACCCCATAGAGAATCTGTGGGATATTGTGAAGAGAAAGTTGAGAGACACAAGACCCAACACTCTGGATGAGCTTAAGGCCGCTATCGAAGCATCCTGGGCCTCCATAACACCTCAGCAGTGCCACAGGCTGATTGCCTCCATGCCACGTCGCATTGAAGCAGTCATTTCTGCAAAAGGATTCCCGACCAAGTATTGAGTGCATAACTGAACATAATTATTTGAAGGTTGACTTTTTTTGTATTAAAAACACTTTTCTTTTATTGGTCGGATGAAATATGCTAATTTTTTGAGATAGGAATTTTGGGTTTTCATGAGCTGTATGCCAAAATCATCAGTATTAAAACAATAAAAGACCTGAAATATTTCAGTTGGTGTGCAATGAATCTAAAATATATGAAAGTTTAATTTTTATCATTACATTATGGAAAATAATGAACTTTATCACAATATGCTAATTTTTTGAGAAGGACCTGTATATATACACCTGCACATGCACACAAGTGCATACAAGTGCATACGAGTACGTACACACATGGCTACACTAGAAACCCTCAGTCTTTAGCTACAGTCAGCCGTCCCTACCTGGTGGAGTTGTAGAGCCTAATGGCTCTGGGTACGAATGACTTTCTAAGCCTGTCCGTGGAGCAGCTCTGAGACAGCAGCCTGTCACTAAACATGCTCCTCTGTTTAATAATCACTGTATACAGTGGGTGACTGACATTGTCCATGATAGAATAGAGTTTACACAGTGTCCTCTTTTCTGCCACTGTTACCAGTGGTTCCAGTTCAATGCCTACCACTGCACCAGCTCGTCTAATCAGTTTGTCCAGTCTTGCTTCGTCTTTCTTTTTAATGCTGCCACCCCAGCACAGCACCGCATAAAAAAGAACACTGGCTACAACAGATTGGTAGAACATATTCAGGAGTTTGTTGCATACATTAAAGGACCTTAACCTTCTAAGAAAATAGAGCCGGCTCTGTCCCTTTTTGTATAGAGTGTCAGTATTCACTGACCAGTCCAGTTTGTCATCCAGTTGCACCCCTAGGTATCTGTAGCTCCTGACAACTTCCACAGCATTCCCTTCGATGGATACTGGTTGCGTAGGCCAATCTGACCTGCGAAAGTCCACTACCATCTCCTTTGTCTTTGATGCATTGAGTTGTAGATGATTCACATCGCACCATCCAACAAAGTCTCTTACCAGGTTAATGTATTCCTCTTCCTGTCCATCTCTAACACACCCAACAATAACAGTATCATCCGAGAACTTCTGCATATGGCAGGTTTCCGAGTTGTAGTTAAAGTCTGATGTGTAGATTGTGAAAAGGAAAGTGGAAAGTACAGTCCCCTGTAGTACTCCTGTGTTGCTGACAACAGTCTCCGATGTACAGTTCCTTAGCCTCACAAACTGTGGTCTGCCAGAGAGGTAGTCAGTAATCCATGATACCAGGTGTGGGTCCACTTCCATACTGGTCAGTTTATCTCTAAGTAGGAGAGGCTGTATGGTGTCAAAAGCGCTGGAAAAATCAAAAAACATGATTCTAACAGCACAGCTTCCTTTGTCCAGATAAGAGTGGGTCCTGTGAAGAAGGTATATGATGGCATCTTCAACACCAATCTTTACCAGATAGGCAAACTGAAGTGGATCCAGTGCATGTTGAACTTGGGGTCGAAGTAGGCGAAGTAGCAGTCGCTCCATGGTTTTAATAATGTGTGAAGTGAGTGCGATAGGTCTGAAGTCACTCATCTCACTTGGACACCTCTTTTTTGGCAGTGGGATGAGGCACGATGTTTTCCATTGTGTAGGAACTCTTCCCAATCGCAGACTCATGTTGAAGATGTGCTGAAGGGGTTCACCGAGCTCAGCAGCACAGGACTTCAGAAGTCTTGGGCATACTTTGTCTGGGCCCGCAGATCTTCTAGTGCGGATTTTTCTCAGCTCACGTCTAACCTGGTCTGCAGTAATGATAGGAGGAGGGGGAGCTGTGATGGTGTCCTGAGGGGGGGGTGCCTCCATAGCCGTTTCAGGAAGTGAGGGGTTACTGACTGTATCATTTGGAGTAGTTGTAGTAGTTGGAGCAGTCGTCAGGCAGGGGGAGGGTAAGGTGTTGAGGACTGGACAGTTACTAGCGGTTAGCGCTGGAACAGAGCAGTCAAAACGATTAAAGAAGAGGTTGAGCTCGTTCGCTTTCTCCACGTTACCATCTGATGCTCTGTCATTACTTCGCCCATAACCTGTAATGGTCCTCATACCATCCCAGACCTCCCTGATGTTGTTCTCCTGCAGCTTCCGCTCCACTTTCCTCCTGTAGGACTCTTTCGCCTCACGCAAGCAGACTTTGAGCTCCTTCTGTACGCTCCTCAGCTCCTCCTGGTTCTTAGTTTTAAAAGCCCTTTTCTTCTTATTCAGAAGGTCCTTGACATCGCTGGTTATCCAGGGCTTGTTGTTAGCATAGCAGCGTACAGTTTTTGTTGGAACAGCAATGTCTGTGCAGAAGTTAATATAGTCCGTTACACAGTTTGTAATCCCCTCAACATCCTCACCCCATGATTCCTGCAACACACTCCAGTCAGTGGAGGCAAAGCAGTCCTGAAGAGCCTCATCTGCCTCAGGAGACCATTTTCTGAAGGTGCGTGTGGTTGTGGGTTGTCTTTTGACAAGAGGTTTGTACTGTGGCTGTAGGTAGATGAGGTTATGGTCTGATTTTCCCAGTGGGGGCAGTGGTGTGGTGGTGTATGCTTCTTTTACATTGGCATAAAAAAGATCAATTGTCCTGTTTTTTCTTGTAGGGCAGTCCACATACTGGTGAAACCCAGTTAATGTAGAAGCCAGTGTGGTGTGGTTAAAATCTCCAGATATAGCAATGAAAGCGTCCGGGTGCTGAGTCTGTAGTCTCGCGATGGTTGCGTGTGTGACGTCACACGCAGTCTCAGCGTCAGCCCGTGGTGGAATGTAAACACACACAGCAATGGCGTGGGAGAACTCCCTAGGCATGTAGTAGGGTCGCAGACTCACCGCTAGCAGTTCAATGTCCCGACAGCAGATCACCTCCTTCACTGTTACATGTCCAGGGTTGCACCATCTGTTGTTTACAAAAAGCACGAGTCCTCCTCCTTTCCTTTTGCCGGTGAGTTGGTGGAGCTTAGTCCACCAACCAAAAATATATCCAGCCTACAGCGCCCCGTAGGCAGCATCCTGTGACCACTGATGACGGTTTAGAAGATGACCAACTCAAACAGCAGCAATAGATGAGCAATTATCTCTGACTTTACAGCTACAAGGTGGACCAACTAGGTAGGAGTGTCTAATAGAGTGGACAGTAAGTGGACACGGTATTTAAAAACTCCAGCAGTGCTGTTGTGTCTGATCCACTCATACCAGCACATCACACACTAACACACCACCACCATGTCATTGTCCATTCAAGAACAGAGTTAGAGAAGGTTAAAAAAAGTATGTAGAGAAACAGATGGACTACAGTCAGTAATTGTAGAACTACAAAGTGCATCTATATGGTAAGTGCAGCTGATAAAATGGACAGTGAGTGTAGAAACAAGGAGGTGGTTTTAATGTTATGGCTGATCAGTGTATATAACAACATCTGGTTCTTTCTCTACATCTGAAAGATTTGGCTATTCCTCTCCATGGTAGCCACTCAGATTCTTGTCCAGTCTTTTGTATGTTGAGGCTGGATTAATGCAACTCTTTCCTGGCAGGTTTTTCCATGTCCACCGTTTGACCTCTGTAGCTGAATCAAAATGCAGCTGCCCGCCTGGTTTTCGTTCAAACCAAGCTCTGCCTCATCACTCCACTGCTGCGTCCTTTTCACTAGTTTCCTGTAGCTATCCGCATTTAATTTAAAACAATAATGATTGTCTGCAAAACCCAAAAAAAAGGACCCAGCTTCAACCTAGCTTAGAGAACTAATTAATTCCCCTTCTGTACTATGCACCCTTCAAGCCTCAAGTCTGGCTCGTCTTGGTCCACTTATTAGAACACGAGGAAGAGGGGCATCAAGGCTTTTCTCAGTACTAGCACCAAGGTGGTGGAATGAACTTCACCCATCTGTTCAAACAGCTTGGTTTCTTGCTATCTGTAAAAGAAGACTAAAGACCTAACTATTTACTAAGCACTTAACTGGTAGACATGGTCTCTATATTTTAAAAAATGTCCTATATTTGTATGTACTGTTACAGAGCTCCAGCAGATTTCTGTTCTTAGACTGTAATCTACTTGTACTAGAGTAAGTTGCCCTGGATAGGAGTGTCTACTGAATGCTCTCATTGCACACTTTATTAGGTATACCTATTTGGGTGTGTGGTGCATTCATTGATTATTTTAAGTCCACGTCTACCATACAGACTACTGACTGGAGCCTGTCGCTCGCTCTGTACACTTTGTCAATTGAAAGACCCCAATGACCAGATCTTTTGGGTGATGGACCAACAAGCAATGCAATGACACTAACATAGTTATAAGATGGTAGTGTGCACTGTACTTGTTTTTTTACACCAACTGCTCAGTGTGCCAGCCAACACTAGAAAAGCCAACAGCATCCTGTGATCAGAAAACGTCCACCGATAAAAGTTTTTTAAAATCTCAACAACACTGTTGCACCTGATACACTCATGCCAGAATGACACACACTACCAGGTCATTACCATATAAGTGTCATTGCCATGCTGAAAATAATTCACTACCCAAACACCATCTGGTCAGTGGGGTCCTATGGGGTCCCTTTCGGTTAATAAATGCAGGCAAGATAAGAACATGTACAGTGCAACAGATGGGCTACAGTTTCTGTTCAAGTTTCTGTTGTGATTTTTAATCCTGTCCTCTCATTTCCAGGGGTGCCGTACAATGGCTAACCCTGTGCTCTGACCTTCCAACCAAGCTGAGGTCAAATAATAAAGACATTCCATCTGCCTGAGATTATCTACATTAACATTCTAGCTCTATCTGAATTCAAAACAGTAATACACTTTAAATGGCACAGAATAATCCTACTGTGGCCAATTGAAACAGGTCTTCTGCATGAGCGCCCCCCAAAGGGGCTGTGATCCAAGCCACTTGTACAGAGGCTGTGATTTTCTCCAAAGCTGCACTTACAATATGTGTGTTCCAACTAAGCTAAGGTAAACAAACCTGAATCCACTTAAGCTGTGTGCACTGCACTTGCCGATCCACACTACGATATAGGGCGGCACGAAGGCTAAGTGGGTAGCACTGTCGCCTCACAGCAAGTAGGTCCTGGGTTTGATCCCCAGGTGGGGCGGTCTGGGTCCCTTCTGTGTGAAGTTTGCATGTTCTCCCCTTGTCTGCGTGGGTTTACTCCGGGTGCTCCAGTTTCCTCCCACAGTCCAAAGACATGCAAGTCCGGTGAATTGGAGACACAAAATTGTCCATGACTGTGTTCGATATAACCTTGTGAACTGATAAATCTTGTGTAATGAGTAACTACCGTTCCTGTCATAAATGTAACCAAAGTGTAAAACATGACGTTAAAATCCTAATAAACAACAAACACTACAATATTACTTGTCGGCGTTTAATGCATGAAACATACACCTCAATGAACATAAGAAACTACATACAGTATCTTCCAATTAAAAATCTTTGTTTAATAGTGACCTGTGATATGTTGCCAAGAGCAGGGTGCTTGGGTAGCACTCAGTGCAGCTCCCAAGCCCAGATAAAAATAAGGATGAAGTAAGGTCATCCAGCATGAAAAACCAAAATGTGCCTAATCAGGTGTGCATTCCAGAATGAGCCGCTGTGGCAACCCCTAAAATACGTGAGCAGCCGAAAGAAAATGTAATCTGGAGCAGCAGTGCATTTTTACATAGTAGTAAAATTTTAAATTAGTGCTTGGATGCCCACCACCGCTGAGATATTAAGCTCTCTAATTCATATCACAGTTGGCCGTGCCTGAGGGAGGAAGGTTAACTGGTCAAATGCTACCTATGCGGACTGGTCGAGGTGTTTGCATCTCGTGACTCTATACAGGATACTGTTTTCTGCAAGACTCCACCTCCGGCAGGAGAAGCAGCTGGCACCTGCATGTGTTTTAGACGAGGTGCTCTCCTAGGTCAGGGCAGGAAAGGTTCGATTAAG
This sequence comes from Trichomycterus rosablanca, assembly GCF_030014385.1. Classification (NCBI taxonomy): domain Eukaryota; kingdom Metazoa; phylum Chordata; class Actinopteri; order Siluriformes; family Trichomycteridae; genus Trichomycterus; species Trichomycterus rosablanca. The sequence continues at coordinate 25,694,286 of NC_085994.1, read as the reverse complement.
AATTGGAAATGACTAAACGATAACAAGTTGATCCCATGTTAGCTACTCCTAAAACATGCTGAATTGGTAAACACATGTTGAACCCACGTTAGCTACAACTAAAACATGTAAATGAAACTTCTCAGACTGCTGAGTTTATTGTGCATATAAACAATTTTGAATCTTAGAATAATCAATAAATGTAAATACCCTCTAGGTGTAAATATCCATTACAGTCATAGCCTAGTGGACAGAGCTATGAGTTACCCTCTGGTTCGGATTATCATTACAGCTTATTAGTGATTAATAACTATCAAAACAATCATAAACTTCAAATGGCATAGATTAAAACCAATTGTGGCCAATTCAAGGCATCTGTTACATGTGTGCCCCCCAAAGGGGCTGTGATTCAGAACAACCTCCATAATACTGATGATATTTGAATGCAAACATGGCCAGTGTGAGAATGCTGCATTTTTATATGCAAGATGTGGATTTGCCTTGTTTCAAGCTTTGAGCAAAGCTGTTGATTATTGTACTGTTTGACACACCACATGGCCAAAAGTCTGTGGACATGTACTGTAGATTTGCCTGCCTTTTAACTGCATAATATTAAGCATACAACCATGACCTTTTTAATGATGAATATTAACATTAGGATGTTTAATAATGAAGATCTTGAAGTTCAACATGCCTTTATAAGATGCTACCTTACAATTAAGTCAGTTTATCAAATTGTTTGTGAAATTACTGTAACTGTAAATAAGTGGAATATCTAGAAGCAACACCAGCTCAGCTCTGGATTGACAGGGTACATATTCAGTTCCAGTCTAGTTAAATCTTTACCCAAGCTAGAGGAACACAATTTTTCTAGTGTATGCTCTAGCATAAAGTTTAAGCATTGCAGTCTCTTGCGCACAAAGTAAGATCCTTAAGGAAAAGATTTGGGGTGATATGGAATGGGACCAGGGTGTTGCGCCATGATGACCAATACCTGACTGTGACCGTCTTGTAGGTGAGTAAACAAAAATCTTTTTAGTCATTTGTCATGTTCCAAAATCATTTGAAAGTGGATGCTGTTAAACCAGCAGATACATTTAAGATCTGTGGTTTTGGAGTAAGATGTTTAAAAATATAAGGATCTAATGTTTGCCCACTTACTGTCCACATAAGTTTGTTCAAGTAGTGTATCACACTGTCTTAAAATAATCCAAAATAATACTAAAAAAGTCACAAAGTAGTTTTATTTAGCACCCGAGGAAACACGTTTACAAAAACAATATATGTAACAACCCTGACATCAGATAATAGCTTTTACATATAAATGTAGTAGATTGTGTACCAGGTAAATGAGGTTCCATCTCAATAGTTTTGCCTCTGTTCCATTTTCTTAAATACAGCACTTAATCACAGACTTCAGATTATGATGTAGAGCAAATGTTGCACTGGTTTGGGACAGAACCAGTGTTTGGATTCGTCCAGCACCATCTCATTTTGTGCTGGGCTCGTCATTAGAAGCGCACTCGTACCTTCCACGAATAGGTTGTCAAAACCTTGTTTTTCTTCTTTACGATGCAGGTGTATGTACCCTCGTTGATAGCGTTAGCCACAATGATAATGTGGTCGTCCTTCAGGGTGATGTAGCCAGGATGAGAAAACTCCAGCAGCTCGCTGTCTTTATACCAGCTACAAAAAAAAGGGTGGTCAAGGTTAGTGGGTTATGAATAAACTTCAAAGATATGGACAATGATTAAGAAAATTGATGAACACAATATATTTGACCATTTATAAAAGCATCCAAACTGCGTAATAAAACGTTTCTACTGGGGAAGGTGCGAAATGGTTGCTATTGTATCCCACGTTGTTGATAGGTTTGTTATTGCTAGGTGATTGCAAAATTAACTCACCTCACTTTTCCCTGCTTTGAAGCAATTTTCTTTCCACAGCGGAAGGTAAGTTTTCTTCCCTCAGCCACCAGCTTATGTTTGGTCCGTGGCGGTGTCCGAGTCGGCGCAAGTGTGGGAAACGGGAAGGCTGTTTGAGCAATGCGACAATGTCAGTACTTAGCACTTAATGTATGCATGTTTGCAAAACTTTGGGCATCCCTGGACAAATGAAATATTTATTCATTTTTGTAAGCAAAAAAGTAGTAAACCAATACAGCTGCCACTTTATATCTTACCTTTCTTACCTCAAACTTAATACTTGTGAAAAATATCTGTAAAGCATAGGAGTGGCTGTCATACTGTGTGGCTGCCAGTGGCACATGAAATTTCACACATGTAAATGGAACAATGTATTTCACTAAATGTCAGCAAATTCTGGCAATAAATGTGACAAAAGACATGCAAGTTTATGGAATTGCCTTTACAGTCCCCTAAATTTAACATGCTTCAAGATCTGAAATTAGGATTTAAACACGATCTAAAATGCCTGAATCCAAGTGTTAGCAAGTTGGTGTAATTTACCGCTGTGCCACCCGAGTGCCCACAGTTACAATTTTTTTATGTATTTGCAATTTGCAGAAAATGGTTGGCTTTTAAGTTAAAGACTTTTTTCTCTTTAAAAATAAAAGAGATTGTCACCTGGCCATGAGTGCCCAAAAGTTTGCATATAACTGTATAACATCTTTACGTATTTTGAAACATTTTACGCCATGTCCATTAAAAATCCAGATTGCTTAATGGCTGAATGAATTCATTTATTATAAGAGAACAGCTTTATAGTAGATCTTGTCAAAAGTTTCATTTCAGTTTAGTTTTATTATGTCTGCAGAAGCCAAATAGGCAGAAAAGTTGCATTAGGGAATCAAAAGAAGCCAAAATAAAAATGTAGATGAAAGTATTAACATCACAGCAGATGCTCAGTTATGACTTCATTATTAATGTCAGCATTTTCCAACCTTGAGATTCAGATTGGGTCACAAGAGAGATTTTATACCTAATACTTATTTAATACTTATTGAATACACATTTAAAGTAATAATTTGGTTTCCTTTTAGATTACATTTTGCTATTTGTTTTATTTTGAGCTCCAATCATGCTATTGGTTAATTTGCATTTTCTCTGGCCCCATTGCAGCACATCGCCCATCTGGCTGTGAAGAACTGGTTTAATAAGTGAAGTTTGTTTTTTCATAGTGTTTATTTATAACAATGCAAAACATTTTAAAATCCTGTGTTCTAAACACTGGCTCATGGACATGGTATAAGTAAGATAACAGCTGTTGAACTGTCCGGTACAAGGAAATAATGAACTCGGCGGAGTACTTCTTTCCTCCATCTCATCCATTATTTCCTTATAACAGGACACTTCTTTGGCTGTCGTCACGTACTTCTTTAAATCTTCACATTCTGATGTTTGACCAAACTCCCTTTACTTTCTAGAAAAAGCAAAACTGATCTGCCAGAACCAACCTCAGACACCACTGTTTAAAATTTACACTCATTCTGAAAATAAACTAACGATCACGTTATACACAATTACTTGGAATCTTCACTGACTTCTAAGTGAGTAACCACACTGCTTATGCTTTGGTCGCTGTCCACACAAAATGGATACTAATTCATCAAGCGCTCAAGCCACATTCTGAGATTCCAGCGGTTTGTATTCACATGTTCCTCTACAGACCCAATTTTACCACAAGTGCAATAGGAACCAGATTATCCCCACCAGGCTTGTGGAAGCAATCATTCCCGATGTTTTCTTGTAGGTGATGAATTTTTCAGCTAAACGCTTTACAGATTTGTAAACAAAAGACTTTTAAGCTTATAGAATCCCTGAATGTGTAGTTTTAGTTGATGTACACTTACAACTGTAGATATATAAAGGAAAAACCAACATAAAGTAGCTTAGTAAGGTGCTTTTAAAAATAATTAATGTGTAGTTTACGCAAAAATGTAAACAATTAGGAAAGGGATAAATAATATTTCATGCCATTACATTCTGGTAAATTAGAATACTCAATTTAATTGATATTTCTATTATGATTATAATACTTAATGTAAGGTGCTTGGGTGGTGCAATGGTAAAGTACGCTAGCCCTCTACCGCTTCAATCCAGAGTTTTAATCTCCAGTGGTTCTATAGGCCGATCGAGCTTCTACAGACATGTCGGCTATGTTTGAGGGGGGATGACCAAGACCCTGCGATGGATTCTATATCTTCTGCCACTTGTCTCAGCCAGACACAAGGAGTCGCTGTAGCAGGGTCAAGAACATGAATCCTAATTCGGCCTTCCCTTAGACACACTCATGGCACAGTGGGCTAGGCTGGCGGAAAAGGGATAGTATATTAGACTCTGGCCCCACCCAACTGCTTTTTAATTTTTAATTTTTTTTTATTATATACTTCAATATGTTGTTTGCTTTATACAGTAACAGTATTAGTAATAATAATGATGTACAAGAATCCAAGTATCTGAACCTGACATTTTAACTTGCATGAGGAAAATCTCCCTATTTCTGAGCTTTCAACATTTTCAGTAAGATTCTGTAACCAAAGCTGCTAAATGCACCTGCAAGAACAACTTATGTTTCTCAGCTTGGCACTTTTCCAACACTCATCTTTGCTTCCAGATTTTCTTTTGGATAGTTGCTGTAGTTGAGTAACTGATATTTTGCTCCCCTGTTACTGATAACCAATGGATTTATTTCAGCATCTGTTCTGAAGAATTGAACTTCTCTTACCGTAACAGAAATCACAGCTGTGTGGGCAGTGCTTCTGCATAAGCTTTCTTTTGCTTTCGCAGTAGCCTTTCCTGGCCCAGGCAGGGCAGATAAATAATCTATCCAGACATCCTGACAGGAGAAACATAGAGAAAAATGAGGAAAGAAGTAAAATAAGCATGAAAACAAGAACTTAAAAAAGAATTCATGCATTGGTTTAAAAAAGCAAGTGCTCTGTTATGCATGTTACATTTAATGATGTCACACTATTAAACCAAACATGCTTTTAGACAATCAGAACCAGAGTTAAAACAACACATTTTGTCCAAATGTTTTTTTCTTCTTTTGGTTGCTCCTGTATTCAGGGGTTTGCCACAGCTCATACTGGTCCGTATAATACCTCAGTTGACACTGTTTTACGCTGGATGCCTTTTCTAATGTCTGTGTAGACACCCAATAGGCTGATAGCACTGCTGACATAATTTAATTTATTCTAAGAACAACATTTTCAACAGGCAAATAACCTCATAAAAACCGCTTGTTTTTATAATTGCTAAAACAAAAAATTCTTAAAGTGTCATTACTGTATTGTGTTTGTAGTTTTTTTTCTATTTATTAATTCATTTTCTCCAATTTAGCATAGTCAACCTGTCTTCCGCTGCTGGAGATCCCTGATTGCATTTGAGGAGGGTATGTTGCTACTCACGCCTCCTCCGACACGTGCGCAATCCTAGCAAACCCCTTCTTTTTGCCCATGCTTTCTGCACAGGCGCCTCTATCTGATAATCAGGGTCCTTGCACAGCGTTCGAAGACCCCACCCACATAGTCCGGTCATCCCGCCTAGCAGACACAGAGGCCAATTAGAGTCTGCTGCAGGCACTGCCAATTATGCCCACTAGATGGCGCCCAGTCAACCGGTGGCAATGCCGAATTTCGAACCGAGGAGTTCAGACTCTCGGCACTGGTGTGCTAGGGGAATATCCCTCTGCGCCACCTGGGCGCTGTAGTTCTTAATTTAAATAAAACTATATTTGTGGGGTGAACAAGTTGTTATTAAATGACTGAAAAGATTGCAAAAATATTTCTAAGGCTCTATGACTCCTTTGAACCACAGTGAGAACCATAATTGTGTGTACTGGCTGACCTTACAGTTGCAGAAAAAAATCTAATGAGCCACAGACATCTCTAGCCTTACCTATGGCCAGTCTTTATCTCTACCATATAAGGAAATAAACTATCCAAGAAAATCATCAATGCTTGCCTGGTTTTTGTAAAAACGAACCTGAATGATGCCCAACACAACAATTATTTTACACAAAAAGGACCCTGGCCGCCCAACCGGGGAATCAAACCTGAGCCCTTCTTGCTGTGAAGTGACAGTGCTACCCACTGTGCCAATGTGTTGCTCTCATTTCAAAACATTTCTTTTTAAATCATTCATTTGTGTTTTATAACAAATTTGTTTATTTATGCACCATAAAGTCGGTGTAGACCCCAAACGTCATCTTGTGTTATGAGTTTTCGCCCAGTCAGAGTAGCGTTAAGATGCATGATGGCTGTGGGGTTCTGCGAGTGCATCAGACCCAGTGCATGTCCAATCTCATGAGCTGCTATGTGCACCAAGTCAGTCAGCCAGACCCCTGCTCAGAAAAGACAAAAAACACATTTTTATTCATTTATAAATATATATTTTTTGCATTTTTACCCAATTTTCCTCCCAATCTAGTCGTATCCAATTACCTGATTGCTTTACGATTCCTCTCTACTAATTTTGACCTCCACTCTGATTAAGAAGAGCTGTGACTAACACACGCCCCCTCCTGCAAGAGGCGAGTTTATATGTGGATCAGCTTTGTGTACAAAGAGATACAACCTGATCCTTATTATCCCTCGTCTTCTGTACAGGCGCCATCAATCAGCCAGAAGAGATTGTAATTGCATTAGTTATGAGGAATCCCCCCCCCCCCCCCCGAACAAGAAGCCAATCGTTGTATGTGTAGGTGCCCAGCCTGCCGAAAGGCATTTCTGAAATGCCAGCTCTTGTGTGCTAGCATGTTTGCGCCCATATTTTGGTCAATCTTTGATGTCGAATTACTGGTACTATCCTGGCAGCAAAACAATCCTATCTAACAGCTAAAAAAGAATTTGTGAACTCCTGCGACAACTTTCAAGTTGGCAGTTTCTTTAAGTCTACGTGCCTGACTGTTAAATCATTACGCACATAACTGTAGTTTAGCCATGTGCCAACATTAAGTTCTTACAGTATGATATTCTTCTCAAGAAATATCATGATGGCACAGTATGAAGTCTGTATTTTCTATTACATGAGCAGGTGGTGAAATAAATACATAAAAGAATATTATTTATAAGAGAGGTTTAAGTACAACACTGTACAGTGCAAAGTCTCTCCGTACATCTACACCAAGTTAACTTTTTACTTGATTTAAATGTAGTAGTTGTATTGTATAGGTTAAAGACTATCACATAGAATTAATTCATTTGCCTCGATATTTTTTTGTTTAAGCAGGACGTGGCACAGAAACCAACTGTTTTTTTTTAATGTCAACACTGACTGAGAAATTCTTTTTAAATCTGTTAGCTAAAACTTTTTTGCTTGAACTTAGTCACTGGCCTTTCTTCCAGCTAAAGCGCATGTTCCCCAAAATCCAGTACTCGTCATTGTCAAAGTGGATCTCTCCAGTGGGGGGGAAGAAAGCGTGTGCCAGTTCACCTGTGATGCCATCAAAACAGTGGTGCAGGTGGGACTGCAGACAATCTGTATGGTTTACTGGGTAAAAACCTGCAAAATATCAAGCAAAGACTTCAACATAGAAAACTGACCAGTAAGCAACTTAAGCAGCCAGGTCTCTAAAAAGGCATAAATGTGAGAAGAACACACAATTAAGCTTAAAAAACAACTTTCAAAGCCTGTGTGAAATATGTTTACATGGGGGTTGCCTGTTATTTCATAAGCTCTGGTTTTTGTCACAGACTTTGGCAGGGATTCCACAAAGCCAGACGTATTGGTTAATTTATCCCAGAAAGTCCAAAGGACTGCCAAACTTCCATTGAATCCACAAAAGGCAGCCATTTATGTGTCACATTGCATTTTTATGCACAGACATGAGCCAGATTTACTGCGTACTTCGGTTTTAATTTAAGATTCGCCTCATCTGTTCCAATTCCGCCATTCAATCCGATTTCAAAAGTTGTAAAAAAACTTGCATTTTTACATGTACTTTAAAATAACAAACATGGTTAATGTATTTAATCGATATTTTTGTCATATATCTTATAAAGCCAAAAGTATGTAGACACGTGACCATTAGCTTGTTGCAATCTAAGAACTCTTTCCAAAACCATGGGCATTAACATGGAAATGCACCCTTTAATACTGGGATGGCTTTCCACAAGATTTATATGTTTGTGAAGATTTGTGCACTCAGTCTTAAAAGCATTTTTAAGGTCAGACACTTAAGTTAAAGGAACAGGTCTGGATCACAATCAATGTTTTAATTCAACTCAAAGGTGTTCATTGGGAGTGAGTTTGGTTCAGTGCTCTGTGCGGGTTATTGTACTTCTTCTACACCACTTGTCAATTTATGTCTTAATGAAACAGAGGCACAGTCATGGTTCAACAGATGAGGGTCTTCTGAAAGTTTATTTTACAACCCCAAATTAGAAAAAAAGTCGGGACAGCATGGAAATGCAAATAATACAAAACACAGAGTTTCTTACATTTACTTTGACTTTTATTTTATTGCAGATAGGATAGGAACCCAAGATATTTCATGTTTTATCTGCTCAACTTCATTTCATTTATTAATAAACATCCATTCCTGCATCCAGGCCTGCAACACATTCCAAAAAAAGTTGGGACAGTAAAGCATTTACCACTTGGTAATGTTGCCATTCCTTTTCACCACACTTAAAAGACGTTTTGGTACAGAGGATACCAAGCGATTTAGTGTTTTAGGTTTTATTCGGTCCCATTCTTCCTGCAAACACGTCTTAAGATGTGCAACAGTACGGGGTCGTCGTTGTCGCATTTTTCCTTTCAAAATTCTCCACACATTCTCTATTGAGGACAGGTCAGGCAGGCCAGTCCAGTACCCGTACCCTCTTCTTCCACAGCCATGCCTTTGTAATGTGTGCAGCATGTGGTTTTGTATTGTCTTGTTGAAAAATGTATGAACGTCCCTGGAAAAGGTGATGTCTTGAAGGCAGCATATACTGCCATCACAGAAGTGTCAATGACCTTTGCCAAGGGCACTGACACAGCCCCATACCATGACAGACCCAGGCTTTTGGACTTGTTGCTGATAACAGTCTGGATGGTCCTTTTCATCTTTGGTCCAGAGAACACAACGCTCTTTTTTTTTTTTTTTTCAAATAAGATCTGGAATGCTGATTCATCTGACCACAATGCACGTTTCCACTGTGTGATGGTCCATTCTTGATGCCTCCAAGCCCAGAGAAGTTGATGCCGCTTCTGGACATGGTTAACATAAGGCCTTTTTTTTGCACAGTAAAGTTTTAAGTGGCATTTGTGCATGTAACTCTGTATTGTAGTGCTTTACAAAGATTTACTAAAGTAATCCCTTGCCCATGTGGTTATATCAGCTATTAACAAACTCATCCAACTCTGTAACAAGGAACGGTACAGGAGATTGTTTATATCAGCAGCGATCACGCTGTATAATGCCTCACTAGCTCGGGACATCATCAAACACTAAACTACTATCAGGACAGACTCATGGAGCATGTTCTAGCACTATGTTTATAAAGACTATACTACATATCTGTTATTTTTTAACACTTACAACAGTTTAGTATATCACATATTACATATCTCATCTAAAATATTTACTGCTAGGATACTTCTTAAGTTTTTTATATGACACTACATTTTTTATTCTATTGATTCAATTACATAGTGTGTACAACATTACTTGTGTACTTAATACTTTGTACTTTAATTCTTTAATATTTTTTGCTTTAATGTACCTGGAGATGCTGTAATATGACTTTCCCTATGGGATTAATAAAGTTATCCATCCATCCATCCATCCATCCATCCATCTATCAATCTATCAATCTATCAATCTATCAATCTATCTATCCAATCTTCCCCTTCCAATCTTTCTTTGAGGTACGTTGTTTTTAAACATTTCAACAATCACCTGTTGACATCACCTGTTTGGAATCACATCATTATTTAGTTTTTTTTTACTTTATTACTAGCCCTAAATTGCCCCCGTCCCAACCTTTTTGGAATGTGTTGCAGGCCTGAAATGCAGGAATGGAGGTATATTAACAGATTAAATGAAGTTGAGCAGACAACACATGAAATATCTTGGGTTCAAACTGTCTGAAATCAAATAAAAGTCAAAGTAAATGTAAGGAACTCTGTGTTTTTTTATTTGTATTTTCCATACTGTCCCAACTTTTTCTGATTTGGGGTTGTATATAATTAATGCAAATGAACTAACCAGAGCATTGGTTTGGGTTCTGCAGGTTATTTTACCAATAGTAAAGCTGTTGTGGACCAAACTCCTAATAAAAAAAAAAAAACACTGTGCTTGGATTGTATTCTGCCTTAGTCTTCAAGTTCCTTTAGATAAATTGTCTCTGTCAAATAAATATGACATTAAATAAACATTCTGTCTTTTGGTCCAGCTTGCTTTTTGGCATTCCATGTGTAGTCGAAAGCAAGTCGGCTGCCATTTTGGCTCTGTAACAAATAATAAAACTACAAAAAGGTGGCACAAAATCTGGATTACATCCACACTTGTGTCTTTAAAGAGATCTATTCTCTATTCGGGGACAAATGGAACCAATTATTTTCTGTTCACTTGTTTCGTTTTTGAGAGTTTCCAGACATAATATGTTAACAAATGATGTCTGCAATCAAGGCCAGACACTTAGATGGACATTTTTTGTGCCAGGATGAAATCTAAAGATCTACTATTCTGATATTTCATTGGTTAAACATGAGCAAACCTTAAAACTATTAGTAATACAAACAAGTCACATTTACGAATGCTAGAAAGTAAGACAAAGGAATTTTAATGTGTTGCACCAGGTCTGTATCAAACAATTTATAAACATATTGTGATTAAAACTTGAATTGATGTAGTGGTAGCTTAGTGGTTAAGGTACTAGACTAATAATCAGAAGGTTGCCGGTTCAAGCCATACCACTGCCAAGTTGCTACTGTTGGGCCCCTGAGCAAGGCCCTTAACCCTCAATTGCTCAAATTGTGTTCAGTCATAATTGTAAGTCGCTTGGATAAAAGCATCTGCTAAATGCCAAAAATGTAAATAAATATTTGGATATTTATTTTTAACACAGATGGCTGACGCTAACAATATATGACTAAACGCGTGTGCATACCCCTCGGTTTAAGTGTTTCAGCCACACCTGATTGCTTCACCTGCTTCAACCTGGTCAGGATCACAGTGGATCTTGTAACACAGAAAAACGTTGGGCATAAAACAGGTTGTCCTGGACAGGGCACCAATTCATCACAGGGCTTTGGATATCCTGCCTTAACATAGCCAAACATGTCTGTGTAGCACCTTGCTAACATATGTATCAAGTTAATCATATAAAATAAATACTGTGCTTCCAACATTGTGGCAGCTGTTTGGAAAAAGCCCATACTACACAAAGTAGATAAATAAGAGTCAGAAACTCCAGTCGCCTGGCATAAACTGGAACATTAAATTTGATCCAGGCCTAGAGGTTGTTACTGTAGAAAAATGGGAGAGGGTGGCAATCCTCTTTTTAATTACCCGATATTATCACACCTGTAGCGCTGCAGACCTCTACTCCTGACAAAGCAATCTTTTATAAATGCCCACATACACACGTGGACAAAATTGTTGGTATTCTTCCATTAAAGAAAGAAGAACCCACAATGGTCACTGAAATAACTTGAAACTGACAAAAGTAATAATGAATAAACATTTACTGAAAATCAACTAATAAAAATCAGACATTGCTTTTGAATTGTGGTTCAACAGAATAATTGTAAAAAACAAACTAATGAAACTGGCCTGGACAAAAATGATGGTACCCCTAGAAAAGATTGAAAATAATTTGACCAAAGGGACATGTTAAACTAAGGTGTGTTCTTTAATTAGCATCACATGTGTCTTTAAACTTGTAATAAGTCAGTCTGCCTATTTAAAGGGTGGAAAGTAGTCACTGTGCTGTTTGGTATTTTGGTGTGTAACATGGACCACAGAAAGCTAAGGAAAGAGTTGTCTCAGGAGATTAGAAAGAAAATTATAGACAAACATGTTAAAGGTAAAGGTTATAAGACCATTGCCAAGCAGCTTGATGTTCCTGTTACTACAGTTGCACATATTATTCAGATGTTTAAGGTCTATAGGACTGTAGCCAACCTCCCTGGATGTGGCCGCAAAAAGGAAAATTGATGACAAATTGAAGAGATGGATAATACGAATGGTAACCAAAGAGCCCAAAGACATTAGAAATGAACTCTAAGGTCAAGGCACATCAATGTCAGATCGCACCATCCGTCGCTGTTTTAGCCAAAGTGGACTTAATGGAAGACGACCAAGGAGGAAACCACTGTTGAAAGCAAATCATAAAAAAGCGCAACTGGAATTTGCCAAAATGCATATTGACAAGCCACAAAGCTTCTAGGAGAATGTCCTTTGGACAGATGAGAGCAAACTGGAGCTTTTTGGCAAGTTACATCAGCTCTATGTTCACAGACGCAAAAATAAAGCATACAAAAAAAACCACATTGTACCTACTGTGAAACATGGAGGAGGCTCAGTTATGTTTTGGAGCTGCTTTGCTGCATCTAGCACAGGGTATCTTGAATCTGTGCAGGGTACAATTAAATCTCAAGACTATCGAGGCATTCTGGAGTGAAATGTGCTGCCCAGTGTCAGAAAGCTTGGTCTCAGTCACAGGTCATGGGTCCTCCAACTAGGGCTGTCGCGGTGAAAGAATTTCCCCTTGCGGTATTCAGCGTGGCTCAACACCGCGGTATGCGGTAATATCGCCAATTTATTTTTATTTTTTTTAATTACTTAATTTATCTGGATTTTAGAGCTATATAAACAAGCTTTATTGTTAGGCTACGATTCAGTATATTATTGCTTTATAATGACAAAGATGAGACAGCTTTAAGACAAATCAAGTGCGTGTTTATTGTTAAATACAGAACAGAGCAGGGATGCGCAATAAGAATGCACGTCTTTTCTCTTTTAAAAAAGGTTTAAATTTAGCTTCTAGCCTAGGCTAGATATACACTGTGAAATGAAAAAAAAAGTGTTTAGACTAAATATTTTAAATGTACATCTAATCAAAATATGATAAAAAAAAATAGAATAAAGTCTGTAAGACCTTAAACCTGCGTTATCATGCGCGCTAGAAAAACCAACATGTTCACCTGATGTGGTTCCAGAGAGGATCTGAGTGGGGTAGTGATGTTCCTGACGGCACTAAAAACTCTCTCTGATGGTGCTCGTTACACTAATACACACGTACTGTACCTGCATGCGACTTTAGAGAGCAGAGGAAATCTAACCTGGTTGTCGCGCCACTGTTAACTATCTATTTAGTAGGTATAATTAACATAACAATATATACTACATTTCAAGTTATTTATATATAAAAAATACATTTAAATAATTCCAGCAAGCCAGCAAGAGAATATTTGCAGGCTGCAATGCCATATTAACCGTCATTAAGTGCTTTAGTATGCCAAGGCTGTTTGAATATAGTCTAAATTACAAGTATTTTATTCAGTGTGAACTCAATTTGATCATTAATAAACTTGCCTATAATTAATGTGGCCATTGTTTCCATTTTAAAACACAAACTCTGACACTCAGCAGCAACGGATGCGAACAGGTTACGGGAAAATGGCGCTCTTAGCTCATTTTCATTATGAATTTATTTAACATTTATTAAGCCCGAATGTAAGCGTAAAACAAGCTGGACTTTGCAACAAAAAAAAAAAAAAAAAAAAGAAAAAACGTGAACATCGCGGTGTTGCGGTTGCTTGGCATGCCCTGCGGTTGGCTGATCTATACCGCGGTATTTCAAAATTGCGGTTAGCGTGACAGCCCTACCTCCAACAGGATAATGACCCAAAACACACAGCTAAAAACATCCAAAAATGGCTAAGAGCAAAGCATTGGACTATTCTGAAGTGGCATTCTATGAGTCCTGATGTAAATCCTATTGAACATCTGAAACATGCAGTCTGAAGAAGGCACCCTTCAAACCTGAGACAGCTGGAGTAGTTTGCTCAAGAGGAGTGGGCCAAAATACCTGTGGACAGGTGCAGAAGTCTCATTGAGAGTTACAGAAATCACTTGATTGCAGTGATTGCCTCAAAAGGTTGTGCAATAAAATATTAAGTTAAGGGTACCATCATTTTTGTCCAGGCCAGTTTCATTAGTTTGTTTTTTAAAAATTATTCTGTTGAACCACAATTCAAAAGCAATGTCTGATTTTCATTAAATTTTTATTTATTATTACTTTTGTCAGTTTCAATTTATTTCAGAGACTTTAACGAGAGGGTACTAAAAATTTTGTCCACGTGTGTACTTCTGGCCATATGTTGTACATAACTGGTCCCTGTGACTGCCACAGACTTTCAAAGCCAAATTCCAATACCATGCACGTCTGGGTTCATTCCTGATTTTTCAAATTCATGATGATATCTGTTAAATCATGGAGCCCTGATAACTTTATTAAATTAATACCAAGTACAGTATTACACCGATCAACCATAACATTAAAACCACCTCCTTGTTTCCACACACATTGTCCATTTTATCAGCTCCACTTACCATATAGAAGCACTTTGTAGTTCTACAATTACTGACTGTAGTCCATCTGTTTCTCTGCATGCTGTGTTAGCCCCCTTTCATGCTGTTCTTCAATGGTCAGGACTCTCCCAGGACCATTACAGAGCAGGTATTACTTGGGTGGTGGGTCATTCTCAGCACAGCAGTGACACTGACATGGTGGTGGTGTGTTAGTGTGTGTTGTGCTGGTATGAGTGGATAAGACACAGCAGCACTGATGGAGTTTTTAAACACCTCACTGTCACTGCTGGACTGAGCATAGTCCACCAACCAAAAATATATCCAGCCAACAGCGCCCTGTGGGCAGTGTCCTGTGACCACTGATGAAGGTCTAAAAGATGACCAACTCAAACAGTGGCAATAGATGGGTGGTTGTCTCTGACTTTACATCTACAAGGTGGACCAACTAGGTAGGAGTGTCTATTAGAGTGGACAGTGAATGGACACGGTATTTAAAAACTCCAGCAGCGCTGCTGTGTCTGATCCACTCATACCAGCACAACACACACTAACACACCATTACCATGTCATTTTCACTGCAGTGCTGAGAATGATCCACCACCTAAATAATACCAGCTTCGTGGTGGTCCTGTGGGGGTCCTGACATTTGAAAAAAAGGGTGAAAGGGGGCTAACAAAGCATGCAGAAAAACAGATGGACTAGAGTCAGTAATTGTAAAACTACAAAGTGCTCCTACATGGTAAGTGGAGCTGATAAAATGGACAGTGAGTGTAGAAACAAGGAGGTGGTTTTAATGTTATGGCTGATCGGTGTATATTCCCTTATCAAAAAATATGCATAGTTTGAGATATCATTGGTGTTCCTCTTAATCTGGAGAAAAAAATCACTACCCCGCAAATATGCCAACCACATACAAGCAATACACGATGTTTATTCGGATGGATGCCAAGGAAATCCTTGTGAGCATATTCTAAAATAAAACAAACAAAAAAGTGAACAAAGACTAAATCAGTCTTTTATAGCCTCTACAGTCCAACCATTGAATAAACATTCTCATATTACACCATTTTATTCTTTCCACTCATTACCTTGCATCTGCTTTTTCAATTTACAAATGATCTGAATCACTGTTATTACAATTGATATTCATTTTAGTTTTGTTTTTATTAACTGTACTTTTGTCATTTATTTCTAAGGTGTTGACTGTAACTTGTCTTTAGGTTGAAAACAAACAAACATAATAACTCTCACCAGCTACTTTATTAGTTATACCAATCTTGTAAGTTTATTCACAGGACATTTTGTTTGGTAGAGTTCAGGTGTTTTAACCACACCCACTGCTAAACAGATGAATAAAATTAATTCTATTTAATATGCAATAAGGCACTCTGGTGGCGCACGCAATCTATTATGCAAATCTCAGCAATGTCATCAGTTGTCCAGGCATCTACACAGACACAACAAGCCTTGCGCTCAGAGTTTCCAGTGAAACCAGATCTGAGGTGACCCTGACCTGGATAAAGCTGTTGATGGAAATAAAATAAAATTAAATAAACAATATGCTCTTAACTTTGTACCATTTTGGGAAAGTCACTTTCCTATTCCAGCATGACTATGCCTCCGTGCATAACGTGAGTTTTATAATAACATGGTTTTACAAGTGTGTGGAGGAAATCCAGTGGTCTGCAGAGAGCCCTGACGGCAGTGCTTTTGAACACCTTTGGGATGAACTGGAATGTGAACTGTGAATCAGACCTAGTTAACAAACCATTGCATTACCTCATTTGACTGTTAGGGGTCTTTTTGCATTTACAGATGAAGTAGATTTGGGTACCAAAGTGTACAGAACAGCAAATGGCTACAGTCAGTAATTGTATACCCAAAAAGTGCATCTATGTACAACTATAAAATGACAAAGAATATAAGTATGAAAAAGGTGTTCCTAATTAATTTACAGGTGAGTTTATACAATAATAGGAGTTTGGCATGCTCTCCTGGTATCCATGTTTCCACTGGGTTTTCCTTCCTACCAAAATATGCAAATGTTTTACTGACTACTCTAAACTATTTTCAGGTATACAGAAGCAAGTAAATTGTTTGTGTGTTCTTCTGAAACGGCTTGGTGCCCTGTTCAGGGTGTATTCTTGTCCAGAACAAGACTCCTTGGTTGCACCAGACTCACTGTATCCCTGACCAAAACAATGCAGTTAGTGCAAATGAATGAGCATTTTGTCTTTATAACTAATTGATTGCAGTTGAGTCCTAATTAATTGCAGATGGGTTTGGCAATAATAGGAGTTTGGCATGTTCTCCTGGTGTCCATGTTTCCACTTGGTTTTCTTTTCTCCCAAAATATTCAAACGTTTTACTGACTACTCCAAACTGACCTTAGGTATACAGAAGCAAGTAAATTGTGTTTTCCCAGGTTGCACCACACCCACTGTATCCTTGACCAAAAAGGCAGCTGAAATGAAATGAATGAATGAGTATTTTGTCCTTATACTTCTACCGTGTTTACATTCAGCGCTAAGCTACATCACTTGCTACTACACAAATAATCCAAGTGCACAGGTGTACAATTTTTTCTATATCACTATGTATTTTTATTTAAAAGGAAATATTATGCTTATACCAATTTTGATATCCGCCTCTTCATCAGCAGGCACCTCTCTGAAGCTGAAAGGTGAGACATCACTCCACATGGCGAAGGCCCTGGCAATGCCCCGGCGTGTGTCACTGGCATTCATCAGGTTCCTTGGGTAAGACAGCAGTCTACACAGATATATAAGGGATAGTTAACATTTTATGGCACAGGATAGGATTAGTGAAATAATTTTTTTTCACAACTCATTCATGTTTTATAAGAAGCTTTTTTTTACCATTATTATTAAACCAAAGTCTGGGCACTCGTGTGGCCAGCCTACTACAGCTAGGATTCAGGGTTTAAATCCTAAGCAACTGCTACTGGCCGGTCGGGCAATTACATAAAGACATGGTTGGCTATGTCTGGGGTGGGATGGCTGAGGCCCCTGTCCGGGATGTGTTATTACATTGAGTCCAGTGATTCCAGGGAAACTGGACCCACTGAGACTCGGGCCAGGATAATCTATGTCTCCAACTGAGATGATATTCATTTGCTAATAAACTTGAACGTTGAACATTACCAGCTGTTTGAACAGATCTAGTTCTGTGAGAGGCATCTGAGACATGTCAGAGGCCTTTTCAACATTTATGCAATAAAGTGATTATTTGGATCTCTGGAGATACATAAAACCCCTCAACCAAACCGTTTTTCTTTCACATACCCATAGATCTTTCTTTCAAATAGGCATTTTTTATTTTATTCCAATTCCACTGATAAAACTGGTTAAACATCCAGCTTTTGTCATATCTGTCCACACATCTGTGATTTTGGAATTAAAACCTGATGCTTAAGAAATGAATCCTTATCCTACTCTCTACTTTGGGAAACTATGTAGCTTATCTATGGCATCAAATAATATCACACAGGTGTCATAGGTTTACATACACTTTAAGTTTTAAACCATTTTAACTCCCATTTAAAAAATTCTAACTCATTTTTATCCCCTCCACAGATTCAATGTCAACAAACTATGGTTTCAGCAAGTTGTTTTGGATGTCTACTTTGTACATGATGCAAGCAATTTTTCCAACAAATGTTTACAATCAGATCATTATTCGAAATTCAATTGGGTTAAAAGTTTACATACACCAAGGTGACGGTGCTTTTAAATAGCTTGGAAAATTCGAGAAAACAGGAAAATGGGCCGTTTCTCGATTTTGATTCTATTATTGTCAGTTAACAAAAACAAGAAATAGCTTTGTTTCACAGTTTCACAAACTAATCATAAAATCAAATAAAAAACAAATAGATAAGGGATTGTATTTTATTCATTCAAATTCAACACTTCCTATCACTATACCCGAAAGTAAACCTGCATCATGCACGTATGGTGACAGAAGAAAAAAACAGGTTTATTACAAACATGTCACACTTACATATGATAAAGACAGGAAAAATCAAGCAGGAATATTAAAAGATGGAACAAAAAAATAATAATGGACAAGAGCTGGGATTTCGAATACACTGTATGGAATCAGCTCTGCCATCCGGCTGGGCTGGGCGGCTATATGAACAACGTTTGGCTGTTGTTCATACAGGGTAGGGAGCCGGATAGAGACCTCATAACTGGTGCAATTACGACCTCTGCTGGCTCATTGATGGCGTCTGCACAGAGTGGAGGAATAATGCAATCATGGTGTGGCTCTCCGTGCACAAGGCGGATTCGCATAAAAACTAAACTGTGAAAAGATGCAGTCGGCTACTGCTCACGTTTCGGAGGGGGCACGTGTCAGTTCGCTCTCCACAATCAGGCCGAGGGTCAGCACCAGTAGAGAGGGAGCACAATTAGACATGCTAAAAATCGGGAGAAAAAGGGAGAAAATACAAAATAAATAAATAAATAAAAATAAATAAAACAATAATAATGGGTCTGTTCAGGTGGCGCAGCGTTAAAACACGCTAGTGCACCAGAGCTGGGATTTCAAATACATTGTACCGAATCTCAGCTCTGTCATTCGGCCGGGCGGCCACATGGACAACAATTGGCTGTTGTTCACAGGGTTGGTAAGCCGGACCAGGGTTCCTCATAACTGGTGCATTTACGTTCTCTGCTGGCTGACTGATTTTAGAGTTTAATGAGTTTAATGCTGATCAGAGTGTAGCTCTCTGTGCACAAGGCTGGTCGGCATATGAACTTGCCTCGTGCAGGTGAAAAGAGGCAGTTGATACTGATCATGTGTCAGTTGTGAAGCTCCTCAGTCAGCAGTGGAGGGTTGTATCGGTGGAGGTGAAGCGTAACGCAATCAAAGTAATTGGATACAACTAGATTAGGGGAGAAAATTGGAGGGAAAATTCTGAGAAAAAGAGCATAAAAAAATAACAACAAGACAACGCATCCCCTAATACCCAGCTTAATTACGTCAAAATCACCTGAAGTATTCAACTGCAGTCAAGCTATCTGCATGCTTAAATTTTGGGGGATTTACGGTAGTGCATTGCAAACACATTATACGTTTATGCATACACATAGACCTGAGCTTATCTGTTAATTAAAGCTCATATCACACATTTCAATTTGATTAAGATCCATAATATCTAATGACTGACCACACCAAATCTCAAGCAAATTGATACATCAAGAAAAATCTGTGTTTTGAGGGATTAAACACACCTCAATATATACTGTAATTATAAAGACATGCACTTGGGACTGTGTCTGTAAAACATCTCAAAATATGTCCATAATTCTAACTTGATTCTATTTTAGGCTATCACACAAGGGTGACACTACATTTACAGCAACTTTGAGTTTTGGAGGATACTTCTAAAGTTGTGTGAACATGGCTTAAGGACAACCAAGTGAGAGTAATGAAGTGGGCATCACAAAGCCCTGACCTCAATCCCATAAAAATATATGAGCTGAAAAACTGAAAAAGCAATGAGGCCTACTGTTCTGTTAAGGGAAATGGGTCAAAATTCCAGAAACTTATTGTGAGAAGCTTGTGGAAGGCTATTCGAGACATTTAACCCAAGTTAAACAATTTAAAGGCAATGCTTCCAAAAACTAACCATGTGCATATAAACTTCTGAGCAACTGGAAATGTGATGAAGGAACAAAAAGGTAAAATAAATCATTGTCTCTAGTATTATTCTGACATTTCACATTGTTAAAATATACTAAGTGATCCTATAGTGAACCTAAGAGAGGAAATGTGTGGTAGTACTAAATGTCAGGAATTTAAAAGAACAAGTTTTACATAATACATTTGTATGTAATTTATGGATTCAATTGTATGTATCCAATTTCAACAAAGAACAGAGGAAGCCTGGGGTCTTTATGAAGAGGTTTATGAATATGGTGACAAAGCAAGCTGCCTTGTGGCGCACCTGTTAAAGCAAAACAGTGCATCTTGCCTAATGTCTTAGAAAAAGAATGAAATTAATACAGGGTCTCTTCCCGCTGCTGCTGCAATATGAGACCTTCAGGTATGGTCCAGGCACCTGCAAGAATGAGGTATGGGGGGCTTCACATGGAGCTTAGAGTGACTCCGTTTGCAATATGAATCTGTGTGGGAACCCAACACTGGCAGTTAAGAAGCGGCCGCAGATTAAACATGTTTTGGAGGGGTAGTGTGGTAATCCGGGCTCTCCATGATTAGATCAAGGGCTGTGTAAGCAGCAGCGGGTTTACAGTTGGGAACTGAAAACGACTAGACTGAAAGATAAAAAAAATAAAATAAAATAAAGATAAAGATCTAACAAACTGTGGTTCATATTGTTACTGATGTAGATCCAAAAATCATAGCTAACACACTAGCATCTAGATTAGAGAACATCCATCCAAAAATAATCTTCAGATGATCAGACGATCAGTTTTCAGGTTTTATCAGAGGACAGCATTCTTTTTCCAACATTTGAAAGCGGGCTAATAGACCCAGCTCTTCTTCAGGTCCAGAATATGTATTACTCTTGCTAAATGAGGAGAAAATACAAATTCTTTTCAAAGTCTCTTTAGTGTCTAAGAGAAATCTGGATTTGGCAAAACCCTCACAGCCTGGATTAAACTGTTATACAACCCACCATTAGGATGTGTCCAGACTAAACATTATGTGCATTTTTCCCCAATTTTCTTCCCAATCTAGTCATATTCAATTACCCGATTTCTCACTTTCTCTCTACTGTTGCTAACTTCCACTCTGACGTGTGTGCAGTACCAGACTGCTTCTGCAAGTTTACATAGTGCTCGGTATCACACACTGATCTGCATTAGCCTTTGTCTCTGTGCAGGCACCTTCGATCAGCCAGCAGAGTTCGTAACTGCATCAGAATGAGGAATTAACAGTGCAACAGTAAGTGCAAAGGTCATGCAATTTTTACTATATAAAATAAATGTATTTATCATATAAATATACACTATATAGCCAAAGGTATTTGGACACCTGATCATGGGATTGTTGGACATCCCATATCAAAAACAAATCATTTTAAAATAGAGTGGCCTCTGTGTGATTAACAACAGCCACTGTGCTTCCCACAAGTCTGAACTATGACTGTTGGAATTTGTGCCCATTCAGTCAAAAGAGCATTTGTGTGGCTGGGCAAGAAACCCTCAATTGATGTTCCAGTTCATTCCAAAGCTGTTCAGTGTGGCTGAGGTCAGGGCTCTGTGCAGACCACTGGCATTTCTTTAAACCAAGCTTTCTTCATGTCTTTATAGACCTTGCTTTGTTCACAGGAAGCACAGTCATGATGGAACAGGAAAGCACCATTCCTTACCTGTTGCTGCAAAGTTAGAAGTATATCATTTCCTTCATATAAATGATTTATTACACCTGTTAGTAACTGTTGTGGCTGAAACACATAAATAAAAAAAATAGAAACGGTGTCCCAATACTTTTGTCCATATAGTGTATCTTTCTTTTTTCCCTCTCATTAATAAGTACAAATGTGCGTCAGATGAAGTCAGTAAAAATGTAATTTAAAATGCTGAAGTACTCCTCTAGAATCTAAATCATGCTCATAATGCTGCAATAATTAAATATGTTAATTTAATTAAAATATTATGTGTTCTTAGATTTTCAGAGGATGTTCAGTCATGTAAAACAGTAAACACCAGCATCATTCTTACTTGTAGGTAAGCCTAAATTTGTCCCATTTCAGCTTCTCTGGGGTCAAGGTGTAGCGCTTGTTCCTAGAAAGGTGCAGCATGTGGGACCGGGCATCTTTGCGAATTCCAATGATCAAAACACCAGACATGTGAGCTTCTTCCTTGGACAAAAAAATCTCAGATTAGCCAAATGCCATGTTTTTATAGCTCAAAGTTCTTACTAGTTTCTATTCTGATTAATCTTTTTATTAGCACTCCACTAGTAGATTTTATAGCTTGTTAAAGAAAGAACACACCTTACATGCCCATGGTTTGAAATTAGATGTCTAGTAAGCTAATGGTCAGGTGTCCACATACTTTTCACCATATACTGGATGTCATCACACCTCTTGGTATTTTAATTTATTTCGCAACTGTTTTTAAGTAACTGAATAAGTATAAACATTTGAGGTATAATTTTTTTTTCAAAATTCCTGAGTCAAAAACATACACAAAGCAGATTATTAATTTGCTGGTGGAAAAACTTCTGTCCACCATCTTATGTCATTAAACTTTTTGGAAGTGGCTCCTGATAACTTGTTGGTGATTCTGATTGAGTGCAGCTACTGATTTTACTCTGCCAATCAAAAGATAACATTGAAAATTTTTAAGTAAATCGCTTAAAATTCAACCAGAGTTGTATCAGGAGCTTGTTAGAGCTAACTGAAGCATGAGGTGAGGCCCTGCATTTGCAATGAAAGAGAACTAAAGTGCTAAATGTTTGACCAAGGTAGAACAATACTGTGGCTAAAAAGCCACTAACAAAAAAGGAAAACCATTAATATATATGGTGGCTAAAAACATTCATAGCCCACAACAGAAAAAGTAGATAAAACAGGGAAAGTGCAGAACTGAGAACTGCCTGTCACAATATGACAACATGCTTCAACCATATGGAACAACCCAATTATTGAAAAAAGAAAACTAAGTTTTAAGTTTTTTTTTGTTTCAAGGGTTAAAAAACTAAAACCTTTAAAAAACAACTGGTGATAGCAATGCATGACCGGCACCCCAACCCCACCAACTAATGCAGTGTACGAATTTACTGGCAGGGTTCGTTCCGGAAAAGGGATGACAAGCCACCGCTGGGCCAATTTGCTATGCCAGGGCAGTACTGTTGAGAGGTCTGAAAGCGCCACAATACCACAATATGTGGCAGGTACGGCCATCCTGCAGCCAGAGCAAGGCAGTGCAAGTTGCAGAGGATTTCAGTATGCGGCAGGAAGTGACTACATTGGGGAAATAAAGGGGAACCAAACTACAAAAGCATCAGAATATGGGGCTCGGTGTCCCACACATGGAACTTGTGTAACCCAGCCAGAATGACAGTCTAACTACGGGTGGCTTTGTCATTTCATAAGTTGGCAAATGTTTCTGGAATGATCAAGGAAATAAAAACTTTTGGTTGCAGTTCTCACTGTTCTTACTATTGACATGTACTTATGTACAGGGTGGGCCATTTATATGGATACACCTAAATAAAATGGGAATGGTTGGTGATATTAACTTCCTGTTTGTGGCACATTAGTATATGGGAGGGGGAAAACTTTTCAAGATGGGTGGTGACCATGGCGGCCATTTTGAAGTCGGCCATTTTGGATCCAACTTTAGTTTTTTCAATGGGAAGAGGGTCATGTGACATCAGACTTATTGAGAATTTCACAAGAAAAACAATGGTGTGCTTGGTTTTAACGTAAACTTATTCTTTCATGAGTTATTTACAAGCTTCTCTTTGTTTACAGCCATTGACATGTCGCAGAGGTTAACACGTGAGGAGCGGATAGAAATTGTGTTGATGTCTGGTGAACGCAGTACCCGGGTCATTGCAGCAGATTTCAATGCAAGACACCCTACGAGACCACCCATCTCCCATGCTACAGTTAGCAAACTGCTTGCCAAGTTTCGTGAAACTGGTTCAGTGTTGGATTTGCCAAAATGTGGACGCATGAAAACTGTCACTAATGAAGAAACATCAGTGGCTGTCCTAGCTTCATTCAGCAAGAGCCCACAGCGTAGCACTCGCCGCATGTCACTGGAGAGTGGCTTCAGTCGAACATCCCTTCGGCGGATATTAGCTACTCACAAATGGCACCCTTACAAACTCCAGCTGCTGCAGCATCTCAACGAGGATGACCCAGATCGGCGCACTGAATTTGCAGAATGGGCAAAACAAAAATTAGAACAGGACCCTCAGTTTACACAGAACATTTTGTTCAGTGATGAGGCAAACTTTTATGTGAATGGTGAAGTTAACAAACAAAACCACCGCTATTGGTCTGACACTAACCCACAGTGGATAGATCCCTCCAAGACTGTTGGAACACAAAAATTTATGGTATGGTGTGGTATATGGGGTACAAAGATAGTGGGGCCATTCTTCATCAATGGAAACCTCAAGGCCACTGGATATTTGAAATTGCTACATGATGATGTGTTTCCCTCTTTATGCACTGAAGCTGGCACGTTCCCTGAGTTTTTCCAGCAAGATGGTGCACCACCACATTATGGGTGTCAGGTCCAAGCATTCCTAGATGAACAGTTTCCTGGAAAGTGGATTGGTCGTCGTGGGCCAGTTGAATGGCCCCCAAGGTCTCCCGATCTGACCCCCTTAGACTTTTATCTTTGGGGTCATCTGAAGGCAATTGTCTATGCTGTGAAGATACGAGATGTGCAGCACCTGAAACTACGGATACTGGAAGCCTGTGCTAGCATTTCTTCTGCGGTGTTGCTATCAGTGTGTGAAGAGTGGGAGAAGAGGGTTGCATTGACAATCCAACACAATGGGCAGCACTTTGAACACATTTTATAAGTGGTCAGAAACTTGTAAATAACTCATGAAAGAATAAAGTTATGTGTCACATGACCCTCTTCCCATTGAAAAAACTAAAGTTGGATCCAAAATGGCCGACTTCAAAATGGCCGCCATGGTCACCACCCATCTTGAAAAGTTTTCCCCCTCCCATATACTAATGTGCCACAAACAGGAAGTTAATAACACCAACCATTCCCATTTTATTTAGGTGTATCCATATATATGGCCCACCCTGTACTTATGCAAGAGATGCTAGATTTGCTATAAATTGTAAATTAAAATTTGGCAAGAAATTAAAGAGCACGCATGAAAGCAAAATACTTAAATACACTGCATTTTGAACCTAAAATCCTATTCACAAATTGAATCTATTAAAGACCCTGTACCATTAAACGTGTTTCTTTGCAAACTGACTGATGGACTGTTTAACTCCGGACCACAGTGTGCTAAAGTGTAAGTGAAGGAAAGTATAAAAATCATTAGTTCAATCATGTTAATTTCTGGGTGCAACAAAGTACAATGAATTAACTACATTGGGTTTCTATGCCCAAGGAGCTGCACTTAAGCCTAAGACCACCATGTGCAATGACAAGCATTAACTGGAATATTGTAAACTGATGTTGGAAGCTGTGATCTTGAGATCTTAAGTCGAATCCCAGGCAGTACTGTCCACCTAGCCGTGTATCTGAGCATGTATGATTGGCTGTGCCCGAGGAAGGTCAGCAAAATTTCATAGCCAGAAAAACACAGCGGTAAATTGAGCTAGCCCACTACCGCTGCTATCAGCACAGACATATCTGGGTTTAGCCAAACAGTCTAACCATTGGAATGTGCATTTGACAGTGTGCCCATAGTGTCAGTCCCAGGCCCAGAAAAAAGGAGGGTTGCATCAGGAGGGGTATCAGACATAGACTTTGAGCCAAGTCAAGTATACAGACCACAATGATCTGTAGGGGTGACCCTGGAAGTACAGGAGCAGCCAAAAGAGGAAAAAAATAGCATGGCTCTCCATATACAGTGCCTTGCAAAAGTATTCAGCCCCCTTGAACTTTTCAACCTTTTGCCACATTTCAGGCTTCAAACATAACAATATGAAATTGTAATTTTTTGTGAAGAATCAACAACAAGTGGGACACAATCGTGAAGTGGAACGAAATTTATTGGATATTTTAAACTTTTTTTAGAAATAAAAAACTGAAAAGTGGGGCGTGCAATATTATTCAGCCCCCTTGCGTTAATACTTTGTAGCGCCACCTTTTGCTGCGATTACAGCTGCAAGTCGCTTGGGGTATGTCTCTATCAGTTTTGCACATCGAGAGACAGACATTTTTGCCCATTCTTCCTTGCAAAACAGCTCGAGCTCAGTGAGGTTGGATGGAGAGCGTTTGTGAACAGCAGTTTTCAGCTCTTTCCACAGATTCTCGATGGGATTCAGGTCTGGACTTTGACTTGGCCATTCTAACACCTGGATACGTTTATTTGTGAACCATTCCATTGTAGATTTTGCTTTATGTTTTGGATCATTGTCTTGTTGGAAGATAAATCTCCGTCCCAGTCTCAGGTCTTTTGCAGACTGCAACAGGTTTTCTTCCAGAATGGTCCTGTATTTGGCTCCATCCATCTTCCCATCAATTTTAACCATCTTCCCTGTCCCTGCTGAAGAAAAGCAGGCCCAAACCATGATGCTGCCACCACCATGTTTGACAGTGGGGATGGTGTGTTCAGGGTGATGAGCTGTGTTGCTTTTACGCCAAACATAACGTTTTGCATTGTGGCCAAAAAGTTCGATTTTGGTTTCATCTGACCAGAGCACCTTCTTCCACATGTTTGGTGTGTCTCCCAGGTGACTTTTTATAGATATCTTTGAGAAATGGCTTTCTTCTTGCCACTCTTCTATAAAGGCCAGATTTGTGCAGTGTACGACTGATTGTGTCCTATGGACAGAGTCTCCCACCTCAGCTGTAGATCTCTGCAGTTCATTCAGAGTGATCATGGGCCTCTTGGCTGCATCTCTGATCAGTCTTCTCCTTGTTTGAGCTGAAAGTTTAGAGGGACGGCCGGGTCTTGGTAGATTTGCAGTGGTCTGATACTCCTTCCATTTCAATATGATCGCTTGCACAGTGCTCCTTGAGATGTTTAAAGCTTGGGAAATCTTTTTGTATCCAAATCCGGCTTTAAACTTCTCCACAACAGTATCTCGGACCTGCCTGGTGTGTTCCTTGGTCTTCATGATGCTCTCTGCGCTTTAAACAGAACTCTGAGACTATCACAGAGCAGGTGCATTTATATGGAGACTTGATTACACACAGGTGGATTCTATTTATCACCATCAGTCATTTAGGTCAACATTGGATCATTCAGAGATCCTCACTGAACTTCTGGAGTGAGTTTGCTGCACTGAAAGTAAAGGGGCTGAATAATATTGCACGCCCCACTTTTTAGTTTTTTATTTCTAAAAAATTTTTAAAATATCCAATAAATTTCGTTCTACTTCACGATTGTGTCCCACTTGTTGTTGATTCTTCACAAAAAATTACAATTTCATATCGTTATGTTTGAAGCCTGAAATGTGGCAAAAGGTTGAAAAGTTCAAGGGGGCTGAATACTTTTGCAAGGCACTGTAGCTCTCTCTGAGACTTGTTGGAGGGGCCTTGGCAAGGTGGTCTTGGCATTTGGAGAAAAATTGAGAAAACTGGAGAACTGGTAAGTAAAAGGACATTCTGTCCTTACAAACGAGTGAAAGCCAAGTACCTATAACTAAAACTAATCATACATGTACCATGTATCCAAAGATTTATGAATTTATCCTTAGAAACAAAAGGTTGCTGGTTCATGCCCCACCACTGCCAGGT
The DNA here is from genome assembly GCF_030014385.1 of Trichomycterus rosablanca. Taxonomy (NCBI): domain Eukaryota; kingdom Metazoa; phylum Chordata; class Actinopteri; order Siluriformes; family Trichomycteridae; genus Trichomycterus; species Trichomycterus rosablanca. The sequence goes on along the minus strand of NC_085994.1, from coordinate 25,666,423 downwards.
TGCCACTGTAGGGCCCTTGAGCAAGGCCTTTAACCCTCAATTGCTTAGACAATATAATGTCACTGTACTGTAAGTCGCTTTGAATAAGAAAGCGTCTGCCAAATACCAAAAATGTAAAAGTAAATAAAAATGGAGGGCAGCACGGTGGCTAAGTGGATAGCACTGTCGCCTCACAGTTTGCATGTCCTCCCCCTGTTCGCGTAGGTTTCCTCCAGGTGCTCCGGTTTCCTCCCACAGTCCAAAGACATGCAAGTGAGGTGAATTGGAGACACTAAATTGTCCATGAATGTGTTTGATAGAACCTTGTGAACTAATGAACCTTGTGTAATGAGTAACTACCGTTCCTGTCATGAATGTAACCAAAGTGTAAAACATGACGTTAAAATCCTAATAAACAAACAAACAAACAAACAACACATAAGATATCTAAACACTGCCTTGCCTTTTAATACTAGCAATGCACTGAAACCACCTAATATTTTGAGAATAAAAAGGTCAAATGGATCTGGCCTCTTTTACAGAACAAGCCCACTTGAAAAGGCCAACTGAAGCTACTAACATTGTCCTAAAGGTGACTGTGTGTCTGAATGTGTCTGTGATGGACTGGCGACATGTCTGGGGGTGTTTCCTGCCTTTCAGCCAATTAATCAAACCCACCACGACCCTGACCAGGATAAAGCGGTGGTAAAACAGACAATGAATAAATGAATTACTGTGACATTTGTCTGGCCAGCCAAATCCAGGCCTGCCACAGCTGCTATAATAAAGGATATTTGAAAAGAACTTTACTTCAAGTGCAACCTCCACTGCAGTGTTCCAGCCTGGAAAAGTAATGAAATCAGAGACTTCTGAAGCAAGGCTGCATGTTTAAAAAAGTGTTCTACACATGGAACTTATGTAACCCAGCCAGAATGACAGTCTAACTCTGGGTGGCTTTGTCATTTCATAAGTTGGCAAATGTTTCTGGAATGATCAAGAAAATAAAAATTCTTTGTCACAGTTGTGTGGTCCATTGGAACCGTCCTCACTATTGATATGCAATTAAGTACTTACGAACTTATGCAAGAGATGCTAGATTTGCTATAAATTGTAATTTAAAATTTGGCAAGAATTTACAGAGAAAGTATGGAAGCACAATACTTTTCCACTGCCTTTTGAACATAAAATCCTATTTACAAATCGAACCTATTAAAGACAAAAAAAATCCAAGAAAAACTAGTTTGTTTTGTTTTTTCCATAATGTTATTGCATTTGTTGTAAAAAACATATATGAAACAGGCTTCAAAGCTGTTGGAAGAGGTTTAAGCTACCCAAGGGTAACTAAACACTTAAAATCTTCAATCCTGGAACAAAAGTACAGACTTCATAGGGAGCCAGTAATGTTCTGGGTTAAAAGTTTACAGACTTGGAATAAACCTCAAGCTCCTTTACGACTTACACAGAACTTCAAGCTGAACATCTGGGTAAAATAAATGAATAATTAAAAAGCTCTACATGTATCACAGCAGTGACTAACTTTGCACTAATGCAATTAATAAATTAATAAATTTGCTCTTCCCCCGGGTCGATCTGACCGATCTGGATTTCATGCAGAAACCGATAACGGTGGTTTGTGAAGAAAGAGAGGAGACAGATGCTTCTTTTCAAGCCAGTGCAGGAATGGAGACATTCCTCAGTGGAAACAGTCCCAAAACAGGCCATGTAGCCTGGCTTTATGTCACATGCTTTTGCAGTCTTGTTGTTCTAAGCTGCACCCTTGGCAGATGTTTTTGAGAAATAAATGGAAAATGACATCTAAAGTCCAAGGCAGTGTCGGTCCTTTAAAAGATAGCAAGTTTGATTTTGAGGATCCGCTTGGAATCCTGCTTAGTCACATTTGTGATTACAATTATGCATGCTGTATCATTCAGACCAGAACAGCTTAAAAATGCAAAGGTTCAGACATCCCCAGTGAAATTCCATGTTTATTTGAAATATGCTAACACATCCTGCAGGGGACAAACATCTGCACATCTGAATACAAAATGACTTTATTTTCTGAATTTAAAATATTTGAAACAAAAAAAAATATGGCATGTGCAAAGGTCATGACACATTTAATTATGTATTATTCTTTTTAATATGTTAAATTAAGCAAATAAATAGAAACTGTGCACAAGTGCAAGATAAATGCCACTTTTTTAAAAATGTGTTTACCGGTTTACCAGTAGTTTTCGACCAGAAGTGTCTAAACTTTTGCCCCTTAGGTCTCAGTCAGCCTCATTTGTTAGCAGTCAGCAAGCTTCTGGCACAACTTGTTGATTTAATGTTTTACCATTGTACATTTGAGAGTGAATTAGTAAAATTGGCAAAGTTTAATTAAAATTAGCAAAATTGGCATTCGTTGACTAATATTCTTTAATGGGTTAAGGACAGGGCTCCTTTGATGCGTGTTTTGGGTCCAAGTCCTGTTGGTACAGGATAATACAGTGTATTATGGATTTCTCCATTATTTTATCTAGGTATGAATGCCTTATCCTCTGAACACACTTCTGTTCATTGTGGCCAAATACACCGATCAGGCATAACATTATGACCACTTTCCTAATATTGTGTTGGTCCCCCTTTTGCTGCCAAAACAGCCCTGACCCATCGAGGCGTGGGCTCCACTAGACCCCTGAAGGTGTGCTGTTGTATCTGGCACCAATATGTTAGCAGCAGATCCTTTAACTCCTGTAAGTTGCGAGGTGGGGCCTCCATGGATCTGACTTATTTGTTCAGCACATTCCACAGATGCTCAATTGGATTGAGATCTGAGAAATTTGGAGACCAAGTCAACACCTCAAACTCGTTGTTGTGCTCCTCAAACCATTCCTGAATCGTTTTTGCTTGGTGGCAATGTGCATTAGCCTGCTGAAAGAGGCCACAGCCATCAGGGAATACCATTTCCATGAAAGGGTGTACATGGTCTGCAACAATGCTTAGGTAGGTGGTATGTGTCAAAATAACATCCACATGGATGGCAGGACCCAAGGTTTCCCAGCAGAACATTGCCCAAAGCATCACACTGCCCTCTTCTAATAGTTCATCCTGGTGCCATGTGTGCCAACATGGTGCCAACTAAAAGGTAAGCGACGCACACGCACCCGGCCATCCACATGATGTAAAAGAAAATGTGATTTATCAGACCAGGACACCTTCTTCCATTGCTCCGTGGTCCAGTTCCGATGCTCACATGCCCATTGTTGGAGCTTTCGGTGGTGGACAGGGGTCATACGCAACAAACTGTGATGCACTGTGTATTATGACACCTTTCTAACAGAACCAGCATTAACTTCTTCAGCAATTTGAGCCACAACTCCACGTCCCATGCCACTATTGACCAAGAACCACAAGAAGGGTCAACTAAAATATGCCAGAAGGAATTTTAATAGGCCTGCAGAGTTCTGGGACACAGTTCTATGGAGTGACAAATCAAAACTGGAGCAGTTTAGCCATATAGATCAATGTTTTTTAGCCCAAGACAAGGCTTATAATTAGAAGAATTATATCCCATATTTTCTGCTGCTATACTGAGGTGAAATTAAATCTCAATAATAATTGGACTCTCCAGCAAAGCAATAATCACAAGCACACTTCCAAGTCAACTAAAGCTTGGTTAAGGAATCAGTCCTAAAATATCCTATAGTGGCCCTCTCAGTCTCTGGATTTAAATCCCATAAAAAGAAGTATAGCACAAAGACCATTTTCAAGCATAAATAAGCTGAAAGCCTTTGCATAAGAAGAAGGATGTAAAAGGATGTTCCACCAAGTACTAAGGCTGGGAGTTTAATTAATAGTGCACATCTGAATATTAATAATAAGAAGAAAAGTCTCTTTTTAATTTAAACTCAAAATGTTGTCGATTTATGTTATCAAAACTACTTGTATGTATCAATAAATATTCTTTCTGTTCTTCTTGTTGTACCTTTTCATTTCATTCTATACCCAACACCAACACGGGGGGGTGAATATTTTCGATTGCAACTGTATAACAGGTGAACAATGTCTGCAAATATATTAATACACATCTGATGAGTAGATTAATTCCACCTGTGGCATCTAAGCATGTCCTTCAAAGTTTTTACTTTTCATTATATAGTTGTGCTGGTTATATAAAAAAAAAAAAAACATTTGAAAAATTGCAAAACAGAAGTCTCTGACTTTTGGCCCCCACTGTATTTGCAATGTTCTTTCATCTATTGTTTAATATATACATATTTGCAATCTTTTGAAAATATGTATTGACGGTTTAGGTGGCTTTAGGTTACTGGTTTTTTTTTTTACATTTAATGTTTGAACATACACTATATGGCACACACTATAAGTATTTGGACACATGGCCATGAGCTTGTTGGTTATTCTATTTAAAAAAAAAACAATTGGTGTTAAAATTGTGAAATCTATATGATCTTTCCAGCTATCACAACAGCCATTCTTCTGACCAGGCTTCTCACAAGGCTTTGAACTATATCTGTGGGAACTTGTGCCCCTTCAGTCAAAGAGCATTTGTATGTCTTGGCACTGATGTTGGTCAAGAAAGCCTCAACTGATCCAGTTCATTCCAAAGCTGTTCAGTGGGGCTGAGGTCAGGGCTCTGTGCAGGCCACTGGCATTTCTTTAAACCAAGCTTTCTTTAAGTCTTTGTATACCTTGCTTTGTGCATAGGGACACACTAATCCTGGAACAAGAAAGGCCCTTCCCTATACTGTTGCTGCAAAGTGGTAGCGTATAACTTTCTTATTATAATTGATTTAATATACCAGCTAGCAATTGTTGTGGCTGAAACACATGAATACAAAACGTTAGAAGGGGTGTCCCAATACTTTTGTCTATATAGGGTATTTGCAAACCTTATAAACACTGAATTATCTTTTTTTATATTTTAAGGTGGCAATACTTTTTAATCTGTTGTTTAATATATATTTGTAACCCGTTATGAATATGTATTACACTTATCTTGTTTTAAGCTGTAACCACTGTTTTCCTCTTGGTTGTTTTTGCAAAGGTGGAACCACTGCTTTTTCTCTTGTTTTTTGCAAATATTTTCATATTTTAAGGTGTAGTACTGTTTAACTGGCTTTCACAAACCTAGTACACCTAGTAGAATAAAACATAACTTTCTCATATCTCCCTGGTCTGAAGCTTTCCCATGTAGTGAAAGGGAGTAAGTATGGAGTTACTTGATACTCACCCACTATCTTTAAAGTTTATACAAATAAGCGATACCGCGTTAAGTTTACGCTGTGACGTTTTCACCAGAACTTCAGAGGAAAGTAAATGCAATAAAGTGTTAAAAACACAAACTCCAAGCTTACCTCAAATATCCAGGAGGGAGTAGCCGTTGCTTTCTGCATAGTCGATAAAACAACGACGAGCAGAGAGAGAACCGCGGCCAGAGCCAGCTCTTCCTTTAACCGCACCATGTCTCAATCCAGAAGTGTAACCACACCACACACAACACGTGCTGTATTCCTGCTCCACCACCATCGATATATCTATACCTCTGTCATCCCTCTGCTGTCCATCCTGCTGCCACTCTATCCAAAAGATGAAGTGTGCTGAAGTGTGCACTGCTGAGTGGCTGGGTTCCAAACCGTGGGGCTGCGCTTCTCTTTTTTTCCTTTTGGACTCAGGGGAGCACACCTCCGCAGTCTCACATTACTCCAACTGAGGTCAGAAATATTTGGAAAGGAAACCAGCCGCAGCCCACTGTGCTGGAGTTTAGTCAGTCTGAGACAGCAGGTTTATCAAACCACCCTCAGCCTGCACTTTTTTTGCTTCTGCATACGTTGTACTTAAAATAGAGGGTATCTATAAATAGGGAAGACATAGGGAAGACATTATGCTTCCCACTTTGTGGCAAGCTCTTCCAGCATAACCTAAAGTATGTATTTATAAACCTTGTTTCTTACAAACTGCTTTATTCTGGTCAGGGTTGCGGTGGATCCAATACCCTGCAATAACTCAACTATCTAAAATAATTACAATCAGGGCCGGCGCTAGGGGGGGGCTGAGGGGGGCATTGCCCCCCCAAATTGTGTCTATGCCCCCCCAAGCAAAGCAGTCCAGAACCGGGGCTAGGGGGGGCTGAGGGGGGCATTGCCCCCCCAAATTGTGTCTTTGCCCCCCCAAGCAAAGCAGTCCAGAACCGGGGCTGATTACAATGCTTATTGAATACAAAAAAGACTGTTTCAGACAAGTAAAAAACAAAGTTTAAGTTAAACTAGGTTGTTTCTAACCAACTCACAACCTATATACAAAGTTGCGTGGTGGTTGTGTGTGTGTGATGGGCTATTAGGTGTGTTTCCTTCCAGAGACTGTCTAAAAAATGTAAAAAGCGTACAACTGTCAACTGTATCAAGGTAGTAGGTTGTACTATTTACCACAACTACAACAACCTATTACACGTTCTACGTTATGGATAGAGTAATACACGGACATCTTTTTAAAAATCACTTAAATATAATAAATGCAAATTTTAATTTATTGAAGCTTGTAATAGGGTGGCCTGCTGGGTAGCACTGTCGCTCACAGCAAATAGGTCATGGGTTTGATTCCCAGATGGAGCTGTCTGGGTCCTTTCTGTGTGGGGTTTGCATATTCTCCCTGTGTCTGTGTCTCCTCCAGGTGCTTCAGTTTCTTACTACAGTCCAAAGACATGCAGTCTGGTTAATTGGAGCTACTAAAATTCCCATGTGTATGTGTTTGCGTGTGTAACTTTGTGTGTGTAACTTTGTGTGTGTGTGTGTGTGTCTGCCCTGTGATGGACTGGCAATCTGTCCAGGGTGTTTTTTGCATGAATGAATTAATGAATGAAGTTTGTAATAGTTGCCTAATGGGGTGTGCTGTTTACTACTTATTACTTTTATTATATTAACGTTTACTGGATATAAAATATTTATTAGCTTATCTGCTAATCCAAAGCCACTTACAGTTGTGATAGTATACGATCCAAGCAATTGAGGGTGGAGGGCCTGGCTTAGCAGTGCTGGGGCCCGGACCGGCAACCATCTGATTACTAGTCCAGTTCCTTAAACACTAGGCTACAACTGCTCCTGAGTCTTAAGTGTCCAGACATCTGAATTTTTTCACTGTGAGCCACAACAGAACACGTTACGTATTTACAACAGACAAAAATGACAGCACTCGTGCAAAGAAAAAGCCCTCAAAATGTTTTAAAGTAAACCAAACATTTCAAATAAAAGTTATATCAGCCTGGTCAGGCATCTCTGCACTTCCATTCGATGTAGTTGAAGAGAAAAAGACAAAGGAACAACATTTCTTTCCAGAAGTGCAGCCCAATTCTCAGCAAAAGGAAGCGACAGGGTGAGGTCAGTAAGGTCTGCTCCACTCGACAGTCCTTTTCTGTCCCCGAGGAGATTTAATGCATTCTTGTAGTGACAGTGTATTTAACTAGATTTGTATTTTGTAATGCTGTTGTAGTAACTTAGTAACTTGGTAATTACGTTTGATTTGGAACAGTCGTACTCGTCAAGCACTTTTCAGACGGTCCCCTAATATCTACCGCCTCGTTCTATCTTTGCTTTTATTTAGGTTTGACGCTTTTTAAAAAAATATTCTTATTTCACTGTATACTGCACAATGGGTGAATGCAATTTCATTAATTTATGTGTGTTTGTTGACCAAGAAAGATAAGAAAAAACGGAAACGATAGGTGAACGTCCAATATAAAACCAATTTTCATTCATTGTATGTTGTACCACCGCTTTATCCGATTCAGCATCATACTTTTCACATGGTGAAAGGTAGGAAACACCGCAGACAGTCCATCACAGGGTAAATATACTCACACACTCATACCTAGGGGTAATTTAGTACACTATATTGCCAAACGTATTCACTCACCCATCCAAATCATTGAATTCAGGTGTTCCAATCACTTCCATGGTCACAGGTGTATAAAACCAAGCACATGCAGACTGCTTCTAAAAACATTTGTGAAAGAATGGGTCGCTCTCAGTGAATTCCAGAGTGGTACCGTGATAGGATGCCACCTGTGCAACAAGTCCAGTCGTGAAATTTCCTTGCTAATAAAAATTCCACAGTCACCTGTCACTGGTATTATAACAAAGTGGAAGCGATTGGGAATGACAGCAACTCAGCCATGAAGTGGTAGTCTACGTAAAAAGACAGAGCGGGGTCAGCGGATGCTGAGGCGCATAGTGCGCAGAGGTCGCCAACTTTCTGCAGAGTCAATCGCTACAGACCTCCAAACTTCATGTGGTCTTCAGATTAGCTCAAGAACAGTTGCAACGGAGCTTCATGCAATGGGTTTTCATGGCCGAGCAGCGGCATCCAAGCCTTACATCACCAAGCACAATGTAAAGTGTTGGATGCAGTGGTGTAAAGCACGCCACCACTGGACTCTAGAGCAGTGGAGACGTGTTCTCTGGAGTGACAAATCACGCTTCTCTGTCTGGCAATCCGATAGACGAATCTGGGTTTGGCGGTTGCCAGGAGAACGGTACTTGTCTGACTGCATTGTGCCAAGTGTAAAGTTTGATGCAGGGGGGTTATGGTTTGGGTTTGTTTTTTCAGGAGTTGGGCTCAGCCCCTTAGTTCCAGTGAAAGGCACTTTTAATGCTTCAGCATACCAAGAGATTTTGGACAATTTTATGCTTTCAACTTTGTGGAAACAATTTGGGGATAGCCCCTTCCTGTTCCAACATGACTGTGCACCAGTACACAAAGCAAGGTCCATAAAGACATGGATGAGCGACTTTGGTGTGGAAGAACTTTCCTGACCTCCACCCGATAGAACACCTTTGGGATGAATTAGAGCAGAGACTGCGAGCCAGGTCTTCTCATCCAACATCAGTGTCTGACCTCACAAAGGTGCTGGAGCCTATCCCAGCTTTTCAATGGGCTCAAGGCACACAGTAACAGCCTGGACAAGGTGCCAGTCCATCACACCTACCTATCCAAATAACCTGACTGCACGCAGACATGGGGAGAACATGCAAACTCCACACAGAAAGGATCCCGGACTGCCCCGCCTGGGGATCGAACCAAGGACCTTCTTGCTGTAAGGCGACAGTGCAGATAATATGCAGATAATTAAGCAATTTAACTATGTAAACTAAATCTAAAGCCAGTTGAGGATTAGAGCTGATTTAATGTGGCAATTTCACCTTACCAGAAAGTCAAAATAGGATTGTCATACTATGATTGTTTTATATTAATCTGATTGAATGTAAACGCACATGTGCGTTATAAGTGACATGTTAAAATAAATGAATGAATGATTGTGTAAACTGTAAACCTTATATGCATTATTGACCGCTTTGAGTGAGAGTGTATGTTGCCCCGGACCTTTTTGTCATTTATTTTTGTTTTCACTCGGGCTGAACACGCTGCTGTACAGTCAAAGTGTTGGAGGAAATAGCGTGTGCTTGAGTTTGCATAGCACTTGGGTGTTAGCAAGGTGGCTGAGCTAAGTAGCTTTAGAATTGACACGTATCTCTGTATCTAGCTCAGATATAAATTTTACCAGTTTATACCGCATTAAGGGAAATAACATAAACATGTACCGACAGTGTGTAAAATAGCATTTATTCCTCCTAAACAAGGGCGAGTGCAGGTAAGCTAAAATACTAACTGATATCATTTATGTTACACTGAAGTTGAGATGCTCAGTACTGTCACTTAATCTCCTCTAATCTCTGTATAGCACTCATTGTATATCAGCTACATTCAGCATTACATTTACAAAACAAGAATATTATAAAAGACTTTGTAAGGTCATGAGTAAGCAGGGACTGCCGTGTTATTATGGCTTCAGCTGTGAAGGAGACAAGAAATGTGTGTGTGTGTGTGTGTGTGTGTGTGTGTGTGTGTGTGTGTGTGTGTGTGTGTGTATTTCAGGTACTGTAATTAGCCACAGTGCTAACTAATCTTGCACTTGACAGGGTTACTTACTTGACCTCGGCTAAACTCTCTTTCTCGTAATGTCTGCATTGCAAATTGTGATTTAAAAAATAAGTTCAACGCTGTTCCAGGGTTAGAAATTTTTAGATACATGTTATTTGCCTTAGATTACTACAACTGTGATGACAACATTGTTTGTTAAAATTTGAACATCAAAATGCATCCTAAAACTTACATGGAACAGTGGCGTCTCCTTATGCTGGGCGATTTTATCTGAATGTTATTCAAGAATAACAAAAGTGAAAGGCTTTAAGAAAGGGTCAGAAAATAATATTATAGATTTAAGAGAGATTGGAGAAATAATATGTACATAATTTGGGCATTTAAGCAAGCATGTTACACTAATGAACATTCATCTATTTTTATTTTATTTCTGAATTTTACCCAATTCCTTTCAACCTAGTCATATCAAATTTTAGCTTATTTTGTTTCTACAGACCCCAAGTCCTAAATGTATTTAATGCTTTGTGCTCATAAACACATTTATACATTTAATTATCAAGAATTATGTATAATTTAAGTAGATATGTTTGGAACATAAATATTGTGAAGTCGGTCTGCAGTGATTTGAATAAAGGTGATAACTTTGTAATAGCTCAGTTTTGTCTTTTCTGTGGTAAATGATCTATTTTAGTTTTACTTACAGTTGCAATAGGAAATATTCCACTCAAAAAGAAAATAAGAATTTATATCTCTTAACATCAATGCAAAGCTAGATTTTGCATTAAGGTGTCTATCAGTTGAATGATACAACAAATGACGAAAGAAAATAAATAATGTAGTATTTTAGGGTAGCAGGGTATTTTGTTAATAATGCTGTCACAGTTATTCAACTTCTACCTAATAATGCAGATATTAAAACCTGGGCTGTGTCCGAAATAGCATACTTAATCACTAAATTGGAGGCAGTGAGCACTGCTCGGCCAATAGCAGTACGCTCCTCCAGTATGCAAGTGTGCAGTATGCTGCAACCTCGTACGTACTACGTCCGGTGTCTTACCAATGTCACGTGATTCATGACATCACGTCGCCACAGTTATAACAATTTTAAAATCAGACAAAATGAATTCTGTCGTTCTCCACAAAGGTACTCATAACGTTATTCAGGGTTGTACTTAGTCATAATGTTTAATTTTTGTCTTACTCCGCTTTCCGCCATCTTTCTTCTTCCACTGCGAATGTCTTTGCAGCTCCAGTTAAATTATGGGATAGATAATCAGACTGCAAATGTGCTGTGTTTGCATACTCAAGAATGGCTGCTCATGCAGTAGGTCATGTGGATACTTTTTGTCTACTGTTGAATACTACATATTCGGACACACTACCCGCTCTCGCGTACTGCGAGTATGGAAGTATGTGATTTAGGTCGCAGTCCTACTGCTAGTCTGTATGACCTAAATAAAATCATTGGGGCTAAATAACGACCCCTAATTTGCTTCGGCTGTGCTATAAACACCACTCGGACATGTTCAAGGTGTGTTGCAACAATGGTGAAAACTAAGTAGCTGTCACAACAGATGAGAGAGGAAAGAATTTCTTTGCACCAGATGGGCAACGGGTATAAAAAATCCAAGACCTTGAACATTCCTAAATCGGTTCTAAACCGATTTTACTTTTATCCAGAGGCCTTAGCAATCTCCACAGCACAGCAAAGGGACAAACCAGTGTTACTTCAAAAGACTTGCAGGATGACCTGATGAAGGCTGGGACAGTTGTATCAGTGGCAACCCTAAGAAGACCACTTCATAACTGAGGACTTCATGGCCAGACTCAGTAGCTATGTTTACATGCAAAGAATTTCTTTAATCTGATTGAATTCACTTTAAATATAGATTAAGACTGCTGCAGGAACTGTCAGTCTTTTTTGTGACTGGCATCCTGGATTCACAGAAATACCAAGACATTTTAAAGAGGAAAGTTATGCCTTCTGTGGTGAAATGCAAGGCGCATTTTCAAGTAATTTAAAGCTGGGTTAAAGAATCAATCCTGAATTTGTAAAAGTCCTATAGAAAATCTTTGGTGGGATTTAAAGAAAGCAGTTGCAGCACAAAAACTTAAGAGCTAGAAGCTTTTGCATGAGAGGAATGGGTGAATTTTCTAGAAATGAGGCTTGTTAGCACTGAAATTAATTATTAGAGGTCAAAAGATTTTCCATCAAGTACTGATATCGTGGGTAATTTATAGTGCACATGGGCATTTGTCCTGAGAATTGGATGTTTTCCATTTAAACTTAATATAGTTAAATTAGAATTTTATATTTGCTTGTATGTATCAATCAATACACCACAATCCCCTGTAATGTCAGGGAGGTTGAATAATTTTAGTTGCAACTGCATGATAAACATGTAGTAATTTATAAAAACTATATAACTACAATACTTGTTTTAACCAAATCATGAACCGTAACTTGTTCGATTTGAATTTGGCTTTTGATGTACATACACACTTGATTCATTTAAAGTGGTTTAGGATACCACCACTGTGCATAAATGTCAGACAAATATTAAAGCAGCTAGGGGAAACATGTAAAAGGCTTAGTTAGCACAACAATAAATGCTTGTTAAGCTTGCTTTAGTTTTCTTTATTCAGGGGACACTTTCTGATCACCGAATGCTGTTGGCTTGATATTTTTGGTTGCAGCACTATTTTTGCAGCGTTGACATTAAGGTGTTCACAAATTGCAGTAATGCTGCACATGCTACACTTAACACTAGTACAACACATAATGGCATGTTAATACTATGTTAATGTTATAGCAGTGCTGAGAATGGTCCACCACCCAAATAACATCTGGTCATTGGAAGTCCCATGGGGGTGTTTTTCTATTACCAGTTAGGATACAGCGAGGTTACAAAGTGTTCAGAGCATCAGATAGGCTTCAGTCAGTAATTGAATACCCAAAGACTCAACCCAATATCTTGTGGAAAGCCTATGGTCAGGTACCAACATACATTTAGCCTATTAGTATATCTCTGTGCCTTCTGAATGTGCTCCTTGTCCCCAAATTCATAAGTATGTGTGTGTTTATTTTCTGTCATCTTCCCTCTAGGTACACTACGTCAGCAATGGCAGCAGGCCAAAAGAAAACCAGCACAGAGACCTGTGTGTTGCCGGGCTCCAGTGGAATAAATGGGGCAAAAGCTCCAGGAGTAACGCTTTCAGAAAGGAACTGTGACGGCAAGTCTTCTCGACTGTCCAAGATGGCTTCAAACATGCAAGAAAAGTGTGCAGCGTATGTCCTGGCCCTCAGGCCATGGAGCTTCAGTGCCTCACTGACACCTGTGGCTTTGGGAAGTGCACTGGCATACAAACTGGAGGGCTCTGTGGACTTAGTCATTCTGTTGGTGTGCGCTGTAGCCGTCTTGGTTGTGCACGGCGCTGGGAATCTCGTAAACACTTATTACGATTTCTCCAAGGGAATAGATCACAAGAAGAGCGATGACAGGACTCTGGTGGATCAAATACTCAAGCCACAAGATGTAGTGATGTTCGGGGCTGTGCTGTACTCTGTGGGATGCCTCTGTGCCACATTATTGTTTTTCCTCTCATCGCTGAGGCTCGAGCATTTGGCTCTCATTTACTTTGGCGGTCTCTCTAGCTCCTTTTTATACACTGGAGGTAAATGTGGCTTAAACTGGAACATCTCTTCTTATCTATCGAGTTTCAATAGAAAAAAAAAGATTAGCAAATTCTGTTTAACCTGTGTTCCGTTAAAAACAGAAAAATGACAATATTTAACATGTTATCAAATCGACTTTACTTTTTTGTGTTCTATCATTTTAAATGAATGGCTGCAACATGTTTCAGAACGTTGGGACAGGGGGGACTTTTACCATGTGTTACATTCCTTTTTTATTAACAATGTTCTGAAGTCATTTGGCAACTGAGAAAATCAGTTGTATTTGTGAAACTGGAATTGTTTCTCATTATTGCTTGATTAAAACACTTTAACTACACAACAGCCAGGCTGTTGTAAAATGCAGATTGTGGCTTGCTGTTGTCTTGCTGAAACAAACAGGGACGTCCCAGAAAAAGGCGGCCTCTGTGGCAGCATGTGTTGCTCCAAAATGCGTATATACAGTATCTTTCACTTATTATGTTTTTACAGATGTGCAGGTTTGCTATGCTTTTGGCACCAATTGCTATTGGCTCACCCTTATACCATGACACATGCTGGCTTTTAAACTTTGTGTTGGAAACAGTCTGGATGGTTCTGTTCCTCTTTGACCAGCAGAACACTATCTATTATCCTCAAAACATATTTGAAAGCTGGACCTGTCAGACCATAGCAGACTGCATGATGAGCAAAGAAGTTAAGCAAAAAAGTTTTGGACGTTCTGCTTTGTGTCTTAACTTGTATTTGTAGTTGCAATGACAAACTGTGTTTAGTGATAAGAGTTTTCCGGAGGCCATGTAGTCATGTTTGTTACAGAAACATGCCACTTTGTAATGCGTTGTCATCTGAGTGACCTTACGTCACAGGCATTTCATACTGTTTTTTAGCTTTGCTCTTCATGCACAGATATTTTTTTCTAGATTTTCTGAATTTATTCATAATGTCATGATCTTTTAGATGGTAAAATCCAATTATTCCCTGTAATTGGTGCATTAAAAACTATTTTGTCATGCAGGTCAAACCTTGACCTGTCCCTACTCATAAACAGCTGAGCCATTCATTAATGTTTCTTTTTTACTCATGCCATGTCACAGTGGCATCACCTGTTACTCATTCACCTGTTTAGGTTTCCAAACTCCATTCCACAACTTCCACAGGTTTACATCGCCTGTGTTTCAACTTTTTGGATTATGTTGCAGTTATTAAATTAGGAATGTATTTACAAACATCACCGGAAATAGTGAGAATTTCTTCTTTGTGCTGTTTTAATGAAACAGATGTAAAAGCCTGTTTACAAATCACTGCTTTCTGTTTTAATTGCATTTGTTTTATCTACTGTCTTAACTTTTTTTGGAATTAGTTTTTTAGTAGGAATCCTTTAAATGTTATTACACACAGCACATTGCAGTGATGTTAAAATAACTGAATATTTAAAATTTAAAATCAAGAGGGTACTAATACTAAGCACTGTTACTCAGCAATATTTAAGTCAAGTCAAATTTATTTATACAACGCTTTTTACAATAGACATTGTCTCAAAGCAACTTTACAAAATCCAGGACCAACAGATAAAAAAACCCCTGTTGAGCAAGCCGAGGGCGACAGTGGCAAGGAAAAACTCCTTTAAAATTACAGGAAGAAACCTTGAGAGGAACCAGACTCAGCAGGGCCTATCCTTCTTAGGTAGCCTGGATGATACTTTAAATAAATAGGATTTACACAAATCATACAAACACAGAATTAAAATGAACTACAAGTTATAACTAGCAATAAATAAATAGATAAATAAATAAATAATAATAGTTATTATTCAGTCCAGTCAGTAATAAAGTCTGTAGTGAGTTCTTGACATTCTTTGTGCAAACACGCCAGGTCCCTGTCACATCCGGCAGGAGCAGCATTGTTGGCACGGCAGTCTCAACTTCATTCCTTAACCTCGGGTGGGTAGACATCAGAACGACCTTGGGGTAAAACAACAGAAAATGTAGTTAAAAATGTAAAATGCGAGTTGAGTAAAATATCAGTTTTACAGAGAGTTTTAGACTCCGGCAGCCCTAATTATTACAGCATAACTAAAAGGGAGAGCGAGCTGGTAACAAGATCATGAAGGTCCACAAAGTTGAATCAGTTCATCTGGACACAAGTTTGTTGTAGAGATACGTTTCGTCACTCAATCCGAATGACTTCTTCAGTCATGAAGGCTTTCACAGGACATCAGTGCCCACCTCCCCCACCCCCATCAAACCTAAGTGATCGGACAAGAAAGGCAGAATGACATCAACCCAACATCACTGATCACCACAAGTTTCTATGACCAAGAACCCCCAAGCTATGCGCCTTTGTCTATATGTGTTTTCAGTGTAGACTTAAACATTGAGACTGTGTAGCAACTGTGTAGGAATTTATTATTTGTAGGGATGTAACGATGCACCGGAAGACAGTTAAAAATCGGTGCGTGTGTGCCACGATTTGAATCGGTTACTAATTTAAGATGAATCGATATTCACTTCAAACGGAGGGCGCTGGCGCTATATTTTTTTTTACACAGAAAGGGAAATGTGCAGCATTATTATGCATAATTTGTACCTATCTCGGAAATAGAATGACATCATTATGTAGATAAATTAAATATAAGCACAAATCCAGTATTTTATTTTAAATAGAAGTAGTAAAAGGAAACTTTGTCATAACTTGTCTTCAATTTAATTTTGTTTAAAAAAATGGGAAAAAATCGTATCGTGAACCCAGTATCGTGAATCGTATTGTATCATGGGTAGAGTGTATCGTTACATCCCTAATTATTTGTAGTTGCTAAAAAATCTTTATTCCATATTTATAAGGGTATGCACTTTTTAGTACAACAATTATTGTTGCCACAAATCTAATTATAGTTATTGTTATTACTTTCCTAATTGTGATATATCAAATTCCCCTGTTTACTTTAAAGACCCCTGTCGATTACACAATACCCTTTCTGCCTGAAGGGCTCTGGAGTGGTTCCTTACTAGAGAACTAACACAACTTCTCTGTTGTACCACCTCAATCACACAACAGGAGTTGCTGTTGCAGCCACAGCCATATGCTGTGTCATTTGTGCCTTGCAGAATTTGCCATTGATTCTGTATACCCAAGTAAAGTTATTATTTTATGACTTTGATTTTACATTATTAATATTTTAGAATAAAAAATATTATTGTATAAAATTGGAAATAGCTGAAATGGTTGAAAAGTGAAGTATTCAAGATTTCGCACAGCACCTCAAGTGTTTATATTTAATAGCTGAGAAGTTTGAAGTCTGTGGAGTTTAAGAGATTAACATGAATTATGCCATTTTGCACAATACTTACTTGTTAACCTTTCTTGTTTTGTAGGAATAGGCCTGAAATACGTGGCACTCGGTGACGTGGTCATCCTGATTACGTTTGGTCCACTGGCAGTGGTGTTTGCACACGCGGTACAGGTGGGTCACCTGTCTGTGCTGCCGTTGGTGTATGCTGTACCCCTGGCGCTGCACACTGAAGCCATCCTGCACAGCAACAACACGCGTGACATGCACTCTGACCGGCAAGCTGGTATTGTCACGCTAGCCATCTTGGCCGGCCCGGCCCTCTCTTATGTACTCTACAATGTGCTGCTCTTTGTGCCCTATGTGTTTTTTTGTGTGCTGGCTACACGTTATACCATCAGCATGGCACTGCCGCTACTCACACTGCCCATGGCCTTTCCTCTGGAGCGCCAGTTCCGCAGCCAGCACTACACCAAGATCCCTCAGAAAACAGCCAAGCTTAACTTACTTGTTGGACTCTTCTATGTCTTTGGGATCATTCTGGCACCAACAGGGAGTCTGCCATTATTATAAAATGTTTTTGTTAGATTCTTTTCTTTGTATAATAATGATTAAAACAAATTTTTTTTTTTTTAAATAAGTTGTTATAATAATAATTGCATTTTCTTTTAAAAGTACTAGGATGTGTTCAGATTAGAGCAAATGCCAATGTTGCTTCTGAGATCCTGCAAAAAATTCAGTACACTAGTATACAAGTAAGACTTCTGTGGCTCATTCAGTTAATATCCAAGTAGAAAATAAAGAGGGTTTTCTTTTTGTTTGTTTGTTATTATTTTACTGTGAAAGTTTTAAGACTTTGCATCTTTGTAGAATTTTATTTTCATCTGAGGTTCAAGTATGTTTAATTTATTGCTTAATTTATGCTAAAGAGCTAACCAACACTACAATGGTTAAGGCGCTACTTGTCAAAGTCAGTATTTTACAAAAGTAAGCATATTTAAAATGTTGTAACTAATCCAGTGCAACTGTCATGTCAGGAAAGTATTATGCCCACAGATGTCCAGTTCCCAGGTCCATCAGTTACACCCTACATATACTGTGTAGGACCAGATTTTGAGTACAACAACGTTACATCATGAAGTCATTTCACATTCAAGTATGTTGATACTGACTGTATGTTGGCCAAAATCAATCTTTTTAACATGGGAGGTTCAACACAAAATGGGAATGAAATTGTATATAAAGAAAATTGTTTGATGAAAAAGAGAGAAGCATCAGATGTTAAAAATAAACATTTTAAACAGAGTTGACTGGTGAGATTTATTTGATTTTTATAAACAGTGGTTTACTTTTAAAGTGGGAAAAAATGTCTTGTCTCCACACAAAAAAAATTCCAAAAAATTTAGAGCAGGATCAGTCATTGAAATTCACTAACCTACAGCATTTTACATTACCCATGACCCCAACAGACCTGTTTAGGTCACGTGCTAGCAATCGAGCTCTTTTAAACGCAGCAAAAGCTTGAAATTTAATAATAAACTCCTGATCTAGAATTGTATTTAAGACATGCAATTCCTCTGCTTTACCGACAGATGGTGCCATGATTTTGCATTGTGCCTTATTTGGCTGGCGAGTAATTTTCATTATCACTTAACCAAACTCTACAGGAAAATGATATATAAACATGTATAAATAAATGGTAGTGGTAGGTTGTCGGTTAAAGTACTGAACTAGTACTTAGAAGGTCTACAATAAAGTGAAAAAATTACAGTGGTACCTTGTAACTCAACGACCCTTAAACTCAAAATCTTTAAAACTCAGCGCCGTTAGATGAGAAATTTGTACCCTTCAACTCAACGTGTTCAACTTTAAAAAAAAATTGATGTATATAATTTCAAATTAACAATGAACAGCCGCTTTGTTCAGCGCTTCAACACTTTTTTTTAGAACACCTTTGTCATATATACATATACAGGTGTACAGTACAACAAAATTCTTTCTTCGCATATCCCAGCTTGTTTGGAAGTTGGGGTCAGAGCGCAGGGTCAGCCATTGTACAGCACCCCTGGAGCAGAGAGGGTTAAGGGCCTTGCTCAAGGGCCCAACAGTGGCTGCATGGCAGAGCTGCTATTCGAACTCTCAACCTTTCAGTTGATAACCCAAAGCCCTAGGCTACCACTGTCCATACATAAGAACTACTTTGTGGGATTCAAACCCCTACTCTAGGTATTAGAGTGACCGTTTTTAAAGCAGTGTGCCATATTCACACGTTTATCCTCTTGAGACACTTGGAGAAAAAGAAAATTTTACAAATGCTGTTGTAGCTAAAACAAGTTAATCATAGCAGCCATTTTTTGAAATCATATATTAAGTCCTTACTAAAGGGTAAATGCTATCTTAAATAACTGACGTGGGCAGCATGGTTGAGTGTCACCTGGCAACATGAGTCCTTGCACCTTGCTTTCAGTCACTGTCTGAATAGTTTGACATGTTTTCCCAATGTCCATTTCTCTGGGTACTTAGGTTTAAAGGTGGATTAGCTACTGTTAATTTCCCCACTGTGCAAGTAGAAGTAAAAAATGAGTGCATGAACTCTAGCAATTATACAGTAGAATAAATGCAGTAATGTTGTAATGCTGGGGTGAAAACAGTAGAAGGCACTGTTTCTTCATTAACTTTTTATTTCAATGACGCAGTAATCCGTCGTCATAGACATGCACGGACACACACATGCAACATTACTGCTCATTTGCTTAATTAAAAAAAAACTAACATAAAATATGGCAATTGCAACTTTTATTCTAAATTTGCAAACCATATACGTTTGTGTCCTGTTGGATAAGGATGTGTTTAACTTTCTGGTCAGGGTCAAAGTAGGTTTGGTTTGCTGGGCAAAAGATAGAAAACACCTCGAACAGGTCACAGTCCA
Source organism: Trichomycterus rosablanca (assembly GCF_030014385.1). NCBI lineage: Eukaryota > Metazoa > Chordata > Actinopteri > Siluriformes > Trichomycteridae > Trichomycterus > Trichomycterus rosablanca. The sequence goes on along the minus strand of NC_085994.1, from coordinate 25,646,623 downwards.
TCTTAGGCCAAACACACACACACATACACAGGGGAATTTTTTAAAGCTCTAATTGACCTGACTGCATGTCATTGGACTTGTGGGAGTAAATCAGCGCACCAGGAGAAAACCCACAGAAACACAGATGCAGAGAGAACGTGCAAGTCATCTAAGCCTGAGCTCATCTTAAATGGACCAAAAGAAGTAGAAATGTGTGCTTCAGTCAGTTGAGTTATGTTTCAGATTGTTCAGATCAGCAAAAGATGTAAAAGTCTACAGCTATCATGAGTAATGTGTCTTGGGTGACTTGCATATGTGTGAAGGGACAAATGATGCGGTGTGTATAGGAAATTTGAAGAGACATATGCTGCCATCAAGGCATCTCCCCTTTTCTGGGAAATACATGGCTATTTCAGCAAGACAAGGCATGCATGTGTGACTTTGTAAACACTGTGTGCTTGACTGGCCTGTCTGCAGTTCAGATCTGTCTCCTGTTGAAAGTGAATGGCACATCATGAAGAGTACAATAAATCAGACAATTGCTACCATGGACTGTTCAAGCAAGAATAGGTGACAATTGTGCTTGCAAATTAATAGGCAAAGTGATTTAACACATTGGTAAAAATGATTCTGTTCCATCTTGTTTTAAGTGTGCAGATATCAAATTCTAAATTTATTTATATTTACACAATGAAAGCTTTACACAAGCCGTAGCCTAGTGGTTAAGGTACTGGACTAGTAATCAGTAGGTCGCTGGTTCAAGCCCCACTACTGCCAGGTTGCTGCTGTTGGGCCCTTGAGCAAGGCCCTTAACCCTCAATTGCTCAGATTGTATACTGTAACTGTAATGTAAGTCGCTTTGGATAAAGGCTTCTGCTAAATGCTGAAAATGTAAATGAAGTTAACCCAGATATGAATGTAAAATCACATCAATTAGAAACAGAAAAATGACAAAGAGTTATAAATTATAATAATGATAATAATATTATAAAAATGAAGTGCTGTCAAGTCGCTTCAGACTTCTGGCAAAGTGTTTCTCTGGAACATCCTATCTTCTGTTCTGGTCTTCAGGCTTCTTAATGGCTCCTTCATTGTTCTTCTTATTGTTATCCTCTTCCTCTTTACCTTTAACTCTATGATGCATAATTGTCTTTTTCACTGAATTAGTTCTTCTTATTATGTGTCCACACAATAACATAAAAACAGAACTGTACCTGTGTACTCATCTAAAACAGTAGTTCTTAGCTTATGAGTTGCAAGTCTATTATATGTGGTTCACAGATATGTATAAAAGTTTAGGCAAACATTCATTCATTGGCTGTTTTATCCTGGTCAGGGCTAAGCAGGTCGGACACCAGCTTGAAACACTAGACACAATATTCTGACCACAGTTACACTGTTGTCAGCACTCAGTGCTACACACAATACTTAGCAATGGTGCTGTGCTGAGAATGATCCACCATCCCACTGTGTCAATTACCCCGTTCTATTAATAGACACATTGTGCAAAGTAATAAATGGGCTACAGCTTAGTACTTTAATACCTTAGTGCATCCAAAAACAGATTTGTATGATCATTTTTAGTTATTATTAATTACATGCCAGTGTCCCTGCAATGTTGAGAATAGTTTACAATTCAAATTCAAACTATTTAAATCTGTAGTGTTCCCTTACTGCAGGGGTGGGGAACTTTTTACCCACTGAGGGCCAGATTAATAATTACATATCTGGTCACGGGCCACAGACTACAATGATGCAACATACAGCCTTTTACTTCAACAAAAAAGAAATCCGTTGTGCATTTTTCTTGAAAGACACGACATTCATCATCAACTATCCTGTGCTTTGACATTTTTACAAACTTGAACAGACCTCAACGCCAGACAAACGCAGCTAATTGGACGAACCTGCAGTCATGGTTGTCGCAGCTAATTGGTTCATCTGATATACGCGTCATCATTAATTGCGGGGACAGAGACGCCTGGGCTGCTTTGCTTGCCTTGTTGCTACCGCGACCCTGAAATGGCTTATGCGGAAGAGATGATTATGATGATTAATTGCATAAAGCCCAGACAATAAAATCTAGGAAATATATGGTGGGCCACATTTGACTGAGCAGGGGGCTGTATACGGCCCGCGGGCCGGAGGTTCCCCACCCCTGCCTTATTGTATTACAAAATGCATTTAGTTGGTGGTTACAGCATAACATTGCCAGTAAGTGTAACAACCAGTAGTGGCAACTAAGTGTACATCTAAAACCTTTTCAATTATTCCACTCCTTCACTGAGATTAATTTCTTACCAGAGCTTTACTGCAGGCTGAAAATTATTGTTTATTTATTTTCCACCCAGCAGTGACATTAGGGTGTTCAATACCCAGAACATTCACAATGCCCACAACCTCCTACAACCTTTTCAGGTTAGTGTCAGTGTTAAGCCGAGATTAGTTTACTATCCAAATAATATCCAGTAAAAATGTTTTAATGATGGTCCCTTTTTATTAAAAAGTTGTAAGCTCAGTAAATAAAGCAAAATATTACATGCATTATTAACTAGATACTCCAGTGCTGTGACAAAGTATTTTCCCCACCCTTTCTTTTCTAATTTTGCTAATTTTCCACACTTAAATGTTTTTGATATTCCAACTTATTTTAAGATAAATACAATAAATAAACAATACATGCAATACTGCAATGTGTTTATATTATCACTACATTTACTGAAGATAAAGATTTATCTACACATCATCTATGTAAAAAAGTAACTGCTTCCCTAAACATAATTACTAGGGCTGTCGAAGTTAACGCGATAATAACGCATTAACGCGACCTCAATTTAAATTAAAAAAATTAGTGCCATTAACGCAAATTCTAGTTCATGTTGACACTTGACTGGTAGAACAAACGTTTTAATGTCGGACTTGCCACCGTTTTTCATTTGCGGTTTGTTAACATAATGTAACCGATCGTGGTAGTGATGCACTTGCATAATAAAGAAATAAATACACGCTATATTCACAAGTTGTCGGGAGCAGAACACTTTATTACACTTAATTAACTTCTTCTTCTGTACCGAATACCGGAAAGCTGAGTCGAGCACGTTAGTTCATGAACTATGGAAGCCCCAAAGGGTCAAAACACACTCACTTCGTGTAGAAACGTCCATCAAACCATCGTCACGATACAACCACAGACAAGTCTGATACAATAACTACGCCTTATCCCACCTAAAGCACCGCTGATCTACAATGTTTGCTGATGGAGAAATTCTAACCTACAATCTGACATTTACTGCCTAGTATGTGAGTGAATAAACTCCCTTACAGTTTTCTCTTGTCCCAGCAGTTTTTAACATAAGTACATTTAGCATAAAATGTGTTCACCATTTTAATTGTAACATTTCACTTAAAAATCCTTGTTTTCTATAACATTTACACAGATTTTTTTTTAATGCGATTAATCGCGATTAACTATATGAAATTCTGAGATTAATCGCGATTAAAAAATTTAATCGTTTGACAGCCCTAATAATTACTTGTTGTGATTTGCGACTTGTAATGAGTATTTTTCAACACTAAGGAGGAATTTCTGTCTGCTCTTCTTATTATTTAATTCGCTACATTAGAGGGTGTGGAGCATAAACTGCCCATTAAAGGTCTTGACCTTAATGGGATTCAAGTCAGAACTTTTACACAGTCAGTACACAGCTGTGTACTTCATACTATTTGCTGCTGCACAAAAAATACCTTTTTTAAATTTTGAGGCTTGAACTGAAGGATGGAAATTCTCTTTTAGGATTTCCTGATAGGGAGTAAAATTCATGGTTCTATCAGTTATGACAAGTTGTCAGAGCAGCCTCAATCACTACACTACCATCACTATGTTTAATTGTTTGTATGATGTTCTTATAGTGGAGTGGCGTGTTAGCACACATTCTGTGAAATGTTGGTGCACTGGCCTCTTCTGGAAAGGTTTAACACTTTCCAAGTTTTCTTAATTTGTGGATATGGCTCTCAATAGCCATGTTACATGCAGCCTAATAATCCATTAAGAAATATGACTAATAGCTTATTTGGAATAGTTCAACGTCCATGTATACACCTCAGTAGGAATAGATTAGTCCAACTGAGGCCATTCTGAATACAATTTCTATCCGACTGAACAAAGTGGGTAAAGCTTTTTTTGTATTTTCTGTTTTCGCCTCACAGCAAGAAAGTCCTGGGTTTGATCCCCAGGTAGGGCAGTCCGGGTCCTTTCTGTGCGGAGTTTGCATGTTCTCCCAGTGTCTGCGTGGGCTTCCTCCGGGAGCTCCGGTTTCCTCCCACAGTCCAAAAACATGCAGGCAGGTTAACTGGAGACACTGAATTGCCCTATAGGGGAATGGGTGTGTGTATGTGTGTGTGTGTCTGCCCTACGATGGACTGGCGCCCTGTCCAGGTTGTTACTGTGTGCCTTGCGGGCCATTGAAAATCTGGAATAGGCTGCAGCACCCCCTTGCAACCCTGATTGGATAAGCGGTTAAGAAAGCGAGTGAGTGTTTATTCAATTTTCCCCCAATTATCCTGCCAATCTAGTGGTATCCAATTAACTGATCAAAATTCACCCCCTCCTGCTGCAGACCTGCACTCCAACACGTCCTCTGCAACAAGTGTGCAGTACAGACCTCACCTTTTAACCTTTTGAGGCGGGTATTGGTATAGTGCACGGAGCCATTGTTCTGCCCCTTACAATCATGTGTCAAATGAACTCAAGAGCTCAAGATGTTAGCATAGGTGGCTAACGTATTTTACTGCTGCACCACTTGAGCGCCCCACATGGAGAAGTCTTTAAATAATCTGTTAAATATAAGAATAATTGCCATTTAAACACCTGTATCTGATTACTTTCAGTAAGTTTAAGTATGTTCTGCGCGTATGCATTTGCATCACAGTGAAAGTCATAGTAAAAGTGATAGTGAAAGTGATATTTTGAATAGAATACGTCCATGTATACACCCATGTATACACCTCAGTAGAAATAGTTTAGTCTAACTGAGGCCATTTTTAATACAATTTCTATCCGACTGAACAAAGTGGGTAAATCTTTTTATTTTTTTATTTTTTGTTTATTCAATTTTCCTCCCAATCTAGGTGTATCCAATTAACTGATCAGAATTATCCTGCTGCAAACCTCCACTCCAACACATCCTCTCAAACAAGTGTGCAGTACAGACCTCATCTTTTTCCTGCATGAGGTGGGTATATATTGGGATCTGTATCGTGCACGGAGCCATTGTTCTGATCCTTACAATCATGTGTCAAATGAACTCAAGAGCTCAAGATCTTAGCATAGGTGGCTAACGTATTTTACCGCTGCACCACTTGAGCGCCCTACATGGGGAAGTCTGCTCAATATAAGAATAATTGCTATTTAAACACCTGTATCTGATTACTTTACAATTTTGGAAGTTTAAGTACGTTCTGGGCATGTGCATTTGAATCATAGCGAAAGTTTATAAAATTTAACATGACAAAGCAAAAAACTGTTCTGCAGAAGAGAAAGTTTATGCTGCAAGAGAAAGTTTATGCTGCAAGAGAAAGTTCATACTGCAAACTTTAAAAGACTTACAAACAGTTAGGAGGATGGACGACCATAAAGCACACAATAACAAGTTGTTCAGACAAGTATTTGAGCAAATAAGGACAGTGGGATCACGTGACCTAAAGAGCAAATTAAAAACAATTACTGTCTACTCCCGTCCTTTTTATAATAAGTAAATGTGAAGTACAACCCAAAATCAGAAAAGCTGGGACAGTATGGAAAATGCAAATAAAAAAGAAACACAGTGTTTCTTACATTTACTTCAACTTTTATTTAATTGCAGACAGTATGAATCTAAGACATTTTATGTTTTGTCTGGTCAACTTCATTTTATTTGTTAATATAAATCCATTCCTGCATTTAAAGCCTGCAACACCTTTCAAAAAAGTTGGGACAGGGCAATTTAGGGCAATTTAGGCAATTTAGGCAATTTAAAGTATCACAAAGAATTTGCATATTTCTTACTCTAGAGTGCATAATATCAATAAACGATTCAAGAAATCTGGAGGAATTTTGATCCATAAAAGGCAAGGGCACAAGCGTAAGGGACGTCAATGCATTTTTCAACAGGACAATGCAAAACCACATGAACACATTACAAAGGAAGAAGATGATATAAGTACTGGACTGGCCTGCCTGCAGTTCTGGCCTGTCCTCAATAGAGAAGGTGTGGAGAATTTTGAAACAACAACCCTAAAAGTTGCACACTTTAAGACATGTTTACAGGTGAAATGGGGCAAAACAACACCTGAAACATTTCATTACTTGATATCCTCTGTGCCAAATGTGTTTTAAGTGTTGTGAGAATGAATGGCAGCATTACAAAAAGGTAAATACTTTACCTTCCCAATTTTTTGGAATGTGTTGCAGGCCTTAAATGCAGGAATGGATGGATATTAACAAATAAAATGAAGTTGACCAGACAAAACATTAAATATCTTGGGTTCATAAAATAAAAGTCAAAGTAAATGAAAGAAACACTGTGTTTGTATTTGCATACTGTTCCAACTTTTTCTGATTTGGGATTGTACAATTTTCTGAATCTTCCATAATTTTAAAGCAATTAAAAAACAAACACACCAGCTGAAAACTCAGGATTTCAATGACTGTTTTGCATCTGTATTTCAATCTCTTTAGAATGTGGCATCATGTGCTGGTTTTTAAGAACTTCTAGCCTGCTTCACATTGCCAGGCAGGTTCTTTTTAAGTGATGTTTAGATTCAGCAGGTCTGGCAGTAATAATGCCTGGGTGTGGCCAAGGACGGATTAAGGATAGTCTGGGCCCCTGGGCAAAGAGTTGCTAGTGAAATTTAACCCAGCTGTCAATTGAATTTGGTTAACTGGTTGATTTAGTAGCTAAGGATTTAATTACTTTTTCACATAAGTAATTATTTTTTTCTTATTTACAAAGCATTTTATATTTACTTTTGTTATTTATGTCATATTACATGTGTGACAACTGATGTGTACCCAAATGTTGAGTTGGGTTACAAGGTGGATGTACTCAATAACAGACACAGAATGGTCCAACATTCCTAATAGGATCTTGTGGTCATATTATGGTGGACAAAGAGTGCAGATTAGCTTGTTTTTGACATAGTGCAATTGACATATGAGGCTAGATCTCGTGCTTCCCTTCACTGCTAACACTGCGCTGAGGGGAAAAAAAACAGAAGTGAGTGGCGACGTGGGGCGGGTGGGAGTGTCAAATCTGAATCCGCTGTTAGCCCAGCTAGCACGCCTGTTGTGTTTTGCCTTCGTTCTAGTGGGACTCGGCTTGTCGTTTTCTGCCATTGTCCTCGCTAGTAAGGATGTGGATTGAATCAAAAAGAAAACAAGGGAGGTTTGGTGAAGCCTAATGAACCATCTGAACCGACACCGATGAGGACGAGTCACTGAGCCTGGCTGCTATAGATAAGACTTGTATATGCCACCAACACACATGACTGCTCCGTTAAGGTCTTCTCTCGCGTTTATCTGAAGCGTTGAACACGGTTTAATCTTTAGGAAGGAGAATATTTCGTGGAGGTATTCATGCTGTCGACAGGTAAGCTTGTGTTTGTATTTTCCCAAGAGCGACATTGATGGTGTAGCTGGGCGATGGCTTTATGGTTTTAGCTCGGATCGGCTGTCATTATTCAATATGGGATATTCAGTGCAGTCGCTCCATTGTTTTTTTTTCTCTTAGCGGTGAATACGGTGCAGAAATCAAACGTTATAGTTTATATATAACAACAATGTGAGTGAAGTCCTATAAATGTTGCCTGTCAGTTTTATTGCTACAGCAGAGATTTCAACGGTGACACTGTTAAGGAATTACGAGCAATGCACAACACAACCTGGGAGATTCATTTTAAGAGCATCCAGCTCTCTCATCCGTTACTATACTCACCATTTGTCATCATTACCAGTACCTCTTCTGGGGGGTTGGGGGTTATCTACAGACTTGGACCCCCTTACCAAACGTAACACAATACAGCTATTTATGTTTGTTTGTTCAAAAGTTGTTTTTTGAAGTATCACTGAACATAATTTAAACCAACAAAGTCTTCAGAAGTATTATTTGTAATAAGTATTTTATTAATTTAATTTTCATAACCGGCTTAATCCTGGTCAGGGTTGCGGCGGGTCTGGTTCCACTAGGAAACACTGGGCTGCAAGGTAGGAATACCCTGAATTGGGTGCCAATCCATTTTAGGACTTTGGCCTATCATGTCTGTGTAGACACCCGGCAGATCCATAGCAGTCGGATAGCCTAACAGACCCCTGCAGCACTTGAGCGTCGTTAGTATTTTATGTTAACAAATATATTAGTATCGATGAATATGCGTTTTGGAAATGTCCCCAATGTTCTCTTGCCATGCCAGGATTATTGATGTTAAATTTCTCATTTTAACTGATGCTTATTTCATACAGATTCATAAAAATATGTTGATTATATAATGCATTGTTGTTTAACTTAAAAATAACACATATACACCACAACTGCATGTTAATTTACCAGTTATTTGTGATCAAGGCAATGGTGGGTCCATTGACACCCTTGTTATAAATACACCCTGAACAAGTACCAATTAATTATACTGCATTACAGCAGTCTATTATGCTAGCCCACCACCACTGAAATCCTGCTTCGAATCTCAGCGGTACTATCAGCTGGCTGGGTGTAAACACAGACCCGCAATGGATTGGTGCCCGTCCAGTGTATTTCTACTTTGCGTCCAGTGTTTCCTGGTATAACTGGACTCCCCTCGACCCTGACCATTGTTTAATACAAAATAAATAAAATGAAACTACTATACTTTTACCCTCATCACAAATATATATTTACAAATATCCTCCTGCCATTTCATTACTAGGCCTGGAATTGTTAAGATTGTAACTGACTATTAATTTTCATACAAACAGTTGTGATAAGTGATTCTTGGTGACACTCATTTTTGTGTTCATTTTTTGATTCATTTTTAGAACCGCTTTATTCTGGTCAGTGTTTTGATGGGTCCGGTCAAAACATGTACATGTTGGTATTTGGAGTAACAGAAGTGTTTGAATTAATACTGAACATTTACTGTTTTGGATGATTTCTTAACCACATACAATTTGTAAATTAGTGCTCTATCGATTGTGTTAGTCTTCTGGCACACTTTGTCATGCAGAGTATGCAATTTGGGGCAAAGCCTTTTGTTGATTACAAGCCAAGACAGCAGGCTTGCAACTTAACTGCTAATATCCATGGGAGAACTTGGTGACCCCAAAGTGCTGCCATCTTTTGCAGAACCTCAACTGTGATTCATGGACAATTTTTTTTCTTCTCCAACCATCCTATTAATGGTGCATGCTGTAAAATAACCTTGTGCCTTTAGCGAGGCAGGTGTTTTTCAGCTTGGGTTATTTTAAACGTATTAATTATTGTTCTATATTTATAGCCATTGTCTGATTTGTGAAGGTCAACACACTCACGTCTCACTGCATTTGTATAGTATATGTATGTTCTATTATTTTGCTCATGTTGATAAATGACTAAAGAACTATGGCCTGTGCTAATCTTACACTCACCAATCACCTATCTGGTCTGTATATTGATTAATTGAAGCTACATCTTATTTACAAATAAACCTTGTGGATATATGATTACTGTCTATACCATATCTGTTGCTCTGTACACATTTTATCACCCTCTGTACCTCTTTTATTAATCAGAAAGGACCCCCTATAGAACCCCCACTGACCAGATAATGTTTCGGTGTTTAATGCAATGACGGCCTAGTCCTATTAACCAAATAATCTACGACCATAACTATCATTACATTATATGTTTTATGTGTAATTTTCATTGCTTTGTTGTGGTCAGGGCTGTAACGGGTCTGGTTCCACCGGAAAACACTGGGCACAAGGCAGGAATACCCTAGGCGTATTGCCAGTCCATTGTAGGACATTGGCCACCTCCCTCAGACAGCTATTTATGTCTGTGTAGACGCCTACCGCCTATGTTATGTGTATAGGGAATAAATATCATAGCCACAAGTATTTGGCAGGATTCAAAGAAAAGTCTGCAAATGATTCTACAACATATTTGCATTACATCTTTTGTTTTAATGCAGTAATATTGTTAGATTTCTAAACAAACGACGACATCTGCTGGGATAAAAAATGGCTTGGATTATTAAATTGATCATCATGATTGACTGCTGTGCAGAACAAAAAAGCAGAGCATAGATTTTTACACTTAAAGGCAATTCTTAGGGTTGAAAACGATTTTGAAGTGTGTCTGTGGTAGATTCTGCTGAGTCTGTCAAACGACCACATGTAACCTGATGTTGGTTGGGAAGGCTTTCTTTCACTGATGTTTCAGTGAATCCCCTAACTATTTAGTGGGGTTAAGGTCAGGGATCGGCGTTTATGGACCTTGTTTAAAGCTCAGGGGCTCTGTTATGCCAAGTTCACACTACACGACTTTCAAGTTGTTCAGATTGCTGTACAGTTCACACTACACGACTGGATCCCTTGCACTCGGGAGTCTTTTCAGTCGGTGTGTATTTCACACTACATCGGTGACTGATCGGCGATAGGGGGTTTCACACTACACAATCTACCATCAGGAGGAATCATAGGCGAGTCTGTCTGGTCTCCCAAACTATGTTTTGTCACAAAAAACACACGCAAGAAGTGACGGGAGGTTTAATGATACCACGTCCAAAAATGCACGTCAACAATAAGTGAGTGATCAAAGCTGTTTGTGCGCTGATATGCAGCTTAAAATCAAGAAGAAAAAATAAATTAATCCGAGTGAGTTTGGCTACGCGACCAGCAGGGATTGTCTGTATTGTAGTGAGTTGGAGGTTAATAAATATTTTTTGCAATGCAGTGTTGGTATTATATTTTGTCGAGAACGATAAGGTCAGAAATACTGTAAAACGTGTGTGTGCCTATGTATTTTGATAGAAACTATATTATGCCCCATCACACGTTTTTACCCGCGATTCTCCTCACTCCGTATCTTGCGTTCTCATTGGCTGTCGATCGACACAGCACTCATTGCCAGTTGCCCGACTGATCCAGATATTTAGCATGCTAGATAGTTTTCTTGAGTCTGCGAGCGTTTGGCAAGCTGCTTGGAATGAGTCGTTAAACAGTTCACACATAGCGATTAAGAGCCGAGTTTCGATCCCAGAGCGAACGCCGAGTTGCTTCCGAGCTGCCACATCTAGCTGTGACCAGTCGGCGATCAAAAATCAGGGCAAAAATGTAGTGTAAACTAGACATTATGCAAAAAGAGAAAATGGCCTTCATTAAACTGCTACTACAGATTGTGAATCATATTTTTGTAGAATTTATTTGATAGATACACAAATGTATCATTTTAATGGGCCTGATATACTGAATTGTGTGTGTGTCTGTCCCAGTCTGGAACCTGTCCATTTTTAGATCAGCTGCTTTAAATTGTTTGGTAATATGTCCCAGAAGGCATTTGTGATTCAAAGCATTCGATATCTCTGCAAATGTTTTCCCTTGTTTACTACTATTCAGTCACAAATACTGAGCTGGCATGTTCAAGATGAGCAAATTAGTTTGGCCTGCCAATTTCAGCCCTGTAGTTTAACCCTGTATGTTTCTTGCCAGTGAGTGTAGGGTGATTTAAATATCTCAGATAAAACTGACAGAAAATGAAAACAACACATTGTATGTGGCAGTGTTTTTGCATAAAGGCTTTCTTTGCAAACGCTGACTTTTTGCACTTTTATTCTGTTGTCAAATTTATTGCCACTTATTTGTCTCTTTGTATTGACATTTTTCTACTGTCTCAGCTATTGGAATTGGGTTTGTGGTAATAATAATGAATCACTACTATTACCTTTAAATGCATTAATCCCAAAATCCACAAACAATATATCTACAATGTAAACCCAGATGATTTAAGTCTGTAATGTCAAGAGTTTCCAGAGGGAAGAGTCTAGCAATACTTCCTCAATATGCTTCCAGCTAATAAAGCACATATTTTTCTAAATGAAGAAAATGGGCCACATCACAAGCACTTTTTAATCATAAGGCTTGGCACTTTCTTATGCTCGTATAACCAGGCAAACAACTTTCTTGTGGATAACATATTGACCTACATGGTACGCTAGACATGAAAACATATTATTTGCCCAGCAGGGATGTTGTAGGGCTACATAAATGTGTGTGTGTGTGTGTCACCAGTGATTTCAGACTGGTCTGTGCTAGTTTTGTGTGTATGACCAAAATAACTAGACCAAAAGCTGAATACATGTTTACACCGTTAATCGTGCATAAAGTCTTAAACTGAAAGGATTTGCAATTGGGAAATTACAACCGTGAGTAAAATTCAGGTTGGAATCTAGACTGTACTCACAAGGAAACTAAGCACCGGGAAACTCAAGTTTATTGCTCTATAGTTCTAAACACTTTTGGTATTTTAGTTTCTTGGTTTATTTATAATCAGTGGAATGGAGCGTGGTTTGGGATGCAGATGCTCGTATTTTTTTCACTTTTAATTAGTAGAATGAAGTGTGGTTTGGGATGCAGATGCTTGTAAGTACCCACGATTACTTGGATACTTCAGAACTGAAAAAAACCTTGCTGTTGGTAAAATGCACACACAGGCTTATACTCTAGTCATTAATAAAATTTTTATTCATTTTACTCCCCTTTTTCTCCCAATTTAGTGTAGCCAATCCGCTGCTAGGGACCCCGATGGTGTCCAAGGAAGAGTGTATATTCACCTGACAGAGGCTCCCTCCGGCGTGTGCGCAGTACACCAATCCCTTCTTATTCACCCATATTTTGGTGGATTTGCGCGTGAGGCCAGCTTTGCGTACAGAGAGCCTCGGCCCGATCTCTGCACTCCACCACTTTCTGTACAGGTGCCCTGGGCAACCAAGGTCTTTACACAGTGTTGATAACCCCACTTCTTAGTCTGGTCTTACCCACCCAGCCGACTGGAAGCCAATTTTGTCTGCTGCAGGCATTAGCCAATTATGCCTGCTAGAGGGCACCCAGCTGACCGGTAGTAGAGCTGAAATTCGAACCGGGAAGCTCAGAATAGTTGGTGCAGCTGGTGTGCTGCACCAACTATTTTACTGCTAAATTGTTTGAATCCCAGTTGGGCTCACAAATAAGCAAGGTGCATGGCATTACATGGACCTAGCCATGGGGGAGACACTTTTCAGTGCCAGAATAAGAAAGAGGGTTGTGTCAAAAAACTGTGCCAAAGTAAATATTCAGACTAATGATCCGCTAACGGAAACACCCTAAAGAAATCATTACACAGTTTTACATTGATAGTCGAGAGAGACCTGATAACTAAGACTCTCCTGCATTTCACTCAATGAAACATGAATATCTAAAAGTCAGTTATAAATATGTCTTGTGTAGGGATGTAACAATGCACCACAAGACAGTTAAAAATCGATTCACATGTGTAATGATTAATATCGGTTTACATGTATAATGAATTGATATGCACAGGCGCCTGGTTGATGTCACTACAGGGTTGCCAGGTTTGGAATTTCCAGCCAAATTTATTTATGTGAGGATACTTTCTTTATTTGTATTATTTATTTAATGTGGGATTTATTTCATCTCAGGTTTTTTTTTTTTTTACACAAAAAGGGAAATGTGCATCATTGTTTTGTGTAGTGTGTACCTACCTCAAAAATAAAAGGGCATTAATTATTTAGATAAATAAAAAATAAGCACAAATACAGTATTTAATTTTATTTTTGTAAAGAGAAATAATTAAAGAAAACTTTGTGATATTATATATAAAAAATCGGGAAAAAATTGTATTGTGAACCCAGTATCGTGAATCATATCGCATCATGGGTAGAGTGTATCGTTACATCTTTTGTCTTGTGTATTGAAGTTTCAACTCTAGTAAATATACAGATTTTTATGTTTCACCATACCTTAGTGCTTAAGATCTGTCAACACATATTTTTTGTTCAAATTAATGGCATCACTACATTGTTAGGATTTTTAGTACTAAAGTTGAATGTTTAGACTTGAAGGAAACATGAATGTCATGGCAGTATTGGGATTTTATTGATTGTAAAATATTGAGGTTTGATGTTGGTGTTTTGGAAATGTGCTAGGTCAACATTTTACATGCAAATGATTAATTTGATGCTGTAGAAAGTTCTATAACTTTCTGGACAGGACGTCAATCACAGTGTGACACACTCAAATACTCTTTCGTTTTTACCCAGGAGCAATAGATCATGTAAAAAAAAAAAAAATAATGTGGACTTACAGTTGCATTTGAAAATATTTAACCCCCTCACCTTAAAAGGTACTATGGTAATGTGTGTACAAATGAAAATACACAACAAGAAATCTTAGCATAGAGAGAAAGAATATTTATTGATATATACAAGCAATTTTGAGAACATAAGTTATCAATTTCAGATTAAATAAAAAAAAAAAAATCTCCTAGGGGAAAATCATTTTGCCTTGATAACCTCTAATAAGTGATTTTAGTAAGTGCTCTGACACCTCTCGTGGAATCTTTATCCATTCTTCCAGCCTCAATGGCTTTTGTGCTTCATCTGATTTCTTTAAATATAACAAATGATTCTTTTATGAGATTGAAATCTAAAGACTGAGAAGGCCACTCAACGATATTCCAGACTTTGGTTGACTTAAAAGTATGCTTATCATTATCTTGCTGAAAGTACAATTTTACATAACATTTCTCCTCAAAATGCTTTGGTATTTCTGTGAATCCATGATGCCGGTCACATGGTCAAGTCTGCCAGTTTCTGCACCAGAAAAACATCCCAACGTGATCAGTGACCCTAATTCATGCTTGGCCATGGGGATAGCATTCTTCTGCTCACAAACATTGCCTTTATTGTGCTCACCATCCACTGAACCATATGGCTAAACAGTTCCAGTTCCAGTTCCATAGAACTGTGTCTGCAGGCCAGTTTAATTCTTTCAAGCATTTTCCAGTTGACCCTTCATGGTGCTTTTTGGTCAAGTTAGCTTTGCAGAAGTGTATCTACAGAACATGAAGAAATTGTCAAAACAATTTGATATAAGCAAGTGTAATGTCTGCCTGAGAAAAAAACATGACTAAAAACACCAGTTTGTTTGTTTCTGCTATCCAACACACAATAAACATTTCTCTGCAAACCTTGTATTCATTTAATTTCATTACATTTTGACATTCATGGAACATTTTGTAAAAAGCAATAAAAAGAAAAATCTGTAATTTGTTATTTTTCTTGAATCTTTATTTAACCAACAACAAGTACAACTTCAATGATCAACTTCATTGTATTCTGTAAATATAAACACATTTAGAATTGAATGCCTGCAGCATACGCTGTGACAGAAACATGTTACGGGGCAGTGTTTAAATTAATGAGACTTTTTAATGGTTTGGGAACTGAGGACACTAATCGTTGTGGTTTTGCAAATGGAATGATTTGTCTATTCTTGCTTGATATGAGACTTCAGCTGCTCAACAGTCCGTGTTTGCCATTGTCCGATTGTCCTCTTAATTATGCTTCATACATTTTAACAGGCAGGCAGACCAGTCAAGCGCACACACTCTGTGTCTAGGAAGCCCCCCTCTTGTAGTGCATGCAGAATAAGGCCTGACATTGTCTTGCTGAAATAACCATGAACTTCACAAAAAAGAGGTCAGCTGGATGGCAGCATGTGTCTGTCTAAAATGCCTTAGCGTCAATGGTACCCTCACACACAAAGATTTTGTGAAATGCAGTAAAAAGAAGAATCTGTACTTTAATGACAAAAGTAGAAAGAATACAAAATCATTGTTATTTAATACAATTTAGCGCTGCTTTGGCTTTTGCCTTTTTTGCTGACAACAGTCTGAGTGGGGTGAATGGTCCTTTACGTCTTTGGCATAGAGAACTCTGCTTTTGTTGTTTCCGAAAACAATTTAAAATGTGGAATTTCCACTGTCTTTCTGTCTATCTTGGATGAGCCTGGCCCAAATAATTTTGTGACATTTCTTCATAAAATTGATGTATGTCTTTCACGTTGTGTAACTGTTTCTCGTTGCATTTTTGATGCAGCGCTAAATTGTATTAATAACATGTATAATAATATATAATGTATTCTTTCTACTTTTGTCATTAAAGTACAGATTCTTCTTTTTACTGCATTTCACAAAATCTTTTAACTTGCAATGGAAATGGAGTTTGTATTTAAAGTATTAAATGCAAGGGTGCCAATATGTTGCATATCTGGGTTCAAACAAAGATATGTTTAAAGAAATTGACAGAGTTAAAAGTATTCAGTTACTATTTTTGAAACACAAATGTAAAGGTGGTGAAGCTTTTTGAAGTACTTAGAGACTGATATTTAGGACACATATAAAACACCTAAAACATCCTTGTCAGATGTTGTTTGATAATATGCAAATAAAAAGGTTACTCTCCTTAAACAGTTGCGTCATGAGCTGAAACAATGCTCTGTTCAGACAATACAAAAATAGAACATTTTGTCTATAATTCAGCTTCTCTTGTCAGATTGGGTTGGGTATATGATCCCCTGAACACTATTACCAAAGTGAACTATGGTGGTAAGAGCATCATGCTATGTGACTGCTTTTGCATTCAAATAGTTTTGGGGCATTACAAGTCATCAAAAGGAAACATAAATAGAGTGAATGTATTACAGCATATTTCTTCTTTTTGGCCAAGTTACTAAATCTGCACAAAAATAGAAATTTTAGGAAATGGAACAGACTGGTTTCTAAAGAAGAAGATAAAATTTCATCTATGACCTTGTCATATATTCTAACTCCTGAAGATGCGAGTCCTTGAGAGAAACCCTTCAAATCTTGTATAATTTGAGACAGTTTGCCAAAAAATGGGCCAAAATTAAACCACAAAGCTGGCAACAAGGAAATAATTTTATATAGGGTTGGGCACTATGACCAAAAATTTGTATCACGGTATTTTTTTAAGATTCTGACGGTTTCACGTTATTTTACGGTATGATTTATTTTCGTGTGACTGGGACTTTTAATATGTCTGTGGCTTATTCTACTGCTTATTATACTATACATAGAATATAAAAAAAATAAAATTATATATATATACTGATTAGCCATAACATTAAAACCACCTTGTTTTTACACTCACTGTCCATTTTATCAGCTCCACTTACCATATAGAAGCACTTTGTAGTTCTACAATTACTGACTGTAGTCCATCTATTTCTCTACATACTTTTTTAGCCTGATTTTACTCTGTTTTTCAATGGTCAGGACCTTCACAGGACCACTACAGAGCAGAGCTATTATTTACGTGGTGGATCATTCTCAGCTCGGCAGTGACACTGACATGGTGGTGGTGTGTTAGTGTGTGTTGTGCTGGTATGAGTAGATCAGACACACCAGCGCTGCTGGAGTTTTTAAATACCATGTCCACTCACTGTCCACTCTATTAGACACTCCTACCTAATTATTTCACACTGTAGATGTAAAGTCAGAGACAATCGCTCATCTATTGCTGCTGTTTGAGTTGGTCATCTTCTAGACCTTCATCAGTGATCACAGGACGCTGCCTACGTGGCGCTGTTGGCTGGATATTTTTGGTTGGTGGACTATTCTCAGTCCAGCGGTGACAGTGAGGTGTTTAAAAACTCCATCAGCGTTGCTGTGTCTGATCCACTCAAACTCAAACTCTAAAGAAGCTTTATTGGCATGACAAATAAGGACATTCGTATTGCCAAAGCAAGTTACAGAGAAATAATAAAAATAACAGTAAGAAAGAACAAATATATACAAAACAGTTACATGTGCAAAAATTTAAAATAGAATAAAATAATAATAAAAACAGTGCAAAATAATAGCAATAAAAAGGATAATATTTATAGTAACGAGGTAGTAATAATGATCAGCACAAACACATACCAGCACATACCAGCACAAACACACCACCACCATGTCAGTGTCAATGCTGTGCTGAGAATGGTCCACCACCTAAATAATACGTGCTCTGTGGTGGTCCTGTAGGGGTCCTGACCATTGAAGAACAGCATGAAAGGGGGTAACAAAGTATGCAGAAAAACAGATGGAATGCAGTCAGTAATTGTAGAACTACAAAGTGCTTCTATATGGTAGGTGGAGTTGAAAAAATGGACAATGTGTGTAGAAACAAGAAGGTGGTTTTAATGTTATGGCTGATCGGAGTATATAATGAGTGCTATAAAGTTTGCTTGGCCCCACAATGACACAATATATGATGGAATCAGTACGTGTGAAACAGTGAATAAAATTTTTATTGTTTATTTAATATTTAATATTTGTAGTAAAAAAAAGTGGACGACTAGATAATTATCCGCTTATATAACGTATAATGTTGATATAGCAACTGACCTGAAGTATTTTTGCTTCGTCAAGACATCCCTCGACTCCAGTGTTTTAATCATTGCTCTAAAAGCTTATTTCTCGCCTGTTTATAGATGAATCATGTTCTAGCATTGGTGGATTATTACTGCGTTTGTAATGTTGTTTCACCATTTGCTTTTTTGCAACAGCCGTGGTTCAACAAACCGCACAGTATATAGTGTTTTAGTCTGTGTTGGAAACCAAAAAAACTCCTAAACTTTCGACACAGTTTGGAACATTCTTTGGCAGGTTCTTCCGATGCATCTTTGGTCTCCTTGTCTTCATCCTCCATCTGTTTTCTGTTTTTGTTTATTTTTTTTTCACCATATGAAGGAAGCCTCTCTCAACTGTTATGCTAATGGTACCTGGCTAACTAGTGAGCTGAACCTAATCTTTACAATGCTCCATAGCACTTTTAGCGGCGAACAATATTATATGATTTGCATCGTATTGAAGCCTACAGCTGTTGTATTAACTATGCTATGGTATGGCGGTATATGAAAAATCCATACCATACGAGGAATCAAAGCTGGTTTACCAAATTTACCGTCATACTGCCCAGCGCTACCATAGATGTCCCATAGCTGTATGTTCAAAATGGCTTTGCAACAAAGTATTAGTAGTATTTTTTGTTGTGTCAGATTTTTTTTAAATATATGTTTGCTAATGCTTATAAATACACACTTTGTTAATTTATAAAAGTACAAAGTCATAAGACGTTATGTTTGCAAATTTAATGTGGACCTATTCATTGAAGGTATGATGTGTTTAAGAACTTTTTCCTCATGGTAGCAGTGGTTCGCACCTTCATGTCTTCCAGGTGGCTTAGAAGAACCCCTACAATCTAGTACTTGTTTTATGTGTTCAGGAAATGCTCCGAAAGATGTATTGGAGACTGGAGCCTGGTATTATTATGGTGGACACACACTCATAACCCCCCCCCCCCCGTTCATCAGTTATAAGCTGGCTGTAATCTTCTTTAGACACGAGATTCATATCTCATTGGCAGAGGCTTGTTCATGAAAATCCTTCAGCTGTAGCACCATTCCTCTCTTTTATGTTCCCTGTGAGGCACTTGAGCACACAGCCCATCCCCCAACCTTCTAAATATACTCATATAAATATACACACGCATGCAGTTGAACACACACATGCACTTGAACACACATAAATATATTCAGTACTGTACAAAAGTTTTAGGCAGGTGTGGAAAATGCTGCAAAGTAAGAATGCCTTGAAAAATTGAAGTGTTAATACAGTCGACCCTTGACTTACGAACTTAATTGGTTCCAAAGGGCTGTTCTTATGTCAAAATGTTCGTATGTTAAACCTATTTTTCCCATAACAAATAATGTAAATAGAATTAATCCGTGTCAGACCTCCCAAACCACCCCCTTACCTAACCCTTCTAATGTCTTTAACGGTCTTTTTTGTTATAAATACAAGTATATTTCCCTTAAATCTTAAATTATAGAATAGACATTCCTGTAATAAACAATAATAAACAAAAATACACAGTAGTACTGTACATAAAACATACATCACATTTCATATACCATAATACATCACCACATACACCATAACACATTTCCTTCTTTTTTTTATAAAATGTATTCACCAGAAACAACAACTCTCATATTTCTCTATTATGTCCTTCTTTATTTTAATAGTGTTGTATTTTGTAGGTGTGATTGCACAAAAGAAAGAATACTTTACTCAGCGGACTTTCTACTTCTCTCTCACTCACTGTCCCCTCTGTCTGATACACAGTGACAGCTACTGGCAGGAGTAATTATACAACAACAAATGTAATGTTTCTCAGCTCTGTGCTCTCTCTGCACCTTATTTTGGGACATTTTAATATTGAAAACACCGGAAAAACACCGGAAAAACACCGTTTGCTGTGCGAATGTTTGCTCACTGTATATATACAGAGGAGTCAACTTGTTCGTGATGTCACGTGTTTCGCGAATTTCGGTTCGTAATTTGAAATTAGTTCGTACGTTAAATTGAAAAAGATCGTTCGTAACCCGAAATGTTCGTATGGTAAACCGTTCGTAACTCAAGGGTCGACTGTAGTTTGTTTTTGTCAATTAACAAAATGCAAAGTGAATGAACAAAAGAGAAATCTAAATGAAGTAAATATTTGGTGTCACCACCATTTGCCTTCAAAACAGCATCAGTTCTTCAAGGTACACTTGCACACAGTTTTTGAAGGAACTCTGCAGGAAGGTTGTTCCAAACATGTTGGAGAACTAACTAGTGATGCACCGATCCAACTTTTTCAGTTCCGATACCGATCCGATACATATACTTTGCATATCGGCCGATACCCGATACCGATCCGATACCATTGTTGAATTAATAAACCGTATACTTTATTATGTGGGAAAGACTTAAGGCATCAAGATTGACTTAAACATTACTAAGTTTGCAAAACAAAATATAATTAACACAGATATAAATGTACTGAACTGCTATTTATTTGTCAATAAAATAATAAACAGGCATCTTAATATTTCAGTGTTATTTTCACTCAACGAGTAAGCATCCGACGCTGCCTTGGTGACCAAAGCAATCCCAGCATTCATTGCGGGTCGGGTGCGCTTTTCTTACAGAAAAATAAACGTAGTTGACGGGGCGGAGAAACGAATGGAGTTATTATCAAACGTAAATAAAATATTACTGATTTTTAACTTGTATAAACTTATACCGAGTATTTATTTGCAAGTTCGAGCTTGTCAGGAAATGTAACTGTTATCGGTACATGAAGGGAAATGTTATATTGACGTTAGCGTTAGCGCTGTGCTACCTCAGTTCATTGTTTTTAATGGCAAGATGCTAAATGCTAAACCCAATGGAATCGCTGTGTAAGTAGCGCGTTCGAATAACCTGACTTATAAGTTGATGACTTATTAGAATCCTCTCTACTGAGGCAGCCGCTTATGTAGACAGTAAGACAGCAAGGCAGCTCCTTAGGTTTTCGAACACACCCAAAATGTGGCTGCTGACAATGAGAAAAACAGTAGTAGCTTAAATAACTTTTTCAAATAAACTTAACCGTAAATATTTAGTGCAAACAGTAATTCAAAATAAAATATAGCAGCTAAACATGAGTAATAAACATGTTGCCATTAAACTTGTTAGCATAGCAAGCGTGAAATACCTCCATGCAGCTGACTCTTTGGCTCGCTCCATGTTGCTCTTTTTGTTTGTGTTATACGCCATACGTCAGCAGCGCGTCCTGTATGGGCTTAGCATGCGTCGCAAACGAACTAAAGTGAACGTATCGGACCCATGGATCGGCCTGATTATCCGATATCCGATCCATCTCATTTTGGTAATATCGGGACCGATATCCGATCTTAATATCGGATTGGTGCATCCCTAGAACTAACCACAAATCTTCTGTGGATGTAACCTTGATCAAATCCTTCTGTCTCTTCATGTAATACCAGACAGACTTTTTGAGATCAGGGCTCCTTGTGGGGCATATCATGACTTCCAGGACTTCTTGTTCTTCTTTATGCTAAAAATAGTTCTTAGTTACATTGGCTGTATGTTTGGGGTCATCATCCTGCTGCAGAATAAATCTGGAGCCAATCGGATGCCTCACTGATGGTATTGCATGATGGATAAGTATCTGCCTGTATTTCTCAGCACTGAGGACACCATTAATCCTGACCAAATCCCCAACTCCATTTGTTGAAATGCAGCCCCAAGCTTGCAAGGACCCTCCACCATACTTCACTGTTGCCTGCAGGCACTCATTGTTGTACCACTTTCTAGCCCTTCGGCGAGCAAACTGCCTTCTACAGAGCCCCTTAGGGGTCACTAACGAGAAAAAATATGTGAAGGGCAAAATCTGTACCCACGGTTTAGTAGTCCATACTCTCTGTACCCACTAATTTAAACTGCAAAACTAGTTTAGCAAAACTGTACCCACTGCTTTGTAAACTGTACCCGCAACTTAGCAAAACAGTCCTCACGGTTTTGTAAATCTTACTCTCAGATTTAAAATCCGTGACCTTCATAAACAGCTGGTTCTTCTAAGATTTTAGTGCATCTGTGGCCGCATATGTATACTATAGTATAATACCCAAATATTTGATGATACATTATATTTATTATTGCTTATGTATTTATTTATTTATTAATTTTTTTTTTTTGTTTATGCATTTTTCCCCTTTCTTTTCCTTTTAGTGTGTCCAATATCCCAATTGCCCAATTGCGTCACGCTTCCTTTCCACCAATGCCGATCCACGCTCCGATTGAGGAGAACGAAGCTAACCCACGCCCCCTCCGAGACGTGGGCAGCAGCCGTATGCATTTTGTCACTTAAACTTTGACGAGTGGAGTGCGGATCAGCACTGTGTATGGAGAGACACACGTGTACGGACTGACAGCACTCTTTTCCCATCTCTGTGCAGGCGCCATCAATCATTACGACCAGCAGAGGTCGTAATTGCATTAGTTATGAAAGAGTCTCTATCCGGCTTTAATAACCCACCCCTATCTGATCAACAGGCCAATCGTTGTTCATGTGGCTGCTCAGCCCAGCTGGCAGGCAAAGCTGAGACTCGATACGATGTATTCAAGATCCCAGCTCTGGTATTCCAGCGTGTGTTTTTACCGTATTTTTACTGTATTTATTAACGTTAGTCCGCTATAACCACCATGCGAAACTTAGAATTGGTGACACAGTGGGTACAGTTTACCAATTTGCGGCTACAGTTTTGCTAAATTGTGCACCTAACGTATTTTTTCTCGTTAGTGACCCCTAAGGGGCTTCGTAGCCTTCTGTTAGATTAAAAAATTTCTTTTGACTCATCACTCCAGAGCAGCTGCCATTTTCTGCACACCAGTTCCTATGTTGTAGTGCATAGTTGAGTCGCTTGGCCTTGTATCCACGTTGAAGTCATGGCCTTTTGACAGCCACTTTAGTACTTCTCCGAACAGTACATGGGTGTACCTAGGTCCCACTGGTTTCTGCCAGTTCTGAACTGATATCACTGTTGGACATCTTCCGATCTTGAAGGGAAGTAAGCATGATGTGTCTTTCATCTGCTGCACTAAGTTTCCTTGGTCGACCACTGCGTCTTTGGTCCTTAACGTTGCCCGTTTCTTTGTTCTTCAGAAAAGCTTGAACAGCACATCTAAAACCTCAGTCTGCTTTGAAAAGTTTCCCTGGGGGAGACTTAACTGATACAGTACTTACTTACCTACTTTTGTATTGTTGCTATGCTTGGTCTTGCCATGGTGTATGATCTGTGACACTAAACTGTCTTCCACAACCTCACCTTTGTAGCAGAGTTTGGCTGTTACTTACTAAGTTTAAAGCCTTTCTACGCAGCTGTTTTTGTAAATGACTGTGTTTTAACTTACATATAAAAATGCTGATCATTATCATCTGTTTGGTATAATTGGTTAATCATACACCTGACTATAATCCTACAAAATCCCTGACTTTGTGCAGGTTTACCTAGCAGAACTGATGCTGTTAAAGTCTGGTCACACTGAATATTAATTTGATTTAGATTTCACTTTTGATTATTCACTCTTTTGTTAATTTTGTATTAACAGTAAATATTAGCACTTCTATCTTTGTCTGCCTGTGTGACTTTAACCAGACTCTAAAATATTCAGGTTTGGATTCTATGGAGGCCAGTTCATGACTGTCAGTGTTTTATTAGCTGTTTTTCTCTCCAAATATGATTTCATTGCATTAGCAGTGTGCTTGGGATCATTCTCATGCTGAAAAATAAAACCATTCCCAATCAGATGCTTTTCAGAAGGAATTGCATGATGA
This sequence comes from Trichomycterus rosablanca, assembly GCF_030014385.1. Lineage (NCBI taxonomy): Eukaryota > Metazoa > Chordata > Actinopteri > Siluriformes > Trichomycteridae > Trichomycterus > Trichomycterus rosablanca. The sequence goes on along the minus strand of NC_085994.1, from coordinate 25,622,368 downwards.
ATTAAAAGTTTGTACTTCTTGGCATTCATGACCCCATCAATTTGGACATTGTCGCCCACACCACTAGCAGAAAAGCAGCCCGAAATCAGGACAGACCCTTCAATAAAATTGGTTTCTTGGCTGCTACCCTTCAGCAAAGCCACTCTCGAAAGGAAATCGGAGAGTGGCTTTGCTGCGAGTGGATTTCTCAAAGGGAAATCAGCAAACAAACAACTGGCTTTGCTACCCTTCCATAAAGACCATTCCAGATCAAGCTTGTTCGGACTGCAAAAAGGTCAACTTGGCATCCTGATGAAGCTGCCAGATGCCGAGCCAGGTCCTTGCTTGAATTTTTCTGGTCTCTTAAAGAAAAAACTCTGAGAAACTTCTCATCAGATTATAAAAGTTTTTTAGCCTTCCTGACCTCTTCTCATTCTTCAGATCAGTTTATAACAGCTTGAATACAATATCTTGAGTATCCAGTTTGTTTGCTGATTTCCCTTTGAGAGTGGCATTTCATGTTCAAAAGTTTGGATTTTATTTTTTGTACATATTAGCAAGCTTCCAATAAGTTAAACGTATACAACATGTGTGTGTAATGCTCAAGCATGTCTTGCACAGACCTGGTGTAATATACCTTTTACAGCAGTCATTTTGACATAAAATAGTAGAACAAATACAGGTATCGACAATGACATTCATTAGGGTTCCATTCTATTTAAGTTTAAGAGAGGTTTAACACACAAAATTTGTAATACTGTAATACTTCTTTAGCAATTTGAGCTACAGTAGCTCGTCTGTTGGATCGGACCACACGGGCCAGCCTTTGCTCCCCACGTGCATCAATAAGCTATGACCGCCCATGACCCTGTCGCTGGTTTACCACTGTTCCTTCCTTGGACCACTTTTGATAGATACTGACCACTGCAGACCGGCAACATCCCACAAGAGCTGAGATGCTCTGACCCAGTCGTCTAGCCATCACAACTTTGATGATAAAATGTTCACTTGCTGCCTATTTATCCCACCCACTCATCATAATCAGCGTTATTCACTTCACCTGTCAGTGGTCATAATGTTATGCCTGGTTGGTATCTATCTATCTATCTATCTATCTATCTATCTATCTATCTATCTATCTATCTACCTACCTACCTACCTACCTACCTACCGACCGTCCTTGATTCCTCATTCGGTATGGATTTTTCATATAAAGCCATACTGTAACATAGTTAATTTTAACAGCTGTTAATAGATATTTCTTCAAGTTTTCAAGATTTCTTTTTCTTATAGTGAAAAAAATAAACAAAAACAGGTGGAAGATGAAGAGAGAAAGACCAAATATGCACCGGAAGAACCTGCCAAAGAAATGAGGCATGTCAACAGTTAAGAACAGACTAAATTATATACTGTATGTTTTGTCGAGCCACAGCTGTTGCAAACAACGGCATTACGAACGCAGTAACAATCCACATGCAAGGACATGATTTCTCTATAGACAGTTGAGAAAGAAGCTTTCAGAGCAATAATTAAAACTGTGGATTCCAGATTTTTCATTTCTGAAAGTACTTAATGTTAATCGCTATTTCAACGTTATAAGCGAACTGGAATCACAGATATTAGGTTGCCCACTTTTTAAACGTCGTTACAGGGAGAGCTAAGAGTAATTGTTCAATACTTAAATATTAAAAAAACAATAAAAATTGTATTTATTGCAACTGTTTCACCTGTACTGATTCCATTATATATTGTGTCATTTTGTGGGGCCAACCAAAGCTTATAGTACTCAAAACCTTCATTATATACATGGTGAAATTAAAACATTTTTTTATTCTATGTACGTATGACAGTAGAATAAGCCACAGACGTACAAAAAGTCCCAGTTGTACAAAAAATAACAATCAGAATCAGAATAAAAAAAAATACAGTGATACAAATTTTCGGTCATACCGCCCAATCCTAATATTACGGGTGGGTTTATAAAATAGATTTTTCGATTCGAATCGATCTTTATTTGAACGATCCGATATCGATTCATATAAACGCGAGATCGATCTTTTAAATACGCCCCTTTTTACGGTGCACACGGAAATCTGTTACCCCCTTTAATTTCGCGTGACCAGCTAGTGTTTTTTCATGCAACGAGATCTGACCTGCACATCAGTTTAGCATGGCAGAAGCTCAAGTTATGACCACTACACAACTGAATGAATGTTACTGTTTTCTGTTTTGGATTAATTATTTATGTAAACAAAATACACAAATATTTTCAATAATGAGTGTTCTTTGTACAATTATCACATTCGTTCTCTGAACATCTGTACATATTTAAACAAAACCTGTTAATGTAACTCAAATATGCCTAAATGTGTTGAATCGAAATTGAATCGAAAATCGAATCGAAAATCGAAGATCGAATCGAATCGGGACCTTGTGAATCGGAATCGAATCGATCCAGGAAATTAGTGGCGATACCCAGCCCTACCTAATATACAGTGTATCACAAAAATGAGTACACCCCTCACATTTCTGCAGATATTTAAGTATATCTTTTCATGGGACAACACTGACAAAATGACACTTTGACACAATGAAAAGTAGTCTGTGTGCAGCTTATATAACAGTGTAAATTTATTCTTCCCTCAAAATAACTCAATATACAGCCATTAATGTCTAAACCACCGGCAACAAAAGTGAGTACACCCCTAAGAGACTACACCCCTAAATGTCCAAATTGAGCACTGCTTGTCATTTTCCCTCCAAAATGTCATGTGATTTGTTAGTGTTACTAGGTCTCAGGTGTGCATAGGGAGCAGTTGTGTTCAATTTAGTAGTACAGCTCTCACACTCTCTCATACTGGTCACTGAAAGTTCCAACATGGCACCTCATGGCAAAGAACTCTCTGAGGATCTTAAAAGACGAATTGTTGCGCTACATGAAGATGGCCAAGGCTACAAGAAGATTGCCAACACCCTGAAACTGAGCTGCAGCACAGTGGCCAAGATCATCCAGCGTTTTAAAAGAGCAGGTTCCACTCAGAACAGACCTTGCGTTGGTCGTCCAAAGAAGCTGAGTGCACGTGCTCAGCGTCACATCCAACTGCTGTCTTTGAAAGCTAGGCGCAGGAGTGCTGTCAGCATTGCTGCAGAGATTGAAAAGGTGGGGGGTCAGCCTGTCAGTGCTCAGACCATACGCCGCACACTACATCAAATTGGTCTGCATGGCTGTCACCCCAGAAGGAAGCCTCTTCTGAAGTCTCTACACAAGAAAGCCTGCAAACAGTTTGCTGGAGACATGTCAACAAAGGACATGGATTACTGGAACCATGTCCTATGGTCTGATGAGACCAAGATTAATTTGTTTGGTTCAGATGGTCTCAAGCATGTGTGGCGGCAATCAGGTGAGGAGTACAAAGATAAGTGTGTCATGCCTACAGTCAAGCATGGTGGTGGGAATGCCATGGTCTGGGGCTGCATGAGTGCAGCAGGTGTTGGGGAGTTACATTTCATTGAGGGACACATGAACTCCAATATGTACTGTGAAATACTGAAGCAGAGCATGATCCCCTCCCTCCGGAAACTGGGTCGCAGGGCAGTGTTCCAGCATGATAATGACCCCAAACACACCTCTAAGATGACCACTGCTTTATTGAAGAGGCTGAGGGTAAAGGTGATGGACTGGCCAAGCATGTCTCCAGACCTAAACCCAATAGAACATCTTTGGGGCATCCTCAAGCGGAAGGTGGAGGAGCGCAAAGTCTCGAATATCCGCCAGCTCCGTGATGTCGTCATGGAGGAGTGAAAAAGCATTCCAGTGGCAACCTGTGAAGCTCTGGTAAACTCCATGCCCAGGAGAGTTAAGGCAGTTCTGGGAAATAATGGTGGCCACACAAAATATTGACACTTCAGGAACTTTCACTAAGGGGTGTACTCACTTTTGTTGCCAGTGGTTTAGACTTTAATGGCTGTATATTGAGTTATTTTGAGGGAAGAATAAATTTACACTGTTATATAAGCTGCACAAAGACTACTTTTCATTGTGTCAAAGTGTCATTTTGTCAGTGTTGTCCCATGAAAAGATATACTTAAATATCTGCAGAAATGTGAGGGGTGTACTCACTTTTGTGATACACTGTATATGTATTTTTTTAGTTCAATCTTGTGATTGGCAATCCATGGAAGGTGTTTGACTTAATCAGGTGTTCATCAGACCGTTGTTGAATGATTTTTTTTTTTCTCTTTAAATTTAATTATGTCCAATTCTTTATTGCGCTAGCAAACTCTGCTGCATACATGGCACTGGTACTGGTAGAATAGGACGGCAGCTTAGCACACGCCTTCTCGGACATGTGTGCTGCATTTTCTGAATTGAACCCCTGCCATGAATTCCGTCTGTGGACTCACAGTGAGCAGTTTTTGTTGAGACTGGCTCATTGAGTTGCTCATCCAGTTCTGTGATTGTACTTTTGGTCCATTTAACCTATTCACCTATCTTTGTCAGCAAGCTTCCACTTGTGATAACTGTTTCTGTCTCGCTGTTGCCATTATTATATATGCCAGGGTTTTTCAACCTTAAGGTCAAACCCCCATTATTGGGTTGCCTGAGATGCTTATGGAATTGCAGGTGATTCTGTATCTCATTTTAGGGTTTTACCTGGCAATATTCTGAGGAATATGCCTTTTTCAAGGTGAGCACTAAAAAGGCTACAGGGTCAGGGTAGAATGCAAAAAATAAACATTGGGTCAATGGGAATAAAAGGTTGAGAATCCCTGACATACACTGTCGTGGTTTGTAATGGACTGTTCTCATTAAAACATGAAATATTTTGTACATTTTTTGGGCTCGATGAATCCTCAGTTTGGCCTTCCACAATTTGGCTTGTTCGGAACCCCATGGCCTTTTGTTGTTGCTTTCTCACTGCTTTCTCAAATTTCTCACTATCAGGGGTATTTTACAGCTTATGTGTGTAGTTTATTTGAAAGAAGCACTGAGGTAACGCCACTTCTATGACTTTTGTCTCATTAATGTATGTTGCCATTATCTCGTACATACAAGTACATACTTGCATAAATTAAAATAGGAGCCTGTCTTTCAGCAGACGTTGCATCTACACAAATTTATGTGACTGTGTTTGGGGTTTGCCCACACTGGAAATAGCAGCATGTGGAACAGAGCAGTGGGTGCAGAGCAGTTTTGGTTCTCAGCCGAAAAGCTCTGCATTTGCTTTCTCTTTACCTCCTGCCTAATCCCTGCTGATAAGACAAATAAAGAGCTAAATGCTGCCTGGGTACTTTGAAAGTACACACAGGTTCTTCATAGCTTACAAAGCTAGCTTTTTACACCTTTTTACCTCAGTGGACAAATATTTCTCAAGGTCTTGGTGAGTAAAGGTCACACAAATGCAATAGTGTTTAACACTGTTGATGTGATTGCATTTAATCAGTAGCCTGTATTGTATTTTATGTACATTACTGATGAGTTTAATCTTGTACAAGATACATACGTTGTGCAATTCACTTTCGGCTTGGCATTTGATTTCTAACTTGACAAGCTGTTAGCAAAGCTTAATCCTGAGGAGGACTCTGCATGTTATTTTCATTTCCATTGTTTGTCCTACTTTAAACAAGCTGTAATGTAAACCAGACCAAGATGAACATTGTAGCCATATGTGTGATAGTGTGGTAATTTCCAAAGAAATTAAGAAAGGTTTTGTAGACACAGACCTGTCATTACTAGACGTACCTTGGATCTTATTCTAAATATGAAGTGCAGATAAGTCCTCATTATCTCTGAAGGGGATAAGACTGGCTTATTAAATCCAGCTGCTACATGCATAAACTTGACCCAAACTGACCTTTAGGAAAATGCTTAGATCTGTTTTCTTAATTTTCTTACAATGCCCTTTGCTATTTTTCTAATGGAGTTAAATCCACAACCCATCAAAACATTCAAAAAAAACATTTCATCTAATTCTCTTGTATGTGCTTTGGTATGCTGAGCTGTTACACATGATGAAGACTGCAAAAAATATTAATCAGCTTTGACAAATTAAGGGTTTTGTGCTTCGTTCACATTAAGGTTGGGTGTATATAGTCAAAGGTTGATGGGAATCCTCAATACTGTTTCCATTGTGGCCTCTCCTGGCTTTTTGATAGCAATATACACCGATCAGCCATGACATTAAAACCACCTCCTTGTTTCTACACTCACTGTCCATGTTATCAGCTCCACTTACCATATAGAAGCACTTTTTAGTTCTACAATTACTGACTGTAGTCCATCTGTTTCTCTGCATGCTTTGTTAGCCCCCTTTCATGCTGTTCTTCAATGGTCAGGACTCTCCCAGGACCATTACAGAGTAGGTATTATTTGGGTGGTGGGTCATTCTCAGCACTGCAGTGACACTGACATGGTGGTGTTGTGTTAGTGTGTTGTGTTAGCAACGCTGATGGAGTTTTTAAACACCTCACTGTTACTGCTGGACTGAGAATAGTCCACCAACCAAAAATATATCCAGCCAACAGCGCCCCGTGGGCAGCGCCTGTGACCAGTGATGAAGGTCTAGAAAATGACCAACTCAAACAGCAGCTATAGATGAGCGATCGACTCTGACTTTACATCTACAAGGTGGACCAACTAGGTAGGAGTGTCTAATAGAGTGGAGTCATTAGAGTCAAATAGAGACAAATGGAGACAAATAGAGTCAGTGTCATTGCAGTGCTGAGAATGATCCACCACCTAAACAATACCTGCTCAGTGGTGGTCCTGTGGGGGCCCTGACCATTAAAGAACAGGATGAAAGCAGGCTAAAAAGTATGTAAAGTAATAGATGGACTACAGTCCGTAATTGTAGTACTACAAAGTGCTTCTAAATGGTAAGTGGTGCTGATAAAATGGACAGTGAGTGTAGAAACAAGGAGGTGGTTTTAATGTTATGGTTGATCGGTGTATGGATGTAATATAACTGTTATTTATGCCCATTGTACAGACCCAGCTGATAAAAATCTTAAGAATCATTGTTTTTTTTTTGCTTAAGCAATTACAAAACAGCTGATTATCCAGGCAGTTACTAGGAAAAGCCTGGTTCTGTTCCTAAATACATGCATCAAATACACTCCTTCCTTGGAATTTAGCATAACGTGCTCCATATGGAACACTAGGTGTCTAATATGTCTAATTATCTCAAATAAACTGCAATAAAGTGACCAACATAAAAGTAGAGGAAGTGGAAAGAATGCAGTTATTTGTTGTGGAAGAAATGTGTGTGCAGTACTAGAATTGCATCTAAAGCACTTGTAGCCAGAGGTAAGGTTAGCAATTAGTCTGGGAATTTGTCATCGTTTTTAGCTAGTGAGGAAATTGCTTTCAGTCTCCAGCCAACTCATGTTTTAATTCTAGTGTTTTAATTTAGCTTGTTTTCCCACAGCCTAAACATTTCTAAAGGGACCTGAGATTATTACAGGAAAGAACTTGGCTTTGATTTAAAATGTTATTTATTATTATCTGCTGTAATTAATAGTCTCAGCCATCAGTAATAACATTAAAACCACCTCCCTTGTTTCTACACTCACTGTTCATTTTATCAGCTCCACTAACCATATACTGTAGAAGCACTTTGTAGTTCTACAATTACTGACTGTAGTCCATCCGTTTCTCTGCATTCTTTGTTAGCTCCCTTTCATGCTGTTCTTCAATGGTCAGGACTCCCCCAGGACCACTACAGAGTAGGTATTATTTGGGTAATGGGTAATTCTCAGCACTGCAGTGACACTGACATGGTGGTGGTGTGTTAGTGTGAGTTATGCTGGTATGAGTGGATGAGACACAGCAGCGCTGATGGAGTTTTTAAACACCTCACTGTCACTGCTGGACTGAAAACAGTCCACCAACCAAAAACATCCAGCCAACAGTGCCCTGTGGGCAGCGTCCTGTGACCATTGATGAAGGTCTAGAACAGGGGTTTTCAATGTTTTTAGGCATGCGCCCCTCTTTGTGTGCCAAGCGCGGCTTGCGCCCCCCTCGCGCCACGCCCCCTCCCCTTGGTGAGACAGCGCTCAGTCGCGTATACCACACTCAGCTTCCTTCCGCCACGTCCCCCTCCCCTTCATGGAGCACGGCTCAATCGCGGATACCAAGCTCGGCTCCGCCACACCCCCCCCCTCCCCTTGGTGAAACAGCACTCAGACGCGGATGCCAAGCGCGGATTCCTCCACGCCCCCTTCCCCTTGATGAGGCACGGCTCACGCCCCATCCCCTTCATGAAGCACGGCTCAATCTCGTGTGCCACCGGTTCATAATAATAACCTCGTGATGCCACAATGTTTTTTAGACATGGGTAAATATTTGGCATTGAAATAATGCTCAGTTGGTTTTAGGTGGCTAAATATGTGCACGGAAACTGTCTCCATATCATTATACCACCTGAACAGCTAATACCAGGCATTTATGTTTATGCCAAAATTTGATCCTACTTTCTGCAAAAGAATTGTAGTATTGCCTTTCTCTTCAGTTTTCCAGTTTTGTTAAGCATATACACCGACCAGCCATAACATTATGACCACTGACAGGTGAAGTGAATGACACTGATCATCTTTTCATCACGGCACCTGTTAGTGGGTGCGATATATTAGGCAGCAAATGAACATTTTATACTCAAAGTTGATGTGTTAGAAGCAGGAAAAATGGGCTTTGACAAGGGCCAAATTGTGATGGCTAGATGCCTGGGTCAGAGCATCTCCATAACTGCAGCTCTTGTGGGGTGTTCCCGGTGTGCAGTGGTCAGCATCTAGGCAGTGTGATGCTTTGGGCAATGTTCTGCTGGGAAACCTTGGGTCCTGCCATCCATGTGGATGTTACTTGGACACGTACCACCTACCTAAGCGTTGTTACAGACCATGTACACCCTTTCATGGAAACGATATTCCCTGATGGCTGTGGCCTCTTTCAGCAGGATAATGCACCCTGCCACAAAGCAAAAATGGTTCAGGTTTGAGGAGCACAACAACGAGTTTTTGGTGTTGACTTGGCCTCCAAATTCCCCAGATCTCAATCCAATCGAGCATCTGTGGGATGTGCTGGACAAACAAGTTCAACCCATGGGGGCCCCAACTCGCAACATACAGGAGTTAAAGGATCTGCTGCTAACAGGTTGGTGCCAGATGCCACATCACACTTTCAGGGGTCTAGTGGAGTCTATGCCTTGACAGGTCAGGGCTGTTTTTGCAGCAAAAAGGGGGACCAACACAATATTAAGAAGGCGGTCATAATGTTATGCCTGATCAGTGTATATGTACACACAGACCTGTATTAGGTACATGCTTTGCCATCTGTTAATCATCCAACCCTGCAGACGACCAGGCAGCCAAGTTCACAACAAAAAACCACGTACTGTGGTTGCATTGCATTAAGCTTCAGAAAAATCCTCTCTTGTGCAGAGATGAGCCTGTGTTTGTTTCTGTTTAAAACATACACACCATGAACCAATCAGATTTAACATTATTAAACAAGTTTATAGTTTATTTCTCAATTATTTGTCATTATACCACTAGCACTGCTCATTGTCTGCATGGTTTCTCTGTAGCTCGGTTATGGCTCTCATACTCAAACTCAAAAGAAGCTTTATTGGCATGATATTCGTATTGCCAAAGCTCAGTTACAGAGAAATAATAAAAATAACAATAAAAAAGAACAAATATGTGGGCCAATATGCCCGATCTGTCCGATTGCGGTAGCCCAGGTGTTGCTGCGGGGGCATGTGTTACTGGCGGCTGAGAGGACGGTGTTCGTCTTCTTGTGCCCTGCCCACTGATTGGGTCAGGTGCAGCGGAGGGTGGAAACGGCGGCTCGGCAGTGTAATGGGGTGCGGTCCGGACATGGAGCCACCCAGTGAACGCTGGTAAGTAGGTCACCGGGACGGTTGACCATTAGGGAGGGGGCAGTGTAGCGTCGCCACTGGGGGGCCGGCACGGGCTTTTACCCAGAAAGCCTTGCGGCCGTGGTATCCAGGCTTACCGTAGCCGTGTAGCCCAGTGTTGGGGATGGTGTGGCTGCGGTAAGAGCTGGATGAGCAGCTCTATGTTTGTCTGTCTGTTGTGTGAATGTCCATGTGTATGAATGGTTGTCTAAAAGAACCGTCTGGCGGCCCCTCCCTTGATACTTGCCGTATCCCTTGATACTTGTATACATATATACATATATATATATATACAGTGGGGGAAATAAGTATTTGATCCCCTGCTGATTTTGTAAGTTTACCCCCTTACAAAGACTTGAACAGTCTATAATTTTTATGGAAGGTTTATTTTAACAGAGAGACAGAATAGCAACAAAAAATCCAGAAAAAAAACATTAAATAAAAGTTATAAATTAATTTGAATTTAATTAAGGGAAATAAGTATTTGATCCCCTACCAACCAGCAAGAATTTTGACCCCCACAGACTCCCAGCTCCCTTGAGATCATTGACAAGCTCCTCCCGTGTAATTCTGGACTGACCTCACCTTTCTCAGAATCATTCTTACCCCACCAGGTGAGATCTTGCATGGAGCTCCAGAGTGAGGGTGATTGACTGTGATCTTGTATTTCTTCCATTTTCGAATTATCGCACCAACAGTGGTCTCTTTCTCACCAAGCTTCTTGCTGATGGTCTTGTAGCCCATTCCAGCCTTGTGCAGGTCTACAATCTTGTCCCTGACGTCCTTTGATAGCTCTTTGGTCTTGCCCATGGTGGTCGAGAGATTTGAACGGAAGATTCTGTGACAGGAGTGTTTTATACAGGGACAGGACTAATTTGTGTGCCTCATGGGCACATAACCGGTCTGTGGGGGTCAGAATTCTTGCTGGTTGGTAGGGGATCAAATACTTATTTCCCTTAATTAAATAAAAATTAATGTATAACTTTTATTTAATGTTTTTTTTCTGGATTTTTTGTTGATATTCTGTCTCTCTCTGTTAAAATAAACCTTCCATAAAAATTATAGACTGTTCAAGTCTTTGTAAGGGGGTAAACTTACAAAATCAGCACGGGATCAAATACTTATTTCCCCCACTGTATATATATATATATATATATATATATATACAGTGCCTCCAAGTAGTATTCAACCCTTTGCAGATTTTGCAGGTTTACACATTTAGAGTTAACTTAGCATTTTGAAATTTGGACTGTAGATGGGCCTGGACATGTGAAATGCACTGCAGCCAAAAAGAATGTTATTTCTCTGTATAGTAATTAAAATTTTTTTTTAAAGTTTACCAGAGGGTCAATTATTATTCAACCCCTAGGTTTAATATTTTGTGGAATAACCCTTGTTTGCAATTACAGCTATCAATCGTTTTTTATAAGACCTGATCAGGCCGGCACAGGTCTCTGGAGTAATCTTGGCCCACTCTTCCATGCAGATCTTCTCCAAGTTGTCTAGGTTCTTTGGGCATCTCTTGTGGACTTTGATCTTGAGCTCCTTCCACAGGTTTTGAATTGGGTTAAGGTCAGGAGACTGACTAGGCCACTGCAACACCTTGATCTTTTCCCTCTTAAACCAGGCCTTGGTTTTCTTGGCCGTGTGCTTGGGGTTGTTGTCCTGTTGGAAGATGAAATGACGACCCATCTTAAGATCCTTGATGGAGGAGCGAAGGTTTTTGGCCAAAATCTCCAGGTAGGACGTGCTATCCATCTTCCCGTGAATGCGGACCAGATGGCCAGGCCCCTTGGCTGAGAAGCAGCCCCACAGCATGATGCTGCCACCACCATGCTTGACTGTAGGGATGGTATTCTTGGGGTCGTATGCAGTGCCATCCTCTCGCCAAACGGCCCGGGTGTGGTTGGCACCAAAGAGCTCGATCTTGGTCTCATCAGACCAGAGAACCTTAAACCAGTCTGCCTCAGAGTCCTCCAAGTGATCATGAGCAAACTTTAGACGGGCCTTGACATTGAAAGATTGACGCTTTGAAAGTAAAGGTACCTTACGGGTTCGCCTGGAACGGAGACCATTGCGGTGTAGTACATTACTTATGGTATTTATTGAAACCAATGTCCCCACCGTCATGAGATCTTCCCGGAGCTCCCTCCTTGTTGTCCTTGGGTCAGCCTTGACCTTTCGGACAAGCCTGGCTTCGGCATGGGAGGAAACTTTGAAAGGCTGTCCAGGTCGTGGAAGGTTAACAGTAGTTCCAATAGCCTTCCACTTCCGGATGATGCTCCCAACGGTGGAGACAGGTAGGCCCAACTCCTTGGAAAGGGTTTTGTATCCCTTGCCAGCCTTGTGACCCTCCACGATTTTGTCTCTGATGGCCTTGGAATGCTCCTTAGTCATTCCCATGTTGACCATGTATGAGTGCTGTTCACCTGTTTGGGGAGGGGCTTTTATAGTCAGAAGAGGCGGGGAAAAAACATAATTAATCCAAGCATGTGAAGCTCATTGTTCTTAATATCTCAATTACTTCTTAATACTTGAGGGAACCAAACAGAATTCTGGTGGTTTGAGGGGTTGAATAATAATTGACCCTCTGGTAAACTTTGAAGATTTTTAAAAAATTTATAAACAGAGAAATAACATTCTTTTTGGCTGCAGTGCATTTCACATGTCCAGGCCCATCTACAGTCCAAATTTCAAAATGCTAAGTTAACTCTAAATGTGTAAACCTGCAAAATCTGCAAAGGGTTGAATACTACTTGGAGGCACTGTAAATATATATATATATACAGTGTATCACAAAAATGAGTACACCCCTCACATTTCTGCAGATATTTAAGTATATCTTTTCATGGGACAACACTGACAAAATGACACTTTGACACAATGAAAAGTAGTCTGTGTGCAGCTTATATAACAGTGTAAATTTATTCTTCCCTCAAAATAACTCAATATACAGCCATTAATGTCTAAACCACCGGCAACAAAAGTGAGTACACCCCTAAGAGACTACACCCCTAAATGTCCAAATTGAGCACTGCTTGTCATTTTCCCTCCAAAATGTCATGTGATTTGTTAGTTTTACTAGGTCTCAGGTGTGCATAGGGAGCAGGTGTGTTCAATTTAGTAGTACAGCTCTCACACTCTCTCATACTGGTCACTGAAAGTTCCAACATGGCACCTCATGGCAAAGAACTCTCTGAGGATCTTAAAAGACGAATTGTTGCGCTACATGAAGATGGCCAAGGCTACAAGAAGATTGCCAACACCCTGAAACTGAGCTGCAGCACAGTGGCCAAGATCATCCAGCGTTTTAAAAGAGCAGGGTCCACTCAGAACAGACCTCGCGTTGGTCGTCCAAAGAAGCTGAGTGCACGTGCTCAGCGTCACATCCAACTGCTGTCTTTGAAAGATAGGCGCAGGAGTGCTGTCAGCATTGCTGCAGAGATTGAAAAGGTGGGGGGTCAGCCTGTCAGTGCTCAGACCATATGCCGCACACTACATCAAATTGGTCTGCATGGCTGTCACCCCAGAAGGAAGCCTCTTCTGAAGTCTCTACACAAGAAAGCCCGCAAACAGTTTGCTGAAGACATGTCAACAAAGGACATGGATTACTGGAACCATATCCTATGGTCTGATGAGACCAAGATTAATTTGTTTGGTTCAGATGGTCTCAAGCATGTGTGGCGGCAATCAGGTGAGGAGTACAAAGATAAGTGTGTCATGCCTACAGTCAAGCATGGTGGTGGGAATGCCATGGTCTGGGGCTGCATGAGTGCAGCAGGTGTTGGGGAGTTACATTTCATTGAGGGACACATGAACTCCAATATGTACTGTGAAATACTGAAGCAGAGCATGATCCCCTCCCTCCGGAAACTGGGTCGCAGGGCAGTGTTCCAGCATGATAATGACCCCAAACACACCTCTAAGACGACCACTGCTTTATTGAAGAGGCTGAGGGTAAAGGTGATGGACTGGCCAAGCATGTCTCCAGACCTAAACCCAATAGAACATCTTTGGGGCATCCTCAAGCGGAAGGTGGAGGAGCGCAAAGTCTCGAATATCCGCCAGCTCTGTGATGTCGTCATGGAGGAGTGGAAAAGCATTCCAGTGGCAACCTGTGAAGCTCTGGTAAACTCCATGCCCAGGAGAGTTAAGGCAGTTCTGGGAAATAATGGTGGCCACACAAAATATTGACACTTCAGGAACTTTCACTAAGGGGTGTACTCACTTTTGTTGCCGGTGGTTTAGACATTAATGGCTGTATATTGAGTTATTTTGAGGGAAGAATAAATTTACACTGTTATATAAGCTGCACACAGACTACTTTTCATTGTGTCAAAGTGTCATTTTGTCAGTGTTGTCCCATGAAAAGATATACTTAAATATCTGCAGAAATGTGAGGGGTGTACTCACTTTTGTGATACACTGTATAGACATGCTTGGCCAGTCCATCACCTTTACCCTCAGCCTCTTCAATAAAGCAGTGGTCGTCTTAGAGGTGTGTTTGGGGTCATTATCATGCTGGAACACTGCCCTGCGACCCAGTTTCCGAAGGGAGGGGATCATGCTCTGCTTCAGTATTTCACAGTACATATTGGAGTTCATGTGTCCCTCAATGAAATGTAACTCCCCAACACCTGCTGCACTCATGCAGCCCCAGACCATGGCATTCCCACCACCATGCTTGACTGTAGGCATGACACACTTATCTTTGTACTCCTCACCTGATTGCCGCCACACATGCTTGAGACCATCTGAACCAAACAAATTAATCTTGGTCTCATCAGACCATAGGACATGGTTCCAGTAATCCATGTCCTTTGTTGACATGTCTTCAGCAAACTGTTTGCGGGCTTTCTTGTGTAGAGACTTCAGAAGAGGCTTCCTTCTGGGGTGACAGCCATGCAGACCAATTTGATGTAGTGTGCGGCGTATGGTCTGAGCACTGACAGGCTGACCCCCCACCTTTTCAATCTCTGCAGCAATGCTGACAGCACTCCTGCACCTATCTTTCAAAGACAGCAGTTGGATGTGACGCTGAGCACGTGCACTCAGCTTCTTTGGACGACCAACGCAAGGTCTGTTCTGAGTGGACCCTGCTCTTTTAAAACGCTGGATGATCTTGGCCACTGTGCTGCAGCTCAGTTTCAGGGTGTTGGCAATCTTCTTGTAGCCTTGGCCATCTTCATGTAGCGCAACAATTCGTCTTTTAAGATCCTCAGAGAGTTCTTTGCCATGAGGTGCCATGTTGGAACTTTCAGTGACCAGTATGAGAGAGTGTGAGAGCTGTACTACTAAATTGAACACACCTGCTCCCTATGCACACCTGAGACCTAGTAACACTAACAAATCACATGACATTTTGGAGGGAAAATGACAAGCAGTGCTCAATTTGGACATTTAGGGGTGTAGTCTCTTAGGGGTGTACTCACTTTTGTTGCCGGTGGTTTAGACATTAATGGCTGTATATTGAGTTATTTTGAGGGAAGAATCAATTTACACTGTTATGTAAGCTGCACACAGACTACTTTTCATTGTGTCAAAGTGTCATTTTGTCAGTGTTGTCCCATGAAAAGATATACTTAAATATCTGCAGAAATGTGAGGGGTGTACTCACTTTTGTGATACACTGTATATATATATATACATGTGTATATATATATATATATATATATATATATATATATATACACACAGTGGGGCCAAAAAGTATTTAGTCAGTCACTGATTGTGCAAGTTCTCCTACTTAGAAAGATGAGAGAGGTCTGTAATTTTCATCATAGGTACACTTCAACTATGAGAGACAAAATGAGAAAAAAAAATCCAGGAAATCACATTGTAGGATTTTTAAAGAATTTATTTGTAAATTATGGTGGAAAATAAGTATTTGGTCAATAACAAACAAGCAAGATTTCTGGCTCTCACAGACCTGTAACTTCTTCTTTAAGAAGCTCTTCTGTCCTCCACTCGTTACCTGTATTAATGGCACCTGTTTGACCTCGTTATCTGTATAAAAGACACCTGTCCACAGCCTCAAACAGTCAGACTCCAAACTCAACCATGGCCAAGACCAAAGAGCTGTCGAAGGACACCAGGAAGAAAATTGTAGACCTGCACCAGGCTGGGAAGAGTGAATCTACAATAGGCAAGCAGGTTGGTGTGAATAAATCAACTGTGGGAGCAATTGTAAGAAAATGGAAGACATACAAGACCATTGATAATCTCCCTTGGGGTCAAGATCTCATCCCGTGGGGTCAAAATGATCATGAGAACGGTGAGCAAAAATCCCAGAACTACACGGAGGGACCTGATGAATGACCTGCAGAGAGCTGGGACCAAAGTAACAAAGGCTACCATCAGTAACACACTACGCCGAGAGGGACTCAAATCCTGCAGTGCCAGCCGTGTCCCCCTGCTTAAGCCAGTACATGTCCAGGCCCGTCTGAAGTTTGCCAGAGAGCATATGGATGATCCAGAAGAGGATTGGGAGAATATCATGTGGTCAGATGAAACCAAAATGGAACTTTTTGGTAAAAACTCAACTCGTCGTGTTTGGAGGAAGAAGAATGCTGAGTTACACCATATCTACTGTGAAGCAAGGGGGTGGAAACATCATGTTTTGGGGCTGTTTTTCTGCAAAGGGGACAGGACGACTGATCCGTGTTAAGGGAAGAATTAACGGGGCCATGTATCGTGAGATTTTAAGCCAAAACCTCCTTCCATCAGTGAGAGCATTGAAGATGGAACGTGGCTGGGTCTTCCAGCATGACAATGATCCCAAACACACCGCTCGGGCAACGAAGGAGTGGCTCTGTAAAAAGCATTTCAAGGTCCTGGAGTGGCCTAGCCAGTCTCCAGACCTCAACCCCATAGAAAATTTGTGCAGTCCGTGTTGCCCAGCGACAGCCCCAAAACATCACTGCTCTAGAGGAGATCTGCATGGAGGAATGGGCCAAAATACCAGCTACAGTGTGTGCAAACCTGGTGAAGACTTAGAGGAAACGTTTGACCTCTGTCATTGCCAACAAAGGTTATGTTACAAAGTATTGAGTTGAACTTTTGTTATTGACCAAATACTTATTTTCCACCATAATTTACAAATAAATTCTTTAAAAATTCTACAATGTGATTTCCTGGATTTTTTTTTCTCATTTTGTCTCTCATAGTTGAAGTGTACCTATGATGAAAATTACAGACCTCTCTCATCTTTCTAAGTAGGAGAACTTGCACAACCAGTGGCTGACTAAATACTTTTTGACCCCACTGTGTATATATGTATATGTGTATATATATATATATATATATATATATATATATATATATATATATATATATACTGTATACAGTGCCTTGCAAAAGTATTCGGCCCCCTTGAACTTTTCAACCTTTTGCCACATTTCAGGCTTCAAACATAACGATATGAAATTGTAATTTTTTGTGAAGAATCAACAACAAGTGGGACACAATCGTGAAGTGGAACGAAATTTTTTGGATATTTTAAACTTTTTTTAGAAATAAAAAACTAAAAAGTGGGGCGTGCAATATTATTCGGCCCCTTTACTTTCAGTGCAGCAAACTCACTCCAGAATCTCTGAATGATCCAATGTTGACCTAAATGACTGATGGTGATAAATAGAATCCACCTGTGTGTAATCAAGTCTCCGTATAAATGCACCTGCTCTGTGATAGTCTCAGAGTTCTGTTTAAAGCGCAGAGAGCATCATGAAGACCAAGGAACACACCAGGCAGGTCCGAGATACTGTTGTGGAGAAGTTTAAAGCCGGATTTGGATACAAAAAGATTTCCCAAGCTTTAAACATCTCAAGGAGCACTGTGCAAGCGATCATATTGAAATGGAAGGAGTATCAGACCACTGCAAATCTACCAAGACCCGGCCGTCCCTCTAAACTTTCAGCTCAAACAAGGAGAAGACTGATCAGAGATGCAGCCAAGAGGCCCATGATCACTCTGAATGAACTGCAGAGATCTACAGCTGAGGTGGGAGACTCTGTCCATAGGACACAATCAGTCGTACACTGCACAAATCTGGCCTTTATGGAAGAGGGGCAAGAAGAAAGCCATTTCTCAAAGATATCCATAAAAAGTCACCTGGGAGACACACCAAACATGTGGAAGAAGGTGCTCTGGTCAGATGAAACCAAAATCGAACTTTTTGGCCACAATGCAAAACGTTATGTTTGGCGTAAAAGCAACACAGCTCATCACCCTGAACACACCATCCCCACTGTCAAACATGGTGGTGGCAGCATCATGGTTTGGGCCTGCTTTTCTTCAGCAGGGACAGGGAAGATGGTTAAAATTGATGGGAAGATGGATGGAGCCAAATACAGGACCATTCTGGAAGAAAACCTGTTGCAGTCTGCAAAAGACCTGAGACTGGGACGGAGATTTATCTTCCAACAAGACAATGAACCAAAACATAAAGCAAAATCTACAATGGAATGGTTCACAAATAAACGTATCCAGGTGTTAGAATGGCCAAGTCAAAGTCCAGACCTGAATCCCATCGAGAATCTGTGGAAAGAGCTGAAAACTGCTGTTCACAAACGCTCTCCATCCAACCTCACTGAGCTCGAGCTGTTTTGCAAGGAAGAATGGGCAAAAATTTCTGTCTCTCGATGTGCAAAACTGATAGAGACATACCCCAAGCGACTTGCAGCTGTAATCGCAGCAAAAGGTGGCGCTACAAAGTATTAACGCAAGGGGGCCGAATAATATTGCACGCCCCACTTTTCAGTTTTTTATTTCTAAAGAAAGTTTAAAATATCCAATACATTTCGTTCCACTTCACGATTGTGTCCCACTTGTTGATTCTTCACAAAAAATTACAATTTCATATCGTTATGTTTGAAGCCTGAAATGTGGCAAAAGGTTGAAAAGTTCAAGGGGGCCGAATACTTTTGCAAGGCACTGTATACAGTGTATCACAAAAGTGAGTACACCCCTCACATTTCTGCAAATATTTCATTATATCTTTTCATGGGACAACACTATAGACATGAAACTTGGATATAACTTAGAGTAGTCAGTGTACAACTTGTATAGCAGTGTAGATTTACTGTTTTCTGAAAATAACTCAACACACAGCCATTGATGTCTAAATGGCTGGCAACATAAGTGAGTACACCCCACAGTGAACATGTCCAAATTGTGCCCAAATGTGTCATTGTCCCTCCCTGGTGTCATGTGTCAAGGTCCCAGGTGTAAATGGGGAGCAGGGCTGTTAAATTTGGTGTTTTGGGTACAATTCTCTCATACTGGCCACTGGATATTCAACATGGCACCTCATGGCAAAGACCTCTCTGAGGATGTGAGAAATAGAATTGTTGCTCTCCACAAAGATGGCCTGGGCTATAAGAAGATTGCTAACACCCTGAAACTGAGCTACAGCATGGTGGCCAAGGTCATACAGCGGTTTTCCAGGACAGGTTCCACTCGGAACAGGCTTCGCCAGGGTCGACCAAAGAAGTTGAGTCCACGTGTTCGGCGTCATATCCAGAGGTTGGCTTTAAAAAATAGACACATGAGTGCTGCCAGCATTGCTGCAGAGGTTGAAGACGTAGGAGGTCAGCCTGTCAGTGCTCAGACCATACGCCGCACACTGCATCAACTCGGTCTGCATGGTCGTCATCCCAGAAGGAAGCTGACGCACAAGAAAGCCAGCAAACAGTTTGCTGAAGACAAGCAGTCCAAGAACATGGATTACTGGAATGCCCTGTGGTCTGACGAGACCAAAATAAACTTGTTTGGCTCAGATGGTGTCCAGCATGTGTGGCGGCGCCCTGGTGAGAAGTACCAAGACAACTGTATCTTGCCTACAATCAAGCATGGTGGTGGTAGCATCATGGTCTTGGGCTGCATGAGTGTTGCTGGCACTGGGGAGCTGCAGTTCATTGAGGGAAACATGAATTCCAACATGTACTGTGACATTCTGAAACAGAGCATGACCCCCTCCCTTCGAAAACTGGGCCTCATGGCAGTTTTCCAACAGGATAACGACCCCAAACACAACCTCCAAGATGACAACTGCCTTGCTGAGGAAGCTGAAGGTAAAGGTGATGGACTAAACCCAATTGAGCACCTGTGGCGCATCCTCAAGTGGAAGGTGGAGGAGTTCAAGGTGTCTAACATCCACCAGCGCCGTGATGTCATCATGGAGGAATGGAAGAGGATTCCAGTAGCAACCTGTGCAGCTCTGGTGAATTCCATGCCCAGGAGGGTTAAGGCAGTGCTGGATAATAATGGTGGTCACACAAAATATTGACACTTTGGGCACAATTTGGACATGTTCACTGTGGGGTGTACTCACTTATGTTGCCAGCCATTTAGACATTAATGGCTGTGTGTTGAGTTATTTTCAGAAGACAGTAAATCTACACTGCTATACAAGTTGTACACTGACTACTCTAAGTTATATCCAAGTTTTAGTTCTATAGTGTTGTCCCATGAAAAGATATAATAAAATATTTGCAGAAATGTGAGGGGTGTACTCACTTTTGTGATACACTGTGTATATATATATATATATATATATATATATATATATATACAGTGTATCACAAAAGTGAGTACACCCCTCACATTTCTGCAGATATTTAAGTATATCTTTTCATGGGACAACACTGACAAAATGACACTTTGACACAATGAAAAGTAGTCTGTGTGAAGCTTATATAACAGTGTAAATTTATTCTTCCCTCAAAATAACTCAATATACAGCCATTAATGTCTAAACCACCGGCAACAAAAGTGAGTACACCCCTAAGAGACTACACCCCTAAATGTCCAAATTGAGCACTGCTTGTCATTTTCCCTCCAAAATGTCATGTGATTTGTTAGTGTTACTAGGTCTCAGGTGTGCATAGGGAGCAGGTGTGTTCAATTTAGTAGTACAGCTCTCACACTCTCTCATACTGGTCACTGAAAGTTCCAACATGGCACCTCATGGCAAAGAACTCTCTGAGGATCTTAAAAGACGAATTGTTGCGCTACATGAAGATGGCCAAGGCTACAAGAAGATTGCCAACACCCTGAAACTGAGCTGCAGCACAGTGGCCAAGATCATCCAGCGTTTTAAAAGAGCAGGGTCCACTCAAAACAGACCTCGCGTTGGTCGTCCAAAGAAGCTGAGTGCACGTGCTTAGCGTCACATCCAACTGCTGTCTTTGAAAGATAGGCGCAGGAGTGCTGTCAGCATTGCTGCAGAGATTGAAAAGGTGGGGGGTCAGCCTGTCAGTGCTCAGACCATACGCCGCACACTACATCAAATTGGTCTGCATGGCTGTCACCCCAGAAGGAAGCCTCTTCTGAAGTCTCTACACAAGAAAGCCCGCAAACAGTTTGCTGAAGACATGTCAACAAAGGACATGGATTACTGGAACCATGTCCTATGGTCTGATGAGACCAAGATTAATTTGTTTGGTTCAGATGGTCTCAAGCATGTGTGGCGGCAATCAGGTGAGGAGTACAAAGATAAGTGTGTCATGCCTACAGTCAAGCATGGTGGTGGGAATGCCATGGTCTGGGGCTGCATGAGTGCAGCAGGTGTTGGGGAGTTACATTTCATTGAGGGACACATGAACTCCAATATGTACTGTGAAATACCGAGCAGAGCATGATCCCCTCCCTCCGGAAACTGGGTCGCAGGGCAGTGTTCCAGCATGATAATGACCCCAAACACACCTCTAAGACGACCACTGCTTTATTGAAGAGGCTGAGGGTAAAGGTGATGGACTGGCCAAGCATGTCTCCAGACCTAAACCCAATAGAACATCTTTGGGGCATCCTCAAGCGGAAGGTGGAGGAGCGCAAAGTCTCGAACATCCGCCAGCTCCGTGATGTCGTCATGGAGGAGTGGAAAAGCATTCCAGTGGCAACCTGTGAAGCTCTGGTAAACTCCATGCCCAGGAGAGTTAAGGCAGTTCTGGGAAATAATGGTGGCCACACAAAATATTGACACTTCAGGAACTTTCACTAAGGGGTGTACTCACTTTTGTTGCCGGTGGTTTAGACATTAATGGCTGTATATTGAGTTATTTTGAGGGAAGAATAAATTTACACTGTTATATAAGCTGCACACAGACTACTTTTCATTGTGTCAAAGTGTCATTTTGTCAGTGTTGTCCCATGAAAAGATATACTTAAATATCTGCAGAAATGTGAGGGGTGTACTCACTTTTGTGATACACTGTATATATATACAGTATATACAGTGGGGGAAATAAGTATTTGATCCCCTGCTGATTTTGTAAGTTTACCCCCTTACAAAGACTTGAACAGTCTATAATTTTTATGGAAGGTTTATTTTAACAGAGAGAGACAGAATATCAACAACAAAATCCAGAAAAAAAACATTAAATAAAAGTTATAAATTAATTTGTATTTAATTAAGGGAAATAAGTATTTGATCCCCTACCAACCAGCAAGAATTCTGACCCCCACAGACCGGTTATGTGCACAAAAGGCACACAAATTAGTCCTGTCCCTGTATAAAAGACTCCTGTCACAGAATCAGGTTCTTCCGTTCAAATCTCTCGACCACCATGGGCAAGACCAAAGAGCTATCAAAGGACGTCAGGGACAAGATTGTAGACCTGCACAAGGCTGGAATGGGCTACAAGACCATCAGCAAGAAGCTTGGTGAGAAAGAGACCACTGTTGGTGCGATAATTCGAAAATGGAAGAAATACAAGATCACAGTCAATCACCCTCACTCTGGAGCTCCATGCAAGATCTCACCTGGTGGGTTAAGAATGATTCTGAGAAAGGTGAGGTCAGTCCAGAATTACACGGGAGGAGCTTGTCAATGATCTCAAGGGAGCTGGGAGCACAGTCACCAAGAAAACCATTAGTAACACACTTCGCTGTAATGGATTGAGATCCTGCAGTGCCCGCAAAGTCCCTTTGCTCAAGAAGGCTCATGTACAGGCCCGTCTGAAGTTTGCCAATGAACACCTGAATGATTCAGAGAAAGCTTGGGAGAATGTGATATGGTCAGATGAGACCAAAATTGAGCTCTTTGGCATCAACTCCACTCGCCGTGTTTGGAGGCAAAGAAATGCCCGGTGGGGATGGTATTCTTGGGGTCATATCCAGCATTTCTCTGCTCCCAGCTCCCTTGAGATCATTGACAAGCTCCTCCCATGTAATTCTGGACTAACCTCACCTTTCTCAGAATCATTCTTACCCCACCAGGTGAGATCTTGCATGGAGCTCCAGAGCGAGGGTGATTGACTGTGATCTTGTATTTCTTCCATTTTCGAATTATCGCACCAACAGTGGTCTCTTTCTCACCAAGCTTCTTTAAGAATAAAGTTACGTTAAAACCATTGTTTTTCTTGTGAAGTTTAATGTGTCACATGACCCTCTTCCCATTGAAAAAACTAAAGTTGGATCCAAAATGGCCGACTTCAAAATGGCCGCCATGGTCACCACCCATCTTGAAAAGTTTTCCCCCTCCCATATACTAATGTGCCACAAACAGGAAGTTAATATCACCAACCATTCCCATTTTTTTTAGGTGTATCCATATAAATGGCCCATATATATACAGGGGTTGGACAAAATAACTGAAACACCTGTCATTTTAGTGTGGGAGGTTTCATGGCTAAATTGGACCAGTCTGGTGGCCAATCTTCATTAATTGCACATTGCACCAGTAAGAGCAGAGTGTGAAGGTTCAATTAGCAGGGTAAGAGCACAGTTTTGCTCAAAATATTGCAATGCACACAACATTATGGGTGACATACCAGAGTTCAAAAGAGGACAAATTGTTGGTGCACGTCTTGCTGGCGCATCTGTGACCAAGACAGCAAGTCTTTGTGATGTATCAAGAGCCACGGTATCCAGGGTAATGTCAGCATACCACCAAGAAGGACAAACCACATCCAACAGGATTAACTGTGGACGCAAGAGGAAGCTGTCTGAAAGGGATGTTCGGGTGCTAACCCGGATTGTATCCAAAAAACATAAAACCACGGCTGCCCAAATCATGGCAGAATTAAATGTGCACCTCAACTCTCCTGTTTCCACCAGAACTGTCCGTCGGGAGCTCCACAGGGTCCATATACACGGCCGGGCTGCTATAGCCAAACCTTTGGTCACTCGTGCCAATGCCAAACGTCGGTTTCAATGGTGCAAGGAGTGCAAATCTTGGGCTGTGGACAATGTGAAACATGTATTGTTCTCTGACGAGTCCACCTTTACTGTTTTCCCCACATCCGGGAGAGTTACGGTGTGGAGAAGCCCCAAAGAAGCGTACCACCCAGACTGTTGCATGCCCAGAGTGAAGCATGGGGGTGGATCAGTGATGGTTTGGGCTGCCATATCATGGCATTCCCTTGGCCCAATACTTGTGCTAGATGGGCGCGTCACTGCCAAGGACTACCGAACCATTCTGGAGGACCATGTGCATCCAATGGCGGTGCCGTGTATCAGGATGACAATGCACCAATACACACAGCAAGACTGGTGAAAGATTGGTTTGATGAACATGAAAGTGAAGTTGAACATCTCCCATGGCCTGCACAGTCACCAGATCTAAATATTATTGAGCCACTTTGGGGTGTTTTGGAGAAGCGAGTCAGGAAACGTTTTCCTCCACCAGCATCACGTAGTGACCTGGCCACTATCCTGCAAGAAGAATGGCTTAAAATCCCTCTGACCACTGTGCAGGACTTGTATATGTCATTTCCAAGACGAATTGACGCTGTATTGGCCGCAAAAGGAGGCCCTACACCATACTAATAAATTATTGTGGTCTAAAACCAGGTGTTTCAGTTATTTTGTCCAACCCCTGTATATATATATATATATATATATATATATATATATATATATATATATATCTGATTCTATTTAACGGCTCTGTAAACGGCTTGAACGGCTCTTTAAAAGGAACCGAGTCGCGCCTCTGGGAGCCGCTATATACAGTGTATCACAAAAGTGAGTACACCCCTCACATTTCTGCAGATATTTAAGTATATCTTTTCATGGGACAACACTGACAAAATGACACTTTGACACAATGAAAAGTAGTCTGTGTGCAGCTTATATAACAGTGTAAATTTATTCTTCCCTCAAAATAACTCAATATACAGCCATTAATGTCTAAACCACCGGCAACAAAAGTGAGTACACCCCTTAGTGAAAGTTCCTGAAGTGTAAATATTTTGTGTGGCCACCATTATTTCCCAGAACTGCCTTAACTCTCCTGGGCATGGAGTTTACCAGAGCTTCACAGGTTGCCACTGGAATGCTTTTCCACTCCTCCATGACGACATCACGGAGCTGGCGGATATTCGAGACTTTGCGCTCCTCCACCTTCCGCTTGAGGATGCCCCAAAGATGTTCTATTGGGTTTAGGTCTGGAGACATGCTTGGCCAGTCCATCACCTTTACCCTCAGCCTCTTCAATAAAGCAGTGGTCGTCTTAGAGGTGTATTTGGGGTCATTATCATGCTGGAACACTGCCCTGCGACCCAGTTTCCGGAGGGAGGGGATCATGCTCTGCTTCAGTATTTCACAGTACATATTGGATGTGTCCCTCAATGAAATGTAACTCCCCAACACCTGCTGCACTCATGCAGCCCCAGACCATGGCATTCCCACCACCATGCTTGACTGTAGGCATGACACACTTATCTTTGTACTCCTCACCTGATTGCCGCCACACATGCTTGAGACCATCTGAACCAAACAAATTAATCTTGGTCTCATCAGACCATAGGACATGGTTCCAGTAATCCATGTCCTTTGTTGACATGTCTTCAGCAAACTGTTTGCGGGCTTTCTTGTGTAGAGACTTCAGAAGAGGCTTCCTTCTGGGGTGACAGCCATGCAGACCAATTTGATGTAGTGTGCGGCGTATGGTCTGAGCACTGACAGGCTGACCCCCCACCTTTTCAATCTCTGCAGCAATGCTGACAGCACTCCTGCGCCTATCTTTCAAAGACAGCAGTTGGATGTGACGCTGAGCACGTGCACTCAGCTTCTTTGGACGACCAACGCGAGGTCTGTTCTGAGTGGACCCTGCTCTTTTTAAACGCTGGATGATCTTGGCCACTGTGCTGCAGCTCAGTTTCAGGGTGTTGGCAATCTTCTTGTAGTCTTGGCCATCTTCATGTAGCGCAACAATTCGTCTTTTAAGATCCTCAGAGAGTTCTTTGCCATGAGGTGCCATATTGGAACTTTCAGTGACCAGTATGAGAGAGTGTGAGAGCTGTACTACTAAATTGAACACACCTGCTCCCTATGCACACCCGAGACCTAGTAACACTAACAAATCACATGACATTTTGGAGGGAAAATGACAAGCAGTGCTCAATTTGGACATTTAGGGGTGTAGTCTCTTAGGGGTGTACTCACTTTTGTTGCCGGTGGTTTAGACATTAATGGCTGTATATTGAGTTATTTTGAGGGAAGAATAAATTTACACTGTTATATAAGCTGCACACAGACTACTTTTCATTGTGTCAAAGTGTCATTTTGTCAGTGTTGTCCCATGAAAAGATATACTTAAACATCTGCAGAAATGTGAGGGGTGTACTCACTTTTGTGATACACTGTATATATATAACCCGCGTTGACGTTGTAGCATGGGGAAAGGGGCGTGTGAGACAAATTTTGATGTTTGAGGCGGCTTATGGTCTACATTTTCATGATAAGTTGACTTTTTTGTATTTTACATTTAGTTCATAATATCAGTAACGTCAGAATATTTTTGACGGCACCCCTGACGAAGCCAGATGGCACCCCAGGGTGCCGCGGCACCCCGGTTGAGAAAGGCTGGTCTAGAAGATGACCAAGTCAAACAGCAGCAATAGATAAGCGATCGTCTCTGACTTTACATCTACAGGGTGGACCAACTAGGTAGGAGTGTCTAATAGAGTGGACAGTGAGTGGACACGATATTTAAAAACTCCAGCAGCGCTGCTGTGTCTGATCCACTCATACCATCACAACACACACTAACACACCACTACTAAATAATACCTGCTCTGTGGTGGTCCTGGGAGAGTCCTGACCAGTGAAGAACAGCATAAAAGGGGGCTAACAAAGCATGCAGAGAAACAGATGGACTACAGTCAGTAATTGTAGAACTACAATGTGCTTCTATGTGGTAAGTGGAGCTGATAAAATGGACAGCGAGTGTAGAAACAAGGAGGTGGTTTTAACGTTATGGCTGATCAGTGTATATAGGTTTAATTTATAAGCATGATAGAGTATTAAAACTATACCTACAAGGCTTTCAGTAAGTCATGTTTGTTCTTTTTGCTCCACTGTCAAGTATTTCAGGAGTAAATTGTAGATGAATGTAAAACTCCAAACAGAGAGCAAAGTTCCCCCAAAAACAAACAGTAATGGACAAATGAAACTAGTTGGCACATTTGAGTGGTACTCAGAGCTCAATGACGCACCACTGAGAAAGAGCAAGTGAGCGACTAGAGTATAAAATAAATGCCTCACTGGAAATTAAATCATGAAAGATGGTCTGGCCACTTAAGATGCAAAGGCATGAGGATCACATGGGGTAAGTTAATAATTACATTTTTTTATGTTTTTTTAATGTTATTTAACTTTAAACTGCTTTCTCTTGTTTGCAATACAAAAAACATTGAATTCTGTCGTACGCACATTGTCAGAAATGTTTAATATCAGTAAATATTATGAATAATTTATTGTATTGTAAAGTATTGGCAATAAACGCAGCTACACACCCCAGAAAGGACGCCAATACATTGTGGGGCCTAGGCCATCTCTCTTTCCCCAGACATAGCTAATCATGTCTGTATGTAGAAGCCCAACTGGTTGATAGCGTCGCTGGGGATTTAAAGCCTGGATCCAAGCAATAGTGGTTTAGTGTAATTTATTAAAGATAATTTCATTTACTTTAAATTCCCCTTAAACCTTTGAAAATATATATCTTCGTTAAAATGAATGGTGGCACTGCTGGTAGACTGGGTGCTGAACAGCAACATTTGTCTTGAGGACCCTCACTGTCAGGAGTTTTAAGTTTTGTAAATGTACTCCAATTATCTCCCACTTCTGTAAAAAATACTGAAAGTGGATTAGGTTATTTTGTTGTCCCAGGTATAGTTGGTCAAGTGATATGTGAATCGTTTTCCTGCAATGTATTATATGTCATAATTTATTATATCAACTGTGATTTTATAGATGTATATGGCCGAAAATGTATAGACACCTGACGAGGAGCCAGTTTCATTTTTCTCCCTGACGGCTATAAAAGGAATGCTTTTTAAGATTTTAAAATGATTCTGTGGAATTTGTGTCTATCCAATCAAAAAAGCATTTGTGAGGTCAGGAAACGAGAAGGGTGGCGCGATTGGTCGACCTAGTCGTTGATAGTCAATATTTTAAGTCGATGCATCATTTTTAAAACTATGATTGTAAATGATTCTTTTTAATTTCTACAATGTTTCCATTCATATAACCGTTCATATGATTTCCCTCAGCACTACTTGCTGTGTGCACGACCTACGTTGTATTTGGTCCAGTCACTGGTTGCCGGCATTAAGTGCAGTCTTAAAAAATGCCATCAGAAGCCGATTGTAAAGAGCTTTCAAAGAATAGCTAAAAATGTGGTTTGTACACTGCTTTAATGGTACCACAGCAGCACTAGCGCGATGTTTCTTTAAACTTCTTAATCGCGGAGATTCAGTTCAGTTCAGTTAAGGCACACTTTTACTTCTATACTGTTTCATTAAGCTTCTTAATCGTGGGGATTTTGGGATACCGTATTTCTTAGTGAGTTCAGTTAGGGCGCATTCACACGCGCAGCGCACTCGCTCCGTTGGGCTCGTGATTTTTGTGGTTGCCGCAGCGATCAAAGCGCAAAAAGCTTCTCACATGAACGTGAGAACGCCTTAACGCTTACCACTGTGTTTACATCGCTTTGAATTTTAAGTACGTTTTGAGTGAATGTGTAGGTTAGAATCTGGGCTCAATCTGTCTTTACTGTACGTTGGACTTAAAGAGACACACCTACCTCTATTTCTGCTATAAGTTTAAGCACTTTGCTTTGTGTACGGAATGCCATAAACACATGCTGCACTTTGTTTAGTATGGAGCACTTGAGAATTTGATAATATGGACATAAACTCTGTTTACATTCAGTTTTGTGCCATATTATTATGCCATACAGTTTGTTGTTAAAATAAAAGAAGCGTAAATGAGATTCAGAATTAAATTTTTGAAAGGAAAATCGACTAATCGATAAAATAGCCTATAGATTAATTGATAGAAAAATAAGATAAGATAAGATTCCTTTATTGATCCCCATGGGGGAAATTCAAGTGTTACAGCAGCTCCAGTACAGTGTAAGTACCGTAAATAGAGTAAATAAAATAGAGTAGAATAAAATTAAAAATAAGGAAATGATAAAAAATTAACTATGCTATGCAATTACTATTAGTACAACAGTAAAAAAAATAGTCGTTAGTGGCAGCCCTACAATCAACGTTACAGTTCAGCTCCACACCAAACTTGCCAAACCATTTTTTTTTGGAACCTGTCTTTATTTGGTATAATTTGGTACAATTAAACAACTGAACAGTGTTTGGCTTCTCTGTAAGCTTTTTTTAGTTGGATGTTCTCAGATTTTATTTTCTAGTTAATTCCTGAAGCAATCTATGCATTCAGAATCAGCCATTAGAGATAAAATAAACATTTCAAAATAATGAATTTGAGTTTACTGAGGGCATAAAACTGTAGAAGAATTTATGTAGTTATATTTGTTATGATTGTCTTTTCCTACAGTATTGTGTCCTTGCACAAGATAAAAGCCTAATCATTTTAATAATAGCCCATATTATTTAAGTTTTGTTCTCATAAAAAGTTTTTAGACTTTTTTGTATGTAGACACAAGCAACAAGAGCTTTAGGGAAAGGCAGACGGAAACTGATCTCCCTTTAGTGTTGTAGCTGGTTCTGGAGAGTTGATGTAATCCTCCCAGTGTGTTGTTTATCCTGGATCATTATTGATTTCCCTTTGTAAACCGCAGGCCACCAGATGTCTAACAAAAAGCTGGTAATAAAAGCCAGTTCCTCTGCTGTTCCAGTGAATCTGGGGGGCTGTAAGACAGCTGTATCTTGTTGTGCTTTCCCACAAACTGAGAAGAAATTTCATCACAAAATATCAGTTCACCTATGTGACTCTTGGTTAGATAACTAGCAAAGGATTTTCCAGCTTAATTTAAAGATCACTAGTCACTAGTTCAAAGGAGCTCGTGGATAATAGCCCTTTGATTGGTATTTTTGGACTGTTGGTAATCTATGTAATGAAATAGCATAATGTGACCATTTGTGAATATTTGTTCGTATGTGTGCCGTACCACAGACAGAGGGTGCAGGGTAGAAAACACTCTGGACAGGCTGCCAATCCAGGTCTTGTTTCTACCACTGTTGCCATATGTAATTTTACATATGATGCCAAGACATACGCTTGGCTTCCATTTGTTTAGTTATAGGGCAATACATAACAGGCCTGATCATAACTTTACTAATAAAAAAACACTAGACACTATTTAGTGTTAGCTATACAATCCACTGCATGGACCCTTGTTTACTTGTTTACTGAGTGATTTAGGACTTAGTCTTTGTAAGCACATGTACACATTATGTTGAGTCAATCATCATTAAAGATTGTAATCAGCTAAGTTCACTTAGTCAACACAACTGTAAGTAATTTAACTTTATTTATTGCACTGTATGTAAAACACAATGCTAAAGCGGGTAGCTTTCTCCTACTTAACCCCCCCCACCCCACACACAGTGACAACC
The DNA here is from genome assembly GCF_030014385.1 of Trichomycterus rosablanca. Classification (NCBI taxonomy): domain Eukaryota; kingdom Metazoa; phylum Chordata; class Actinopteri; order Siluriformes; family Trichomycteridae; genus Trichomycterus; species Trichomycterus rosablanca. The sequence goes on along the minus strand of NC_085994.1, from coordinate 25,591,656 downwards.
AAAATAGTAATGAAATCTAATACATATATTAGCATGTTCCCAACTAAACAACAATTGACAACTATTCAGGTCATTATGTGATTTATTGTGTACAGAGTAGGCTATTGTTCATTTGTGTGATATCAGAAGCTCTGCTGGTTTTTCCTGTTTTCTTTTTGGAAATGGTTTAATAACAGAAAATTTCTGAACTCTGGCTAAACTGACACTTGCTCTTAGACCACGGGTTTTCAACCTTTTTGGACATGCACCCCCTTTTGTGTGATGACCTCGAACTTGCGCCCCCCCAACACAACCATCCCCCGCCCCATTAACCCTCGCACAGAAACCATTGCGAAAGTTCTTGAAAAGCTAAAATAATATAATTAACGTTGTGCACATTATACATACGACGTAATTTTGCTGATTGAAATATTTACTTCAAAAACATAATACAGCCCTATCTTATTCAGTGTGATGGCTGAGCCTATTCTGCGAGCACATTATAGAAATTTGTGGTTAAATTTCAGTTACAGTCGTAAATCATAAATGGTACTTGCTTTTGATGTAGATGAGAGCAGAAAACATTACTTTACAGAGCCAAGTAGAGGCAAAAGTACATTAATTGCTAAGTTCGCTAGTTTAGGATACTTTGACTGACAGAAAACTCAGGGGAAGTAACTTTTACCTCCACAGGCAGAACGAGTCTGACTTGGCTACCGCTCTGTGGTAATAGCCAGTTTAATTCAGCCTCCTACCTGTAAGAGAAGCGAGTCACACAAAATGTTCTGTAGTAGCTGGTGTTTATTTGAAACCACAGCATTCAATAATAACAGTAAAAGTGGAGAGATGACTGAGGAGAGAAACTCAGAACGTGCACAAGCTTCGCTTATTCGAATCGACTCCTGAATCACTTACAGCGAGTTTGTGAACAGAGCATCTCCCACTATACACCTCTCTTAAAGACACACACACACCTATAACAGCCGTTATTGCTTTTGTCACCGATTTATCTTCACCGTTAGCCCTATTTTTAAGTTTTGCTGGCCAGTGGTCCTTTTTCGGACTGGACTGAATAACATTAAATGTGCGTGTGTGTGTGGTCAGCGAGACTAATGAAATATGTCTCCTGTGGGGAAAAATGACTTGCTTTAGTTTAGAAGTTACAAAAAATCTTGTAATGTCGTGCCTCCTGGACAGGTACTCCCACAGGTTGAAAACCCCTGTCTTAAACTACCTCATAGGAGCAGCACTTCTGATAACTCTCAGCCAACAGGTACATTGACTGTTACAAACTCCCCACTAACTTCTTCTTCCCACTTGTGATTGTAGTATTTTTAACCAGAAATTTACTTGAATGGTGTTTATAAAGGCCAGAGTACTTTAAGACAGAAGAAACGGAAGTGAGCACTTCCTGTTTCAGAAGCTAGTTTGCAGGGTCAAGCTCTGTGTCACCAGAGCTTGGTTGAATAATATGAGCTCTTTAGGATATTAAAGTACCTTTATATACACATTCTTTCACACAAAACTCAGCAGTAATGATTGCTGTTGAGGGTTATTGGCAATTTGGTGGCAGTGGGGAAAGGGAGTGAACTAGCAACCCTCTGATCACTAGTCTGGTATCTATCTGTAGCTATCTGTCCATAGCTACAAATGGCAGTTTCAGTAAAATCAGTTCCACTGGGGGACTCAAACTCTGAAGAAGAAGTTAAATCATTATACACTGATTATTATACACAGCCATAACATTAAAACCACCTCCTTGCCGCTCAGGTGGCTCAGCGGTAAAAAGTACGCTAGCACACCAGAGTTGGGGTTTCGAATACATCATATCGAATCTCAGCTCTGCCTTTCCGACTAGGCTGGGCGGCTGCTTGAACAACAATTGGATGTAGTTCATGGGGTAAAAAGCCTCATAATTGGTGCAACTGCGGCCCCTGCTGGCTGACTGATGGCGCCTGCACAGGGCTGAGCAATAATGCTGATAGGGGTGTGGCCCTCCGTACACAGTGCCCGTCAGTGTATGAACTCGACTTGTGCAGGTGAAAAATGCAGTCTGTACTGACTGTATGTACCGGAGGGGGCGTATGTCAGTTGAGAGGCGTCCTCAGTCAGCGGTGAAGGGTCGAATTAGTATAGAGGACATAATCAGGGTTAGGGATGTCCCGATCACGTTTTTTTGTTCCCGATACCGATCCCGATTATTAATTTTGATCCCGATCCGATACCGAGTCTCAAACCGATACTTGTATTTTCTAGATATTGTCTAGATAAGAACTGGATAATACTGTTCACACAGTGCACACTTCAAGTACATTACAGTTATTCAAATTAATCCAATGTATATGTTTAACAACTAAATAGCTCTGCAGTGCTGAAGGGAAAAATGCTGCATCCAAACTATTGGCCTAATGTTTTTGTATTTTTACAAAATCAATCAAAATGAGTGAGATAATTACAGTTTTACTTTAAACTTTACATTCGAAGAAAAAAAAATCTGTTTAATGCAGTGATGCACTAAAAATGAACAGAAATCTGTGTAGCAGCTTAACTTGAATTTAAGAAAATATGTTACTTGAAAGCATTACAGTAAAACCTGAAATGGAAAGGCTCTTTTGTTATGAAGGAAAGCCAGTTCTTAAAGTGCTTGTATTGTGACAAGGGTTTGATGGACGTTTGTACATGAAGTGAGTGTGTTTTGACCCTTTAGGCCTTCCATAGAACATGAAACAGCGTGCTTGACTCAGTTGTCCGGTATTCGGTACTGTAACAGAAGTTAATAAAGTGTTCTGCTCCCGACAATATGTGAATATACCGTGTATTTATTTCTTTATTAAACGAGTGCATCACTACGTTGTTTCGTGATCCTTAACTCACACACCATATAAACAGTAAAATTCTACAGTAATGAACGCAGCTCTGCTACTACCGGCTCGTGAAGCGCTCGCATTACAGACGTTACACTTCACACTGCGGTGTTGGACTTGTTTTACCTTCCAGTTTAAACTATTTCCACACACCGGACATGCTGACGTAAAACAAAAGATCGGGATTAAGATCGGGTTTAATAAAGCCGATTCCGATCAATTAAAAAATGCCTTGATCGGCCCCGATCCCGATCTTTGAGATCGGATCGGGACATCCCTAATCAGGGTAATTGGACACAACTAGAGTAGGGGAAAAATGGGGGGAAAAAAGATGAAGATCTAGAATATGACCAACTCAAACAGCAGCAATAGATTAGCGATCGTCTCTGACTTTACATCTACATGGTGGACCAACTAGGTAGGAGTGTCTAATAGAGTGGACAGTGAGTGGACATGGTATTTAAAAACCCCAGCAGCACTGCTGTGTCTGATCCACTCATACCAGCACATCACACAATAACACACCACCACCATGTCATTGTCACTGCAGTGCTGAGAATAATCCACCACCTAAATAATACCTACTCTGTGGTGGTCCTGTGAAGGTCCTGACCATTGATGAACAGTAAGAGGATCTGATAAAATGAACAGTGAGTGTAGAAACAAGGAGGTGGTTTTAATGTTATGGCTGAATTTCATACATTATATCTTCACCGCCAAACTTTACAGCGTGCACAGTGCTTTTCTGACATTTGCCGACCCCCGATTTATCCAGACTGGCAGGAGTTAACAACAAGAATGTTGTTAAGGGATCTCGGTTTAATTGATCTTGATTTTCCAATGTCATCCAGGATATACCTATAGAATATGCCTATGTAGACACATCTTTTAATTATAGATTTTTTCCATTGCTAACTGGTTTGCCAATTCATTTTCATGTTTTACCACTTGATCACATGTATAAAATCAGTGGTATAAATTACATGCTGGTCTTACATGTTGTGGAAACAGCTGGGTAAATGCTCTTTTCTAAATTAGCTTAAAAGTCAATAAAGACATGGTTTGATGAGGTTGGTGGGTGGGAACTCTGTGGGGGTTTAATGCCCATTGTTTTAAAACAAAATTTCTGAAATGCTCATGGTCAGCTGTTAACATACTTTTGGCCATATGTCCAATTATATTAACAACAATTGCTTTTAAGAGTTTTTTTTAATATTTAGGCTGAATGTTCTCATCTTTTTAGTGCAAGACTGAGTGAATTGGTGACAAAAACATTTTTAATTACTCATTTTCACTAAGGGTACTGGTAATTCTTGAGTTCATGTTATTATGGTATCAGGATTTAGTTTTTTCGCATCCTTATAGAAGCTGGTTGGAGTTTTTACTCATGCAATACAGCATGCAAATGTAAGCAGGTTCCTGTTTAAGGCATGGTGGGAAATACTGTTTGGATGGCCACCTCTGCATGCCCGCTGTGGCAAGCTTATCCATCTGTTCTGCCCAGCTAAGTGGCTTAGGCTTTCAGTGTGAACAAGTTTGTATAACCTGGCACCAATATGTGTTAACAGACGTCATGCTTGAGGCCAGCACCAAAAAACACAGGGAACAAAAGGCACACTCATCCTTATTGGATGAATTTTTTGTCCAGCATTAGTGTCATCAGTGCCTGACTTCATAAATGCGCTATTTTGTTTAATATACACCGACCAGGCATAACATTATGACCACTGACAGGTGATTATCTCTTCATCGCGGCACCTGTTAGTGGGTGAGATATATTAGGCTTTAGATTTAGATTTGAGCGAGTTTGACAAGGGCCAAATTGTGATGGCTAGACGACTGGGTCAGAGCATCTTCAAAACTGCAGCTCTTGTGGGGTATTCCCAGTCTGCTGTGGTCAGTATCTATCAAAAGTGATCCAAGAAAGGAACAGTGGTAAACCGGGTCATGGGCGGCTGAGGATCATTGATGCACGTGGGGAGCAAAGACTGGCCTGTGTTGTCCAATCCAACAGACGAGCTACTGTAGCTCAAATTGCTTATTGCTATTATTATTAAAGTTAATGCTGGCTCTGACAGAAAGGTGTCAGAATACACAGTGCATTGCAGTTTGTTGCGTATGGGGCTGCATAGCCGCAGACCAGTCAGGGTGCCCATGCTGCCCCCTATCCAACAATGGGCACATAAGCATCGGAACTGGACCACGGAGCAATGGAAGAAGGTGGCCTGGTCTGATAAATCACATGTCCTTTTACATCACGTGGATGGTCGGGTGCGTGTGTGTTGCTTACCTTGGGAACACATGGCACCAGGATGCACTATTGGAAAGAAGGCAAGCTGGCGGAGTCAGTGTAATTCTTTGGGCAATGTTTTGCTGGGAAACCTTGGGTCCAGCCATCCATGTGGATGTTACTTTGACACGTACCACCTACCTAAGCATTGTTGCAGACCATGTACACCCTTTCATGGAAACGATATTCTCTGATTGCTGTGGCCTCTTTCAGCAGGATAATGCGTCCTGCCACAAAGCAAAAATGCTTCAGGCACAACGAGTTTGAGGTGTTGACTTGGCCTCCAAATTCCCCAGATCTCAATCCCACATCTGTGGGATGTGCTGGACAAACAAGTGTGATCCATGAAGGCCCCACCTAGCAACTTACAGGAGTTAAAGGATCTGCCACTAACATGCCACAGCACACCTTCAGGGGTCTAGTGGAGTCCATGCCTCGACAGGTCAGGGCTGCTTTGGCAGCAAAAAGAGGACCAGCACAATATTAGGAAGGTGGCCATAATGTTATGCCTGATCAGTGTACACTGTATGCAGTAATAAATGTACGTTCTGCAATTATCAAATACTTTGCTCTGGGTACTTTACCACCCTGAATAAAGTGTTAACTATGGGCTAGCCCATTACCACTGGGATTCAGGTTTCGAATCCCCAGCAGTGCCCTCAACTGAAGTGTACATACAAAAAAATGATTGGCTATGTTGGGGGTGGATTGGTGTTCTATAGGTTATCTGCGGATGACCGGATAAAGCAGGACAAAGCAGTGGAAAAAGATGAGAATGAATGAGTTCATTTTTGCTCATTTATTTTCCTGCTCAAAATCCCTGGTTTAAAACAGTTAACAGATAAACACTTTTTGTTTTGTGTAGCACTTTTTGTGATCACAATTATGTGATCATTTTATAGCAAATAGCTATTGCTTCTCCATTAATTTACAGAACTTCTCAATGAACGCAGAACTAGATTGACACACAAAATCCAGACCATTGTGCATAAATGAAAAAAATAAATAAATAAATATGTATGAAGTTTTAGTACATTACTAAAAGAAACACTTTAAAGCAGGACTGTATACCATAAAGAATAAGGCTCTGTTATTTTGAGAAGGATAAATACAATAGGGGACTCATTTTGTGCCACGACTTTCCCCACAACATTACCTTATGCTCACAATACACAACTTTCAATGTGTTTAAATTGCTGTACAGTTCACACTGTACAGCACAACTTGATCTCTTGTTATTGGAAGTATTTTAAGTTGTTGTGGTTTTTACACTACATGACTGATCGGCGATAGGGGCAGAGATGTTCACAAGTCACAAAATACAAGTCCAAGTCAAGCCACAAGTCTTTAGGCCAGAGTCCTAGTCAAGTCACAAGTCTTTAGGCTAGAGTCCGAGTCAAGTCACACGTCTTTAGACTAGAGTCAGAGTCAAGTCACAAGTCTTTAGACTAGAGTCCGAGTCAAGTCACAAGTCTTTAGACTAGAGTCCGAGTCAAGTCACAAGTCTTTAGGCTAGAGTCCGAGTCAAGTCACAAGTCTTTAGGCTAGAGTCCAAGTCAAGTCACAAGTCTTTGGACTAGAGTCCGAGTTAAGTCACGAGTCAATATGATATACACAAAACATATATTGGAAATATAGTGTAGAAATTAACTAATAATATGTAAGTTCAGATAAAAAACAACAACACATTAGCAACTGTATTTTGCTGTTTTACTTGGTGCCTTTACTTTCCAGTCATTGTGCAAATGAATGTAATTTCTGTAACAAGAAGGTACCAGTTAAAAGCTTAAGCTGATACGTTTTGTTTTCACTTCAAAACAAAAGCGCGCGATAAATCACGGCACAGCGGCCAAAATCCAAAACACAGCAAAAAAATCATAACCACTGTTTACCTTAGCTTATGTTCTTCCAGATGCTATAATCCATTATTTTGTAAATGTGTGCTTATAATCAAAAACCTCCAAACATTTCCCGGTTGTGAAGTAAAACACTAACTTGTTAGAAAGCCAATCAAGCGTTTCATTGACAATCATCTGTGTGACACAAACTGAATAAATGCAAATAACAGCATTTCTAACTAAAAATTAAAATCAGATGGTCTGATTGGTCTTTCAACCATTAGCGCTAGTTGTTCCTGTGAAGTACACTACGTAGGTTATTCCACCATTTTAAGTGAGATTTCAATCCAAAGGTAACGAAAATGTTTAAATGAAGTGAACTTTAAACCGTGTAAGGATTAGGGAGCGACGCTTCATTACTATGCAGGAAGCTGGCTGTAACATTTACCCATTGCGACTCTTGTTGTTTACGAGTCATTTTTTGTGAGTCATGAGTCGAGTCGCAGACTCGAGTCCCCATCTCTGAATAGGGGGTCACACACTTCACCATCTATCACCAGGAGAAATCTCAGAACAGTCTGTCTGGTCTCCCAAACTATGTTTTGTCACGTAAACACACGACAAGTGACAAGAGGTGTCATGATACCACGTTCAAAAATGCATGTTAACTTAAAGCGAGCGATCAAAGTTGTTTGTGCACTGATATGCAGTGTAAAAGCAAGTAGGAAAAATAAATGAATCTGGCTGAAGGAGTGGATTTGGCTACGCGACCAGCAGGGATTGTCTGTTCTGCAGAGAGTTTGAAGTCAAATAAATATTTTTTGCAATGCAACATTTTCAATATGGTTTGTGTGGACGATAAGTCACAAATACTGTGAAGCTTGTGTGTGTGTGCCAGTGTATTCTGATAGAAACTATATTATGCACCTATTCCACATATTTACAACTTGTGTATCTTGTGTTCATGACAATCACAACCTGATCTCAAAACCTTTTAAACTACATGATTTTAAGTTGCCAACAGGTCCAGATATTTAGCTTGCTAGATATTTTTCGGATCGAGTCGTTAAACAGTTTACACATTGTGATCGAGAGCTGATTTTCGAGCCCCAGGCAAACACCGATTTGCATCCGATCTGCCACATCTACTGTCGACCTGTCGGCGAGCAAAAATCGTGTAGTGTGAACTACGCATTATCAGCATCAGCCTGAACTCTTGACACAAGCAGTTTAGTTATATCAGACCACATGATACTTTTTGACGTTTAGCTGTCCAGTTTTGGTGAGCCTGTGCCCACTTTAGCCCCAGTTACTGACTGCAGTGGAACCAACTCTGCCTCAAAGACTGATGTGTTATATTTTCTGAGATGCGTTTGTGCTGAGCATGCTTGTGAAGAGTTGTTATTTGAGTAAGCACAGCCTTCCTGCCAGCTCATATTAGTCTAACCATTCTTCTTTGACCTCAGTTGTTCACAAGGTGCTTCCACACACAGAACCGCAACTTACTCTGTACACTTTAGAGACTATTGTGTATGAAAATCCCAGGAGAATTCTGATATATTTAATCTGGCCTGTCTGGCACCAACAATCATGGCACGGTCAAAGTCATTTAGATCATATTTTTTCCTATTCTGATGCATGATGTTAACAACAACTTAAGTTTTTCATTCTTGTCTGTATTACACTAATTGTGTGATCGCGCTGCTGCTCTATGACTGTTTGGATAGCTACGTAGCTGAGCAGGTGTACAGGTGTTTCTAATAAAGTGACCTTTAATTGTACCTTGTAACTAGGGCTGGGCGATATGGCTAAAAAAGTCATATCTCGATATGCTTTTGAGAAGTGGCGATATACGATACGATATAATGTAAACGTAAAGTACAATGGCAGGCCACCGCCCGTATTTTAGCTTATATTGTCTTTAAGTTGTCTTAAAAACACAAAATATTGTAGTTCTAATCAATTCTGACTGATTAACAGTGTTTATATTTTGTATTATTACAGGCTGTACTTGTATTAATATTGACAACATTTATATTAAACAAACCAGCAGAATCTCAAAAAATTTTTTACGTTTTACTTCAAATGAATGAGCATCAAAAAATCCCGAAAACGTTTAATATTTGGTAATGCTTTGCTATCATTGCAAAATGAAATCGCACGGTAAACAGCAGCGCCGCGACCCAGATCAACCACACAGCAGTATAAAATCATAACTGCAGCTTACCTTGGAGGCCATCTTGTATGTTTGCCGAATATTTCCAGAATATAAAAATCCATATTTAACTGTGTTTATCCACCTAACTAATGAAAACCGTCTTAGATCATTTAACTTCATTTATTCTCTTGGCTGTCATGGTTGAAAGCTAAAACTGGTCATTCGTTCACTTATCTGTCAATTATACAACAACCAATGAAGAGAGAGATTCCGCCCAAAATTTTACTTCAGAAGCTCCGATTGGTTTATACATCTGAATCTCTTGAACCAGAGTTGTTTTGCCCACAGAGTGAGCAAAATGAATGAATCTTTACCATAGATAGGAGCACAGTTTTCTGATTCGATTCCAATGAATAATTTGTCTGAAAAGAGTCGTTTCTGACTCATTGACTCAGGGATTCAGTTTCCATGCTCATACGCGAAGGAAAGCGTTTCGCTTAGCGCTTTTGTATTTTGAAAGTTCTCAAATGGTAACCTGTGTATTCTATGCATACTCGATATATCCAATATGGTCATTTTCAACATCGTGTAAAAAGTATATTCGAGTATATCGATATTTACGATATACCGCCCAGCCCTACTTGTAACTCAACGTCCCCTAAACTCAAAATCTTTGAAATGCCCTTCGTTGAGAAATTTGTGCCCTGAAACTCAACATTTCTCTTAAACTCAACATGTTCAGTTTGTTTTTAAAAAATGTATTTATTTAATTTTTGATTAACAATGAACAGTCACTGTGTTCAGCGCTCGGCTTGAGCGGTGCGGTAATATGTCATCAAAGTGTGAATATGAGACGAATCTGCATTTGTTTGGAATAACCATCAGATTCACTCTGAAAGCTCCACATGTATCTGTGTTTAGCTGTATTTTCCTCACTGTTTCACTTTTAAACTTGTGTTACAGCTTGGGGTTCTGAGAAATTGAGCATAAAAAGAATAAAAAGGATTAGCTTTTTATTTCAGTGTTTTTATATTATATTTGTGTTATTTTCAGTGTATAATTGTCGAAAAACAATCCCATTATTTTATATATGTCTAAAATATATGCAAGTGCCACAAGACCATGGAACGCATTAAAAGGTTTCCCATACATCTTTATGGGAAAAAATACCTTAAAACTTAACGCCTTTTAAACTCAACACCAGTTCCAGAACCAATTGACATTGAGTTTAAAGGTACCACTGTATACATATTTATGATCGAGTTTAACATTAAATAAAGTTATAATTACTTGGAACACTGAGAAAACAAGTAGGCAATTAAGCTCAATGCCAGTCAAAAGATTCTGTTTACAGTGGGGCCAAAAAGTATTTAGTCAGCCACTGATTGTGCAAGTTCTCCCACTTAGAAAGATGAGAGAGGTCTGTAATTTTCCTCATAGGTACACTTCAACTATGAGAGACAAAATGAGGAAAAAAAAATCCAGGAAATCACATTGTAGCATTTTTAAAGAATTTATTTGTAAATTATGGTGGAAAATAAGTATTTGGTCACCCACAAACAAGCAAGATTTCTGGCTCTCACAGACCTGTAACTTCTTCTTTAAGAAGCTCTTCTGTCCTCCACTTGTTACCTGTATTAATGGCACCTGTTTGACCTCGTTATCTGTATAAAAGACACCTGTCCACAGCCTCAAACAGTCAGACTCCAAACTCAACCATGGCCAAGACCAAAGAGCTGTCGAAGGACACCAGGAAGAAAATTGTAGACCTGCACCAGGCTGGGAAAAGTGAATCTACAATAGGCAAGCATGTTGGTGTGAATAAATCAACTGTGGGAGCAATTGTAAGAAAATGGAAGACATACAAGACCATTGATAATCTCCCTCGATCTGGGGCCCCACGCAAGATCTCATCCGTGGGGTCAAAATGATCATGAGAACGGTGAGCAAAAATCCCAGAACTACACGGAGGGACCTGATGAATGACCTGCAGAGAGCTGGGACCAAAGTAACAAAGGCTACCATCAGTAACACACTACGCAGAGAGGGACTCAAATCCTGCAGTGCCAGGCGTGTCCCCCTGCTTAAGCCAGTACATGTCCAGGCCCGTCTGAAGTTTGCCAGAGAGCATATGGATGATCCAGAAGAGGATTGGGAGAATATCATGTGGTCAGATGAAACCAAAATGGAACTTTTTGGTAAAAACTCAACTCGTCGTGTTTGGAGGAAGAAGAATGCTGAGTTGCATCCCAAGAACACCATACCTACTGTGAAGCATGGGGGTGGAAACATCATGCTTTGGGGCTGTTTTTCTGCAAAGGGGACAGGACGACTGATCCGTGTTAAGGGAAGAATGAACGAAGCCATGTATCGTGAGATTTTAAGCCAAAACCTCCTACCATCAGTGAGAGCATTGAAGATGGAACGTGGCTGGGTCTTCCAGCATGACAATGATCCCAAACACACTGCTCGGGCAACGAAGGAATGGCTCCGTAAAAAGCATTTCAAGGTCCTGGAGTGGCCTAGCCAGTCTCCAGACCTCAACCCCATAGAAAATTTGTGCAGGGAGTTGAAAGTCTGTGTTGCCCAGCGACAGCCCCAAAACATCACTGCTCTAGAGGAGATCTGCATGGAGGAATGGGCCAAAATACCAGCTACAGTGTGTGCAAACCTGGTGAAGACTTACAGGAAACGTTTGACCTCTGTCATTGCCAGCAAAGGTTATGTTACAAAGTATTGAGTTGAACTTTTGTTATTGACCAAATACTTATTTTCCACCATAATTTACAAATACAATTTTTAAAAATCCTACAATGTGATTTCCTGGATTTTTTTTTCTAATGTTGTCTCTCATAGTTGAAGTGTACCTATGATGAAAATTACAGACCTCTCTCATCTTTCTAAGTAGGAGAACTTGCACAATCAGTGGCTGACTAAATACTTTTTGGCCCCACTGTATTTAAAAAATATATATATTTAAATTATACATATTTCTTTTATTAGGTCAATCTTCCTGAAGCACTTATAAGCACATAGTAAGTTTGCTGGTAGATTGTAAAATGCTATTTTTTGCAAACTGAAATGTTCCAGTTAGCATTGACAGGTGTAGTATAAAAGCAAATGTGTTATTACTTTCCTTCATGTTAATTAAATAGCCCAGTTGCCCAATATGTGATGTCAGCAGTGATGTCAGCGGAATATTGAAATATCGGAGCTTTAAGGACATCTGACATCTGTTGCTGATTCTCACAGTGGTTAATAGTTGAGGTTTTACTGGCCTTGGTGCATGTTCCTCTTTTCCGATGTGTCCACTTCTGTTTTTCCTCTGATTGGCAAACACTGAGCTATCATCAGGTTCTTATCAGCCTCAGCATGTGTGTGTAAAGTTTGTTCAGTATTTGAAGCCTGATTTGTGTTTAACATTTCGTACGATTCTGTTATTCTAGGAATTTTTGGTTTATAACAGGTGGTGAATGTTATTTGAGTTAGGCTTCTGGAAACAGTGTTAAGGCCCTAGTAAAAACTTCACACACAATTCTGTTTTAATGTGAATTGAAATGACAAGCATTTTGCATTTCCAGCTACAAGGTAAACTAGATAAATTGGTCAGACTTAGGCCTGTAAGGTTTAAATTCAAGTACAACCCCAAATCAAAAAAGGGGACAGCATGAAAAAAATAAAAAATTATAAAAAAAAAAGTTTCTTACTTTGACTTTTAGTTGATTGCAGATGGGATGAACCTGAGATATTTCATGTTTTATCTGCTCAACCTGCATTTCAGGCCTGCAACACATTCCAAAAAAAGGTGGGACAGTAAAGCATTTACCACTTTGTAATGCTGCCATTCCTTTTCACCACGCTTGGCACCGAGGATACCAAGTGATTTAGTGTTTCAGCTTTTATTTTGCCCTATTCTTCCTGCAAACTTGTCTTAAGATGTGCAACAGTACGGGGTCGTCGTTGTTGCATTTTTCCTTTCAAAATTCTCTATTGGGGACAGGTCAGGACTGCAGGCATTCCAGTCCAGTACCCCTGGAAAAGATGACTCTGGTGCGCTATCGTACTTTACCGCTGCGCCACCTGAGCGGTTCCTCAATGTACTTTTCTGCATTAACGCTGCCATCACAGAAGTGTAAATGACCTTTGCCAAAGGCACTGACAGAGCCCCATACCATGACAGACCCTGGCTTTTGGACTTGTTGCTGATAATAGGCTGGATGGTCCTTTTCGTCTTTGGTCCGGAGCACACAGCATCCATTTTTTCCAAAAAAGACCTGGAATGCTGATTCATCTGACCACAATACACGTTTTCACTGTGTGATGGTCCATCCTGGATACCTGGAGAAGTTGACGCGGCTTCTGTAAATGGTTAACATAAGGCTTCTTTTTTTACATTAAAGTTTTAAGTTGCATTTGTGCATGTAACTCTGTATTGTAGTGCTTGACAAAGGTTTGCCAAAGTAATCCCTCACCCATGTGGTTATATCAGCTATTGTTGAGTGGCGGTTCTTGATGCAGTGCCATCTGAGGGATTGAAGATCACGGGCGTTGAGCTTAAGGTTGCGCCCTTGGCTTTTACGCACTGAAATTCCTCTTGATTCCTTAAATCTTTTAATGATATTATGCACTGAAGAGGGAGAAATATGCAAATCCCTTCCAATCTTTCTTTGAGGTTCATTGTTGCTAAACATTTAAAAAATTTTCTCACGCATTTGTTGACAAACTGGAGATCCTCTGCCGTCTTTGCTCATCAAAGACTCAGCCCTTCCTGGTTGCTTCTTCTGTACCAAACTGTGATTACAATCACCTGTTTGGAATCACTTTATTAGTTAGTTTTTTCACCTCATTACTAGCCCTAAATTGCCCCTGTCTCAACTTTTTTTTGGAATGTGTTACAGTCCTGAAATGCAGGAATGGATGTTTATTAATAAATGAAAGTTGAGCAGACAAAACATTAAATATCTTGGGTTTATCCTGTCTGCAATCCAATAAAAGTAAATGTAAGGAACACTGCATTTTTCTTTTATTTGCATTTTCCATACTGTCTCAACTTTTCTGATTTGGGGTTGTAAATATTCCCCCAAAAATCACATCACACATCATTTAGAGCATCACACATGGTATAACAGGAAGCAGTTTTTTTTCTTTGAAACACACAAAAACATGTTACATTTAATACATTTGACAAATGTTTTCCCTTTGCATTCTGCTCTTCTGCATGGTGATGCATGTACTGCATCCAGCATTTTTGGCAAATGCAGTGCCCCATATTTTTGACCTCGTCATTGGACTGTGGTTCAACAAGCCTTCTCTTCTCCCAGCTTTACAGTCTGGCCCTCCTCTTCCTCATTTTCTGACAGCTCTAAATCTGACTCTTCTGCATAAATTCTTAATAAAATATTCTCTGCTTTACTCAGCCCATTGCTTCCTTGTACAGAAATAGGCTAAAAACATGAAGTAGAAAAGTCCTGCTGTCCACTACAGAGGACATTGAATAAATGCTGTGATAAAATTGCTGTACATTCCTGATATCTTTCTGAATTAAAGTTAATACTCTCATATCAATGAAACAATTTGATTATTAGCAACAGAAACATATTTCAGCAAAAAACTGCACTCACACACATGCAAACTGAATCACTAAAACGGGTCAGAAACGACTTTTTTCAAACGAATTATTCATTGGAATCGAATCAGGTAGCTGTGCTCTTATCTAGGGTAAAGATTCATTCATTATGCTTACTCTGTTTCATTATGGTGTTGTGCGTAAACAACTCTATGAATCAGTTCTTTTGTTAAAGAGATTCAGTTGTGGTCCAGGCCTTGATAAACAGCTGTATAAACCAATCAGAGCTTCCGAATTCAGAGTTTGGGCGGAATTTCAATCTCTCTCTTTATTGATCTCTTACCTTGCTTGTTGCCATAAAATGTGAAATATGAGATGGCAGCCATTAAAAAAAAAAAAAGTTTATAAGCTTTGTTTGCCACACCACCACAAATGGGACATTACTATAAAGCTCAGGATGTACTCTGTACAGAACAATAGTACCCAAATGGGTTGCATAAATGGTGCTTGAGTTAGAGATCTCAGACTCATGTCCCCCACAGAAAACAGAAATGAATTGTAGGGTCTCAGGAGGATATGCAACTAATAGCAGATCTACTTTGTTGTGTTGCTCTCATTATTCATATTGATAAACACTTGATCTAAAGTGGAGAAAGTACTGACTTAACTAGCTGTCTTGCTGTCACTGGATATATGAAAGTATAACTCAACCTGCCTAAAAGTATTGTAAAAAATCTACATGGTTCTAGATTCATTAGATGGATTTAAAGCTGGAAATGTATTTTATTGTGTTTTCTATTGTTTATAGAGCTAAGCCTACTAAAACAACTTGTACAGACAAGGGCCTGTATGCCAGCTGCCAAATATGCAAACTCAAAATATTAAAAAATTGTGTACACTTAGGACCCTCAAACAAATTTGAGAATAGTAAATAGCATTTATGAAGCTAAAATACAGATTAGCTGTAGCTGACAGTTATAATTGGATGAAAATCTACCAGGTCTCAGCCTAACCATGTCCATTTTGCATAACAATGCACAGAGGAAGTTTCTGGTCTGACCAGGGATTTAGACCTAAAACAAAAGGCTCTCTTGCTTTTTTTTAACCTTAATAAGCCAATTTTTATAGCAAAAAAAAAAAAAAAAATCTATCCTTATTGTCACTGCCTCTGTCTATGCTACTGCCTCATCAGTGTGCTGATCCTCCACTGAATATCCATAACACCCAAGGTTGCTAGCTGGAAACATTCGGTCTGATAACAGTAAAACCTTACCTGTTAGGGTGCCTGCGGTAGCTGGTGAACTTACCCCGGGTTCCCGGCGAAGCAGGCGTTACAGAGCAAAGCAAACCAAGGCCTCTTGTAAGAGGCCTGCCAATTAGGGCGATTGCCTGCAGCTGCACCTGGCCTGTTTAGGCCGCCGGTAGGCAGCAGCAGGCGTCGCACCTTTGATTCTGTTGGTTCTGTTTGTCTGACTGTGAGAGCGTCTTCTCACTCCTTTTTTTTAGGGAAAGACGGTAGCCCGAACGGTGTTAGATCGTCCGGTTATGTAAGCCTAAAGGCTGAGGTAGTAGCCCTTTGATTTCTCCAGGATAGGGAAAGCCGGTGCGACTACGCTCAGCCCTCGTGCTGATTGTTTGTTTGTAGCATTAGCGCTAACTTCCCTGCCGCCTAAAGCAGGAGGTGGTGGGTGGCGCATTACGGTGAGCCTGTTGTCTCCCGCGCCGACATCCCAGGTTCGAATCCGCCTTTGAAGCATCATACATCGTCAGTGTGTATTTCAGGTCTGCTGTTCACCGGCGAATGGTGAAGCGGTTAGCGCGAACGCCCAGCACCTGAGCGACCGGGGTTCGTGCCTCGACTTATAACTTTGTGTTTTTCTCTTTTTCTCTTTTTCAGTTTTTCGCCTGCCGATACTGCGCCTCAATCGGGGTTCTCCCGATTGCTTTTTGTTCCTGCCTTCCTTCCTTTTCCTTTTTTGCACCTTTTGTTTAAATAAAATATATTATTTTGTATCTGCACCTTGGGTCCTGTCCATTCATCATAACATTACCCACTCATGCTCTTTGATTTTCAAATGCTGCTTGACTTGGTCAGAGTGTCTCATCAGAGAACTCATCTGTCTTTTGAGTTGGAAAGGGGTTTACTAAACCCTCACCCCAGTTTTTTGAGGTCTTATATATGCATTTTGTGCTTAATTGTGGAAAAAAGCAAGAATGCATTTGAAATGCACGGTATAAAGTTGGGAAATTTGGGTAGGGCTAGGGTGGCTGTTAAATCAGTTGGAACAGTTAGTCACTGTTACTGTGTTGTTTCCATGGCATCAAGTTTTCATTTTTGAAACATGGACTTAACACAGCACATTTCCACTGTCTTTCAGTCCATCTAAAATGAGCTTGAGCGTAGAGAACTCTGAGAGCTGAGTTTCTGCATAGAACTGATTTCTGTCTTTCTCTTTACTTAATAGAGTTTGATGTAGGGCTGGACGGTATATTGCGAATATTGATATATTCAGTATTAATTTTCACATGATGTTGAAAATGAACATTTTCGATATATCAAGTATGCCTTGGATACACAGGTTACCATTTAAGAACATTTAAAACAGAGCATGAAAGCAGTGTTCAGCACGCTTTCTTTCGCACATGAGCGGGCGGGTGCGTGCATGCACACACATGCAAACTGAATCACTAAAACGAGTCAGAAACGACTTTTTTTAAACGAATTATTCATCTAGGGTAAAGATTAATTTGTTATGCTCACTCTGTTTCATTATGGTGTTGTGCGTAAACAACTCCATGAATCAGTTCATTTGTTAGATTTAGTCGTGGTCCAGGCCTTGATAAACAGCTGTATAAACCAATCAGAGCTTCTGAATTCAGAGTTTGGGCGGAATTTCAATCTATCTTTTTATTGGTTGTAGATGCATAAGTGACAGTTTAGTGAACGAATTACCAGTTTTACCGGGAAAGCCTAGAGAATATATTATCTAGAACGGTTTTCATTAGTTAGGTGGACAAACACAGTTGGAAATGGATTTATATATTCTGGAAATTTTCTGGAAACACACAAGATGGCCTGCAAAAATAAAGACAAGTAGATTATATTCCTAATGGAACAACACATGGATAACGATTTGGTCTCAATTTGAAGAAGAGAAGCTCAGGTAAGCAGCAGTTATGATTTTATGCTGCTGTGTGGTTGATCTGGGCTGCTGTGCTGCTGTTTACCGTGCACTTTTATTTTGCAATGATAGCAAAGCATTATCAAATATTAAGCGTTTTCGGGATTATTTTGATGCTCATTTAAAGTAAAACAGACAGCAGAAATGTGATTGTGAGATTCTGCTGGTTTGTTTGATATAAATATTGTTAATATTAATACAAATACAGCCTTGTAATAATACAAAATATAAACACTGTAATTAGTTAGAATTTATCAGAACTACAATGTTTTGTGTTTTTAAGGTAACTTATAAACAAAATAAGCTAAAATATGGGCAGTGGCCTGCCATTGTACTTTAAATTTACATTATATTGTAGAGATGGACCGATCGGGGTTTTTGGCACCGATTCCGATCTCCGATCTCCTTTCAGGGACATCGGCCGATAGCCGGGGGGGGTAATAAAAATAAATAAACTTAAAAAGAGCCTCACAGTGAAGATAAACCGGAGCAGCGCGCGCGATTCATTTTTCGCGAAGCGTAAGTTTCTTTTCTCAGTTATCTCTCCGTGTTTACTGTTATTAATTAAATGTCGTGGTTTTAAATAAACACCAGCTACTACAGAACATTCTGTGTGACTCTCTTACATTAAAAAGCTTAATTAAAAAGCTTAATTAAACTGCTATTACCACAGATCTGTAACCGACCGTCAGACTCGTTCCGTCTAAGGAGCTAAAAGTTCAGCAGATGATCCTGAACTAACGAATTTGCTAATGAATAAACTTTTGCCTCTGATTGGCTCTGTAACGTCTTCTGTTCTCATCTAGTACATCACAAGTAAGAACCGCTTACGATTTACCAAAGTGAACCAGGAGTTTATATAACGTGCTGATAGAATCGACTCAGATGTGACAGGGTTGAATTATCTTTTTAAAGTAAATATTACAATCAGCAAAATTACATCGTATGTATGATACACAACGTTAAGGATGTTATTTTAGGTCATGAAGAGCTTTCACTGTGGTTTCTGTATGATGGTTGATGAATGGTGATGTGATGGTTGGCGCTTCGTAGCTCAAAGTCTGGATCAATCCACTGAGCTGTTAACTTAACATGGTCTTTATATATCACACGATCGGATCGGCTACTCTTAGGAAATATCGGCCGATCGCCGATAGCATATTTTGATTAAAAATCGGCCGATACCGATTCATAGCCGATCGATCGTCCCATCTCTATTATATTGATGTGCTCATATCTCATATCTCGATATGCTTTTGAGAAGTGGCGATATACGATACAATACATTGTATCGTATATCGCCACTTCTCAAAAGCATATCGAGATATGAGTTTTTTAGACAGCCCAGCCCTAGTTTGGGGTTGTGTTTCTTAAGGTAGCAGTGGACTGTGTTAAGTGAATAGTTTTCAAAAGTACTTCCCTAGCCCATGTAGCTATATTTATCATAGTAGCATGACACTTTCTCATGCAATGCCGTCTAAGAGCTCAAAGGTCACGCACATTTAGCAGGGATTTGTGTTGTTGCCCTACACAGACTAAGATATTTTGTGTTGAGGAGTGTTCTTTCCAAACTAATTGACAATTATCTCTCAAGCATTGGTCTGCAATTGTGTTGTTGCATGTTGATGGATCAAGAAGCTGGTGTGTTGCTCTCATTTGCAGTTCTAGCTTGGTTCTGTCCTCTTGCTAGTTATTTCCTTTTCCACAAACCAATTGGTGTGTAGGGGGCAATAACTGTGTTTGGCCTTTAGAGGCCTTTTTACCTTTTTTTTCTTTTCTTTGATCCTTACTGTAAAGTTCTTGCCTCGGATGCTTTAAATTGAACCCCCCCTCTTTTTTTCCTAATCATTCACATTTTGTAGTATGGCTGACATTTACTCCTTTTTTGGGCTTCCTTTTTGTTTCTTTTTGATTTTGTTCACCACTGCACGTGGATCCAGAATCAGCTTGGTTGTATAGTTGCATTCTGAAATATTTAACCCCATAAAGACATTAAGGATTTATAACTTTAAACTTTTCAGCAGAGCTCGATTTTGCTTTAAATAACATTGCTAACTTTAAAGCTGCTGATCTGTATGACCTTAAATTGGGTAACAACATGATTACACCACTGGAAACTCAATAATGACCCTTATTTTCTTCAGCTTTGATATTATTATTTTGATGTTATATAAACACCACACAGACATTCTAGTGTTCAAGGTGTGTTGCAGCCATGGTAAAAATGAAGGAGCTGTCACAAAAGCTGAGAGCAGAGATTATTGCTTTGCACTAAAAAGGCATTGGGTGTAAGAAAATTTCCAAGAGCACTTCTAAAGACCCAATCAGGAGTATTGTTCGCAAGTTTCAAACTTATGGTACTGCAGCAAATTTGGTCTGGTTCCTCTCAGGATTTCTTTTTGTATTTTCAAGGGAGTTTTTCCTTGCCACTGTCACTTTCAGCTTGCTCACAGGCTCCACAGGGGTTTTTGGTCTGTTGGTCCTGGAGTAAAAATGTCCATTGTAAAAAGCGCTATATAAATAAAACTTGACTTGACTTGACTTGACAGCAAATCTGTCTGGCTATGTAAGAAAGCCCAAAATTTAATCCAGAGGCCTTACACCTCCTCCCCCACTCCACACACAGACACACACTTACATACATCCATAGCTGCTGAAGACAGCAAACCAAACTGTCTTGTACACTGCCCTCTTCAAGCTGCTACTATATGCAGAGAGCACTTAACACTCTGTACATAAATAAATACTATATGTGCAATAATTATAATAATTATTATTGCTTTTTTCTACTGTGATAAAATACAGTAGATACGGTTACCAGTTACTGCTGCTGATCTCACTGAGAGCTACCAAACAAAGTTTTGTTGTATAACTACAATGACAATAAAGTCTATCTCTACTACAATGCCAATAAAGTCTATCTCTTTACTCTTAATACTATCAATAAAGTAAATACTATCAATAAAGTAAAGAAAATGCCTTGTGTTACTTCAAAAGACTTACAGGATGACCTGATGAAGGCTGAGCAAAATGTGGCAATCATAACAATACCACTTAAAAACCAAGGACTTCATGGTCATACTCAACATTGCACACCACTCTTGACCAATTAGCACAGGAAGGGTCAACTGGAATATGCCAGAAGGAATTTGGATAGGCCTGCAGAGCATTAGGACTAGGGGGGGATTTATAAAATCGATTTTTCGATCCGAATCGATCTTTATTTGAATGATCCGATATCGATTCATATAAACGCAAGATCGATCTTGAACATGAACCCCTTTTCACGGTGTACACGAAAATCTGTTCCCCCCTTTAATCTCGCGTGACCAGCCACTGTTTTTTCGTGCAACGAGATCTGACCTGCACATCAGTTCAGCATGGCAGAAGCTCAAGTAATGCCTAGTTCACACTACACGATTTTTGCACTGATTTACTAGATTTACCGGTTCGGGAGGAACTCGGTGTTTGCTCGGCGATCAAAACTCGGCTCTCAATCAATGTGTGAAACAGCGAGGGGAAACACGGGAGAGGTTGTAAACAGGTGGGGCAGGGGTGTAATATAGTTTCTATCAGAATACATCAGCACACACACAAGTTTTACAGTATTTCTGACCTGATGGTTCTCTACAAAACAAAATATTTATTAACCTCCAACTTACTACAGAACAATCCCTGCTGCTCGTGTTGCTCCTTGATTTTACGCTGCACATCAGCACACAAACTTTGATCGCTCGCTACTTGTTGATGTGTATTTTGGACGGGGTATCATTAAACTCCTCGTCACTTCTCACGTTTGTTTTCGTGACAAAACGTAGTTTGGGAGACCAGAGAAGCTCGCCTGTGATTCCAGTTGGTGATAGATGGTGTAGTGTGAAACCCCCCATTGCCTATGAGTCGTGTAGTGTGAACTGTACAGCGACCCGGCAAATCAGAAAGTCGTGTAGTGTGAACTTGGCATAAGCTGTGCAACAGCCAGGTGTATGTTTACATTACATGTACACTGTTGTGTGTCAGACATTTAAAATAATAATAAAAAATATTAATGTTACTGTTTTCTGTTTTGGATTGATTATTTATGTAAACACAAATATATTTCATAATGAGTGTTCTTTGAACAATTATCACATTCGTTCTCTGAACATCTTTACATATTTAAACAAAACCTGTTAATGTAACTTAAATATGCCTAATTGTGTTGAATCGAAATCGAATTGAATCGAATCGGAAATCGAATCGAATCGGGACCTTGTGAATCGGAATCGAATCGATCCAGGAAATTAGTGGCGATACCCAGCCCTAATTAGGACACTAGTTCTATAGAGTAACGTATAAAAACTGGAACTGTTTGGCCATATGGTTTGGCCATATACTGTGCGTCAGAAAAGGTGGAGCATGGTCAAACGAGGTGGGTCAGCGATGCTGCGGGGGGTATTTTTTTGCTGTAATCATTACCATCTGACTGTTGTCATGGATTCACAGAAAGACCAGTGCATTTTGAAGATAAATGTTATGCCTTCTTTGGCGAAATTGAACCTTAATGTTTTTGTTATGTTATGTTACTACTGGAAAGAAAATGTATGTATCCCTTAAGCGTTGATGTCTGTTTGAGCCCTGTTTGCATTTTAAGTCATTTTTTAGATGATAAAAAGTGGTTTCATTGAAGCTTTACAGCCAGCCCACATCAGTGATCTGCTATCTGATTGATTATTGCATGGCTGGTCTGTGCAGTTATGATAAAATCTGTGTGTGTTCATGTGTGTTTGTATGTGTGTGTAGGGGGTGATGGGTGTTAATGAGATGCAGCATTGTTCAGCTGGAAGCCTCTAAGTAAAGATAGGCTGATTTACACTTGGTTGATTTTGCTGGTCTGCTGAATCACCCAGTGTGTTTGGCACAGAGCTCCACTATAAAGGCCCTCTTCAGAAATCCAAATGCTTAGCAAGTACAAATCCGCAGCTTTCTGGCAGTTCTCTTCCTCAGTATATCACTGAGGCAAATTCAGACTGGGTCAGAGCTTCTCCAAAACTGCAGCTCTTGTGGGGTGTTCCCGGTCTCCAGTGGCGAGTATCTATCAAAAGTGGTCCAAGGAAGGAACAGTGGTAAACCGATGACAGGGTCATGGGCGGCCAAGGCTCATTGATGCATGTGGGGAGTTAAGATTGGCCCGTGTGGTCCGATCCAACAGACGAGCTAATGTAGCTCAAATTACTGAAGAAGTTAATGCTGGTTCTGATAAAAAGGTGTCAGAATACACAGTGCATCACAGTTTGTTGCGTATGCGGCTGGATAGCCGTAGACAAGTCAAGGTGCCCATGCTGACCCCTGTCCACTGCCGAAAGCGCCAACAATGGGCACGTGAGCATCGGAACTGGACCACGGAGCAATGGAAGAAGGTGGCCTGGTCTGATGAATCACATTTTCTTTTACATCACGAGGATGGCCGGGTGCACGTGTGTCGCTTACCTGGGGAACACATGGCACCAGGATGTACTATGGGAAGAAGGCAAGCCGGCAGAGGCAGTGTGATGCTTTTTGGCAATTTTCTGCTAGGAAACCTTGGGTCCTGCCATCCATGTGGATGTTACTTTGACACATACCATCCACCTAAGCATTGTTGAAGACCATGTACACCCTTTCATGGAAACGGTATTAACAAAGTAAAAATGCTTCAGGAATGGTTTGAGGAGCACGGCAACGAGTCCGTCAGTTGTCCTGTTTGCAGGATTGTTTTAGTTTCATTTAGTTTAACAAACTACCACATAAGCCCAGATTGAAATATGAATTGTCTGAATGTAACTTGAACTACGATAGACCTATTGTAAATAAGACACAAATGTTTAAATGTGTAGGGCAGTTGTAGCCTAGCGGTTAAGGTTCTGGACTAGGAATCAGAAGGTCACTGGTTCAGGACCCACCACTGACAGCCAGGTTGCTGCTGTTGGGCCCTTGAGCAAGGCTTTTAATCCTCAGTTGCTCAGATTGTATACTGTCACACCATTGTAAGTTGCTTTGGATAAAGGTGTCTGCTAAGTGCCAAAAATGTAAATGTAAAAAAAAAGTGCAACATTCCATTGTATAGATGAGGGAATGTATGTGACAAATGGATAGATTAATGTTTCCTGTGGTGCTATAAACGATCCTAAAAGCTGCCCTGCTTAAGAAAACAATATGTAGCTCATATTCTTGCAAAGAAAAAAATCTTTACTCTATTTTAAATCGGTTTAGCTCTCAAATGAGCAAGTCTATAAGTATTGCAAGTAAAATGCCAAGAATTTAAGCTGATGCATAACTTTAATTTGGAGATATTTAACCTAATTTTAGTAGCAGCTCATTTCTATTCATATTGTGTTTCAAATCTAGTCATGTTCTGTCATTTTTTTGACTGCCCATGCCACTGAAGCTGTTGCGGCAAGAGAACCAAAGCAATTACATGAAGCCCTTTCAGTCAACAGTATTGACAAATTGGCTTTTGTGGCGTGTTGACAGCTCTGGAGCTGGGATTGTAGGGTGCTAGTGGATTTGTACTCTGGCTGAAAAAAATATTTTTATGAATATGAACTTCTGTGGGTTATTAATTCAGGAAAATGAGACTAAATGTTGTACCTTCCAAGTGCAAGCACTGCGATCTTCATTTCCTTATTTTTTAAAAGATAAGCTGGTTTGTTTTAATTAATGTATACTTATTTAGAGTAAAGCACCAATTTAGTTTGCTATACAGAGCCTATAGACTGTTGCAAAATAAAGAAAAAAATCTGAACAAATAATTTCATTTTCTTGGTTACCACCGCTGGATCCAGGTCAGGTTACTGGGTGCAATGCAGTAACACCCTGGACACAGGGCCTCATGACTGTATGTAGAAGCCTGTCTGGTTGAAAGAAACCACTGGAAATTTTAACCCTGGATCCCAGCAGTAGTGGGTTAGCGTAATTTTGTTTGCCATGGAGAATCATAACGTGTAAATGCGTCCAGACAAAAACAGTACTGCATTATACAATCTGGCAATTAACACTTTACGATGCTTGTGTAATGCGATGCGATGTGTAAAAAATCCTGTGCAGGTCCAGTGGTATCAAGAGACTTTGAATGAGGGTTTTTATTAAGGCACAGATGACAAAAGGACGACAAAATCTTCAGTCACATAGACTGCTTAACTAGGTGGTGTTTCCATAGGGAACAGCAACTAAAGTGACATCTGCATTTTGATCTGTTATTAAATTTTGGTTAAAAAGGAGCGTGTTCAATGACTGATATTTGTGCAGTAGTACGGCACAAAAATAAGCCAAAAGAAAAAGCATTGCACAACAGTAGACATTAATATGGAGTTCACTTATTCTTTGCTACTATAACAGCACTTACTCTTCTGAGTAAAACAAAATTTTGTGTCTGTGGGAATAAGTGCCCATTCAGTCAATACAGCATTTCTGTACAGAGGCTGTGCATGTGTGTACAGAGGTTAAGCTGTGATAAGCATGTGTGTATAAAGACCAGGTTCCAAATAACTCCTTTAGGGCTGGGTATCGCCACTAATTTCCTGGATCGATTCGATTCCGATTCACAAGGTCCCGATTCAATTCGATCTTTGATTTTCGATTTTCGATTCGATTTTCGATTCAATTTCGATTCAACACATTTAGGCATATTTGAGTTACATAAACAGGTTTTGTTTAAATATGTACAGATGTTCAGAGAACGAATGTGATAATTGTACAAAGAACACTCATTATTAAAAATATTTGTGTATTTTGTTTACATAAATAATTAATCCAAAACAGAAAACAGTAACATTAATTTTTTATTATTGTTTTATATGTCTGACACGCTACAACATTGTAAATGTAATGTAAACATACACCTGGCTGTTGAACAGCTTATGCCAAGTTTACACTACACGACACTCTGATTAACACCTGGTCGCTGTAATGTTCACACTACACGACTGATCGGCGATGGGGGGTTTTACACTACACCATCTATCACCAGGGGGAATCACAGGCGAGCTTCTCTGGTCTCCAAAACTACGTTTTGTCACGAAAACACACGTGAGAAGTGATGAAAGGTTTAATGATATCACGTCCAAACATGCACATCAACAAGTAGCAAGAGATGAAAGTTTGTGCGCTGATGAAATAAATGAATTTGAGTGGATTTGGCAACACGAGCAGCATGGCTTGTTCTATAGTGAGTTGGAGGTTAATAAATATTTTGTTTTGTAGAGAACAATCAGGTCAGAAATACTGTAAAACTCGCGTGTGCTGATGTATTCTGATAGAAACTATATTGCGCTCCACCACCTGTTTACAACCTCTCCCCTGTGTTTCCCCTCGCTGTTTCTCACATTGATTGAGAGCCGAGTTTTGATCGCAGAGCGAACACAGAGTTCCTCCCAAATCCAGCACCGACCCGTCGCCGAGCGAAAATCAGTGCAAAAAGTTGTGTAGTGGTCATAACTTGAGCTTCTGCCATGCTAAACTGATGTGCAGGTCAGATCTCGTTGCATGAAAAAACACTGGCTGGTCACGCGAAATTAAAGGGGGTAACAGATTTCCGTGTGCACCGTAAAAAGGGGCGTATTTAAAAGATCGATCTCGCGTTTATATGAATCGATATCGGATCGTTCAAATAAAGATCGATTCGAATCGAAAAATCAATTTTATAAACCCACCCCTAAACTCCTTTATTACTTTTATCCTCCCCTAGACCCAATGTACCAAATTGCATCAAATTAGCTAGTAAATCAGTTTGTTCATGTATTGAAAACACTGTTCAGTTGATACAGAGGTGTGCTCTATATCCGGAAGACAGAATAAAACAAAGTAAAAGCAAAACACTTAAATACAATCCAAAGTCAGTAAAAGTTGGGACAGTATGAAAAATGCAAATAAAATAAAAATGCAGTGTATATTACATTTACTTTGACTTTTATTTGATTGCAGACAGTTTGAACCCAAGATATTTCATGTTTTGTCTGCCCAACTTTATTTCATTTGTTGAAATACCTCAATTCTTGCATCTCAGGCCTGCAACAGTCTTTGATGAGCAAAGACGGCAGATGATCTCCAGTTTGTCAACAAATGTGTGAAAAAATTATTGAAATCTTTAAAAACAGTGTACCTTAAAGAAAGATTGGAAGGGATTTGCATATTTCTCCCTCTACAGTGCATAACATCATTAAATGACTTAATGAATCAGGAGTAATTTCAGTGCGTAAAGGCCAAGGGCGCAAGCTTAAGCTGAACGCCTGTGATCTTCGATCCCTCAGGCGGCACTGCATCAAGAACCGCCACTCAACAATAGCTGATATAACCACATGGGCAAGAGATTACTTTGGCAAACCTTTGTCAAGCACTACAATACAGAGTTACATGCACAAATGCCACTTAAAACTTTACTGTGCAAAAAAGAAGCCTTATGTTAACCATGTCCAGAAGTGGCGTCGACTTCTCTGGGCTCGGAGGCATCTAGGATGGACCATCACATAGTGGAAACGTGTATTGTGTTCAGATGAATCAGCATTCCAGGTCTTTTTTTGGAAAAAATGGACGCTGCATGCTCCGGATCAAAGACGAAAAGGACCATCCAGACTGTTATCAGCAACAAGTCCAAAAGCCTGGGTCTGTCATGGTATGGGGCTGTGTCAGTGCCCTTGGCAAAGGTCATTTACACTTCTGTGATAGCAGCATTAATGCAGAAAAGTACATTGATATCTTAGAGCAACATGTGCTGCCTTCAAGATGTCATCTTTTTCAGAGACGTCCATTCATTTTTCAACAAGACAATGCAAAACCATATGCTGCACACATTACAAAGGCATGGCTGCGAAAGAAGAGGGTACGGGTACTGGACTGACCTGCCTGCAGTCCTGACCTGTCCCCAATAGAGAATGTGTGGAGAATTTTGAAACGGAAAATGCGACAACGAAGACCCCGTACTGTTGCAGATCTTAAGACATGTTTGCAGGAAGAATGGGACCAAATAAAAGCTGAAACACTAAATCACTTGGTATCCTCTGTACCAAAACGTCTTTTTAGTGTGGTGAAAAGGAATGGCTACCTGACAAAGTGGTAAATGCTTTACTGTCCCAACTTTTTTGGAATGTGTTGCAGGCCTGAAATGCAGGAATTGATGTTTATTAATAAATGAAATGAAGTTGAGCAGACAAAACATGAAATATCTCAGGTTCATCCTGTCTGCAATCAAATAAAAGTCAAAGTGTGTTTTTTTTATTATTTGCATTACCCATACTGTCCCAACTTTTTCTGATTTGGGGTTGTAATATATATGTGCTTAAAACACTGAATATGTTTAGAAAATTTGTAATAGTCATCCGCATTGCAAAATGATATTTTTGTTGTTATGCCTCTAAAATTAACTTTTTAAAAAATCCATGATAAGGTAATGTGATGCTAAGGCAACAATTATAGATGAAATGGTTTTATTGTAAATACAATTATATTGCTGAACTCTTCATTTCACGTATACGTTCTGGTGCATTGCACTGCTGCATTTTTATCGTTCATGGTTGAGGGGTCAGGCCTTAATGTTGAATCCAACATGGTAGTGTTATAACGACCTGCAGAGGCATTTAGAATGCAAGGTTGAGTTTATTCACAAAGTTCACAGAGATACAAAGTACAAGCAAGAAGAATCCAAAATCGTAATCAGGGTAAAAAAAAAGTAATGGTTGCTTGATCAGCAAACAAAATAATCAGGACAAGGCAAATCTTGTGGTCGTGGACATTGGCAACGGTCAAAAAAACCAATAAGCGGAAGAACTAGACAAAACCGCTTGGTACAGGTTTTGGATAAACACTGATACCTCTCACTGGTCTGCAAACACAAAAGTGCTTAAATACACAGCAAACAACGCAGGGTTAACAAAAACAAGTGCATGAAATCCAAGTAATTACAGGGACTGAACCAGGTGGAAAAAAACAGGCAAGTGTAAGCACTAAGAACAATACTCAGTATGGAAACAGGACATTACTATAATGCTATGGCTAATGTAAAAGATGTTGACTTGTTAGTCTGATGCCATGAGTAGAATAATCTGCAATTAATTGGTGTATAGCAGGTAGGATTTTTTGAAAAATAAAGACAAGAGGCTTACTACACAGACATGATTGGCTATGTCTTCTATGTCCTGGCTTATTCCTGCCTTGCTCTCAATGTTTTTTGGTGGAACCGGACCTGTCACTACCCTGATTCTTATTCTGCTTTGAAAACTAAAATATTTAATTACAAACTTGAATTTGAGGTTCTGTAGTTATAGTGATAATTTTGTCATATGCCAGTTGTTGTCAGAAGCTGTAAGCTGATTGTTTCAAATCAAGGTTTATTTGTCACATACAGAGTCATACACAGTACAACTGGCAGTGAAATGCTTTTGGTCCTAATTGGTCCTCAAAGTGGGCAGAACATTCTTGTCCTCACATGAATCATGCAATGATGCAATGCCAGTCCCGGGGACTAGATATGACAGGGCAATCACCTTTTCTAACTGTTGGTTAATTTTTGGATATGAATGTTAGATTTGGTTATCCAGTAAAAAAAAGGACAGCTTCTTGTATGCTCTGGCATACTAGACTAACTTATTGTTAATTTTACCTAAATATACTCTGATCAGCCATAACATTAAAACCACCTCCTTGTTTCTACACTCACTGTCCATTTTATCAGCTCCACTTACCATATAGGAGCACTTTGTAGTTCTACAATTACTGACTGTAGTCCATCTGTTTCTCTGCATGCTTTGTTAGCCCCCTTTCATGCTGTTCTTCAATGGTCAGGACCCCCACAGGACCACTACAGAGTAGGTATTATTTGGGTGGTGGGTCATTCTCAGCACTTCAGTGACACTGACATGGTGGTGGTGTGTTAGTGTGTTGTGCTGGTATGAGTGGATCAGACACAGCAATGCTGCTGGAGTTTTTAAACACCTCACTTTCACTGCTGGACTGAGAATAGTCCACCAACCAAAAATTATCCAGCCAACAGCGCCCCATGCACAGCGTCCTGTGACCACTGATGAAGGTTTAGAAGATGACCAAATCAAACAGCAGCAATAGATGAGCGATCATCTCTGACTTTACATCTACAAGGTGGACCAACTAGGTTCGAGTTTCTAATAGAGTGGACAGTGAGTGGACACAGTATTTTAAAACTCCAGCAGTGCTGCTGTGTCTGATCCATTCATACCAGCACAACACACACTAACACATAACCACCATGCCATTGTCACTGCAGTGCTGAGAATGATCCACCACCTAAATAATACCTGCTCTGTGGTGGTCCTGCGGGGGCCTGACCATTGAAGAATAGGGTGAAAGCAGGCTAAAAAGGTATGTAGAGAAATAGATGGACTACAATCAATAATTGTAAAAGTGCTTCTATATGGTAAGTGGAACTAATAAAATGAACAGTGAATGTAGAAACAAGGAGGTGGTCATAATGTTATGGCTGATATGTTTGTGTGTGTGAAGTTAAAAGTAAAGTAAATCAGTCATATTGTCCAGTTCTACAGTCTGTGCTCAGTCCAGGTCACCAAGTTTACAGGCTTTACATCACGTTTGCTACTGGCTAAAGTACTTGCTGGGTCATACAGTGCAGTCTGACCAAAGAACTACAGGGGTTGGACAAAGTAACTGAAACACCTGGTTTTAGACCACAATAATTTATTAGTATGGTGTATACAGCGTCAATTCGTCTTGGAAATGACATATACAAGTCCTGCACAGTGGTCAGAGGGATTTTAAGCCATTCTTCTTGCAGGATAGTGGCCAGGTCACTACGTGATGCTAGTGGAGGAAAACGTTTCCTGACTCGCTTCTCCAAAACACCCCAAAGTGGCTCAATAATATTTAGATCTGGTGACTGTGCAGGCCATGGGAGATGTTCAACTTCACTTTCATGTTCATCAAACCAATCTTTCACCAGTCTTGCTGTGTGTATTGGTGCATTGTCATCCTGATACACGGCACCGCCATTGGATGCACATGGTCCTCCAGAATGGTTCGGTAGTCCTTGGCAGTGACGCGCCCATCTAGCACAAGTATTGGGCCAAGGGAATGCCATGATATGGCAGCCCAAACCATCACTGATCCACCCCCATGCTTCACTCTGGGCATGCAACAGTCTGGGTGGTACGCTTCTTTGGGGCTTCTCCACACCGTAACTCTCCCGGATGTGGGGAAAACAGTAAAGGTGGACTCATCAGAGAACAATACATGTTTCACATTGTCCACAGCCCAAGATTTGCGCTCCTTGCACCATTGAAACCGACGTTTGGCATTGGCACGAGTGACCAAAGGTTTGGCTATAGCAGCCCGGCCGTGTATTTTGACCCTGTGGAGCTCCCGACGGACAGTTCTGGTGGAAACAGGAGAGTTGAGGTGCACATTTAATTCTGCCGTGATTTGGGCAGCCGTGGTTTTATGTTTTTTTGGATACAATCCGGGTTAGCACCCGAACATCCCTTTCAGACAGCTTCCTCTTGCGTCCACAGTTAATCCTGTTGGATGTGGTTTGTCCTTCTTGGTGGTATGCTGACATTACCCTGGATACCGTGGCTCTTGATACATCACAAAGACTTGCTGTCTTGGTCACAGATGCGCCAGCAAAACGTGCACCAACAATTTGTCCTCTTTTGAACTCTGGTATGTCACCCATAATGTTGTGTGCATTGCAATATTTTGAGCAAAACTGTGCTCTTACCCTGCTAATTGAACCTTCACACTCTGCTCTTACTGGTGCAATGTGCAATTAATGAAGATTGGCCACCAGACTGGTCCAATTTAGCCATGAAACCTCCCACACTAAAATGACAGGTGTTTCAGTTTTTTTGTCCAACCCCTGTACATTCCCAAGAGAAACTGTCTCCCCTATGACCAGCAATGAATTTACATTTGTGAAAGGAAACGAGACAAGACTGGTTTGATCAGAGTGTAATTTGTCCTTTTCATGCAATACCAAGAATCCTGGCTGCTTTAGTATGCCAAAGTTTGTGCTGGCCTAAATTCATGAGAAATGATCATCTATTGTTTATGCAATCAGAATAAGCAAACTAACTTCGGCTTGTGTAATAGCTGGGCTGGGTAGCTCTGGAGGAAACAACAATGCATTTATAAAAAAGGACTAAGGGGTTGATGTATAAAGGTGACAAGTAGTCTGCAGACACATTTTGTCTGACATTAGTGTTCAGTTTGATAAATCTGTAGCTAATTATTCAAACTGAATTAAACACATACATTCATTCATTTTCATGTTTTACCAAGACAGACAATGAATGAATAAATCTATGTTGTACCCTATGTAGTGCATGGATGTAGAAAGAAACCATTTGGCATTCTGATTGTGATTCTGATTTCATGTAACTGCAGCATTAGAAAGTGACAGTAATAACAAATGTTAGAGGTCAGAGATTCAGATTTAATTTTCTCACATTTGTAAAAATTAAGTAAAAATGCTAATGTAGCCCGAATAAACAAAATAGCAGTGTTTATAAATCCATGTTGGTTTGAACCAGGCCTCAGATCAATTGATTCTTCCCAAAAGAGAACTGATGGTATGGCCTACTTGTGTCTATTGTACTCTGCTTGAACGGCTATGAAATGGTGAAAATTGTCACCTAGAAAACTGCACTGGACTTGGTGTCCTGTGTTACTGCATTATGCCCAGTGATACTGGGGAAACTGGACCCACCCAACCCTGACTAATTTACAGCGGTGGTAAAACATGAAAATGAATGAATGTACAGTGTATCACAAAAGTGAGTACACCCCTCACATTTCTGCAAATATTTCATTATATCTTTTCATGGGACAACACTATAGACATGAAACTTGGATATAACTTAGAGTAGTCAGTGTACAGCTTGTATAGCAGTGTAGATTTACTGTCTTCTGAAAATAACTCAACACACAGCCATTAATGTCTAAATAGCTGGCAACATAAGTGAGTACACCCCCCAGTGAACATGTTTAAATTGCGCCCAAATGTGTCGTTGTCCCTCCCTGGTGTCAAGTGTCAAGGTCCCAGGTGTAAATGGGGAGCAGGGCTGTTAAATTTGGTGTTTTGGGTACAATTCTCTCATACTGGCCACTGGATATTCAACATGGCACCTCATGGCAAAGAACTCTCTGAGGATGTGAGAAATAGAATTGTTGCTCTCCACAAAGATGGCCTGGGCTATAAGAAGATTGCTAACACCCTGAAACTGAGCTACAGCATGGTGGCCAAGGTCATACAGTGGTTTTCCAGGACAGGTTCCACTCGGAACAGGCTTCGCCAGGGTCGACCAAAGAAGTTGAGTCCACGTGTTCGGCGTCATATCCAGAGGTTGGCTTTAAAAAATAGACACATGAGTGCTGCCAGCATTGCTGCAGAGGTTGAAGACGTGGGAGGTCAGCCTGTCAGTGCTCAGACCATACGCCGCACACTGCATCAACTCGGTCTGCATGGTCGTCATCCCAGAAGGAAGCTGACGCACAAGAAAGCCAGCAAACAGTTTGCTGAAGACAAGCAGTCCAAGAACATGGATTACTGGAATGCCCTGTGGTCTGACGAGACCAAGATAAACTTGTTTGGCTCAGATGGTGTCCAGCATGTGTGGCGGCGCCCTGGTGAGAAGTACCAAGACAACTGTATCTTGCCTACAGTCAAGCATGGTGGTGGTAGCATCATGGTCTTGGGCTGCATGAGTGTTGCTGGCACTGGGGAGCTGCAGTTCATTGAGGGAAACATGAATTCCAACATGTACTGTGACATTCTGAAACAGAGCATGATCCCCTCCCTTCAAAAACTGGGCCTCATGGCAGTTTTCCGACAGGATAACGACCCCAAACACAACCTCCAAGATGACAACTGCCTTGCTGAGGAAGCTGAAGGTAAAGGTGATGGACTAAACCCAATTGAGCACCTGTGGCGCATCCTCAAGTGGAAGATGGAGGAGTTCAAGGTGTCTAACATCCACTAGCTCCGTGACGTCATCATGGAGGAGTGGAAGAGGATTCCAGTAGCAACCTGTGCAGCTCTGGTGAATTCCATGCCCAGGAGGGTTAAGGCAGTGATAATAATGGTGGTCACACAAAATATTGACACTTTGGGCACAATTTGGACATGTTCACTGTGGGGTGTACTCACTTATGTTGCCAGCCATTTAGACATTAATAGCTGTGTGTTGAGTTATTTTCAGAAGACAGTAAATCTACACTGCTATACGAGTTGTACACTGACTACTCTAAGTTATATCCAAGTTTCATGTCTATAGTGTCGTCCCATGAAAAGATATAATAAAATATTTGCAGAAATGTGAGGGGTGTACTCACTTTTGTGATACACTGTATGTGTTTAATTGCCAATGCAGGGCAAGGGTATAAAACAATATATAAGGCTTAAATGTTTTTAAAACCACATACGCTTGGTACAACCTTGAATATCCCTAGAGTTGGCATCCAAGCAAGAAGGGCCTTGGTTGGAGAGGTTGAATAGAGCCCAACAGAAATCTATTAGACAACCACCTCTGTAACACTTCATAAATCAGACCTTTATAGCTTTATAGTTGCAAGCCAAAAGCCACTGTTCTCTTGAGTGAAAGGAATGTGACAACCCACTTTGATAAACGGTATGCAAAGTACTCTTTAGATTCAAATACAGTAACACCTTTAAAGAAAACCTCCTACAAAGCAAACTGGGTGACAGTTTACTTTTTACCAAAGCAATGACCTGAAGCATTTCAGCAAAAACAACTCTGGAATGTATTTGGGGTAAGGCTTCAAATGTCCTTCTGTGACCCAGCCAAAGCCCACATTTAAACCCCATCGATAAGTGGAGACAATAAATGACAGTTGACAAATGCTCATCATAGAATCTAGGTGTTTATCTACGTGTGTGTAAGTTTTTTGAGATGTATCCAAGAAGACTTGCAGCTGTAATTGTTCAGGAGCTTCTACAAAGCATTGATTTAAAAATATGAGATATTTTTTATTTGTAATTAATTTTTGTAAAATGTTTTAATTTTGTAATTTTGGCTATTAGGTGTAGAAAGTTGGGCAAAAATGGCAATTATATTGTAAAGGGGGGGGGGGGGGGGTTGGCTTGCGAGTGAAATGTGGGGTGAAGTGCAAGATAAATGACTAAGGTACAACAACACTGTGGCTAACAAGCCAAAATAATGGAACCAAAGTAACAAATAAAAGGCACAAAAACGTCTGCAGCCCCCCAACAAAGAAAGTAGATAGAACAGGGATAGCACAGAACTTAGAACTGGTTGTCTCAATATGCAGCTGTCTGTAAAAGCTTAGTTTTTAGAAAAAAGGAAAAATAGGGAACCCTAAGCACATGCTGTAAAACATGAGTGCTAAGCCAACTACCATTAAATGGTCCAGCTCACACCCTGTGTGCTTCCACTGCATGGATGATCGCTCTGGAAAATGGGTTATCACACTGCCTCTGGGGCAGCTTGCTCATCCTGGGTGGGTCAAAACGTGACACCCTCAAACTGTGGCTATGGCAGCTGAGTTTCCTGAAAATAGGTAAAGTGTAAGAAACCTGGACTGTTACAGACCTGCCATCACAGTTTCAGTAAAAAGCAGGTTTACCAGACAGAGAAGCTGGCAAACAGCTGTGCTTTACAGGGTGGGCCATTTATATGGATATATGGATACACCTAAATAAAATGGGAATGGTTGGGGATATTAACTTCCTGTTTGTGGCACATTAGTATATGGGAGGGGGAAAACTTTTCAAGATGAGTGGTGACCATGGCGGCCATTTTGAAGTCGGCCATTTTGGATCCAACTTTAGTTTTTTCAATGGGAAGAGGGTCATGTGACACATCAAACTTATTGAGAATTTCACAAGAAAAACAATGGTGTGCTTGTTTTTAACGTAACTTTATTCGTTCATGAGTTATTTACAAGTTTCTGACCACTTATAAAATGTGTTCAAAGTGCTGCCCATTGTGTTGGATTGTCAATGCAACCCTCTTCTCCCACTCTTCACACACTGATAGCAACACCACAGAAGAAATGCTAGCACATGCTTCCAGTATCCGTAGTTTCAGGTGCTGCACATCTCGTATCTTCACAGCATAGACAATTGCCTTCAGATGACCCCAAAGATAAAAGTCTAAGTTGGTCAGATCGGGAGACCTTGGGGGCCATTCAACTGGCCCACGACGACCAATCCACTTTCCAGGAAACTGTTCATCTAGGAATGCTTGGACCTGACACCCATAATGTGGTGGTGCACCATCTTGCTGGAAAAACTCAGGGAACGTGCCAGCTTCAGTGCATAAAGAGGGAAACACATCATCATGTAGCAATTTCAAATATCCAGTGGCCTTGAGGTTTCCATTGATGAAGAATGGCCCCACTATCTTTGTACCCCATATACCACACCATACCATCAATTTTTGTGTTCCAACAGTCTTGGAGGGATCTATCCAATGTGGGTTAGTGTCAGACCAATAGCGGTGGTTTTGTTTGTTAACTTCACCATTCACATAAAAGTTTGCCTCATCACTGAACAAAATGTTCTGTGTAAACTGAGTAAAACTGTGTAAATTTTTGATTTGCCCATTCTGCAAATTCAGTGCGCCGATCTGGGTCATCCTCGTTGAGATGCTGCAGCAGCTGGAGTTTGTAAGGGTGCCATTTGTGAGTAGCTAATATCCGCCGAAGGGATGTTCGACTGAAGCCACTCTCCAGTGACATGCGGCGAGTGCTACGCTGTGGGCTCTTGCTGAATGAAGCTAGGACAGCCACTGATGTTTCTTCATTAGTGACAGTTTTCATGCGTCCACATTTTGGCAAATCCAACACTGAACCAGTTTCACGAAACTTGGCAAGCAGTTTGCTAACTGTAGCATGGGAGATGGGTGGTCTCGTAGGGTGTCTTGCATTGAAATCTGCTGCAATGACCCGGGTACTGCGTTCACCAGACATCAACACAATTTCTATCCGCTCCTCACGTGTTAATCTCTGCGACATGTCAATGGCTGTAAACAAAGAGAAGCTTGTAAATAACTCATGAAAGAATAAGTTTACGTTAAAACCAAGCACACCATTGTTTTTCTTGTGAAATTCTCAATAAGTTTGATGTCACATGACCCTCTTCCCATTGAAAAAACTAAAGTTGGATCCAAAATGGCCGACTTCAAAATGGCCGCCATGGTCACCACCCATCTTGAAAAGTTTTCCCCCTCCCATATACTAATGTGCCACAAACAGGAAGTTAATATCACCAACCATTCCCATTTTATTTAGGTGTATCCATATAAATGGCCCACCCTGTACTTTAGAGACTACAACCCCATATCAGAAGTTGGGACAGTATGGGAAGTGTTGTGTTTTTTATATTTATTTTAACTTTTTTTTCATTGCAGATTAAAACCACCTCCTTGTTTCTACACTCACTGTCCATTTTATCAGCTTCACTTACCATATAGAAGCACTTTGTAGTTCTACAATTACTGACTGAAGTCCATCTATTTCTCTACATACTTTTTTAAACCTGCTTTCACCCTGTTCTTCAATGGTCAGCACCCCCACAGGACCACCACAGAGCAGGTATTATTTAGGTGGTGGATCATTCTCAGCACTGCAGTGACACTGACATGGTGGTGTGTTAGTGTGTGTTGTGCTGGTATGAGTGGATCAGACACAGCAGCGCTGCTGGAGTTTTTAAATACCGTGTCCACTCACTGTCCACTTTATTAGACACTCCTACCTAGTTGGTACACCTTGTAGATATAAAGTCAGAGACGATCACTTTATTGAGGGATTTTTTATTTGAGTTGGTCATCTTCTAGACCTTCATCAGGACGCTGCCCACGGGGTGCTGTTGGCTGGATATTTTGGTTGGTGGACTATTCTCAGTCCAGCAGTGACAGTGAGGTGTTTAAAAATTGATCCACTCATACCAGCACAACACACACTAACACACCACCACCATGTCAGTGTCACTGCAGTGCTGAGAATGACCCACCACCCAAATAATACCTGCTCTGTAGTGGTCCTGTGGGGGTCCTGACCATTGAAGGACAGCACAAAAGGGGGCTAACAAAGCATGCAGAGAAACAGATGGACTACAGTCAGTAATTGTAGAACTACAAAGTGCTCCTATATGGTAAGTGGAGCTGATAAAATGGACAGTGAGTGTAGAAACAAGGAGGTGGTTTTAATGTTATGGCTGATCAGTGTCCATCCATTCCTACATTTTAGGCCTGCAACACAACTTGGGTTTTTACTGACTTATATCTAAGAATGATAGATAGTTGATTGTCTTTATAAATAAACACCTAAAGCTTAAGGTTACCTTTATAACAGTTCTTTTACTCTTAATTTTTTTGCAGTCACCCCTGACCTGTCTCCGGAGAGCCCCCTACTTGGCACCCTCCCGCTCCAGCCAGCTCGCTCACGTACTAGCGCCCCCAGCACCAGCCCTCTTTCCCCTGCCGAGCCGTCTGCGCGGCTCCACCATAAGCGCAGCGGCGAGGCCGGAAGTGGAAGTGCTAGCCCGCCCACTCGTGGCGCCATGGAGGTGGGCATGCGTGTGGTGCGTGGCATTGACTGGAAGTGGGGCAACCAGGATGATGGAGAGGGCCATGTAGGCACAGTGGTGGAGGTGGGTCGCCAGGGCAGCACCAGTACACCTGACAAGACGGTGGTGGTGCAGTGGGACAGTGGTACTCGTACCAACTATCGCACTGGCTATCAGGGTGCATTCGATCTGCTGCTTTATGACAATGCGCAAATAGGTAAGTGCCAGACACAAACATATTTTTTTTTTAATGGGATTCTATATATTGACTTTTAATCCACATGTAAACATCTAATTCAGTTTACACATTTTAAAGAGTACACTAAATGGCCAGAAGAATGTGGACGCCTGACCATGAGTCTGTCAGACATTCAATTGTTAAACTATGACCCACCTCTTTAACCTTTTACCTACACAACATGTGCTCATTGGGGTTCAGGTCAGAGCTCTGTGTAGTCCACTAATGGTTCTCTACACCAAACTACACCAAACTTTGTCTTAATGGACCTCGCTTTTTGCACTGGGATAATAGTCATGCTAGAACAGAATAGGACCCAAAGACTTTTCCCAAACTGTTGCCACCAAGTTGGAAGCATAAAATCTATTATTTTATAAGTTGTTCTTTATACCTACATACCCTTTATACATACAATGGACTGAAACATCTTAACTTAATAATTAGGAGGGGTGCCACTAAACTTTTGACCATAGAGTGTACATGACTGCAATGTACAACCCCAAATCAGAAAATGGGACAGTATGGAAAATGCAAATAAAATAAAAACACAGAGTTCCTTACATTTACTTTGACTTTTATTTGATTGCAGACAGGATGAACCTGAGATATTTCATGTTTTGTCTGCTCAGCTTTATTTAATTTATTATTAAACGTCTATTCCTGCATTTCAGGCCTGCAACACATTCTAAAAAAAGTTGGGACAGTAAAGCATTTACCACTTTGTAATGTTGCCATTCCTTTTCACCACACTTAAAAGACGTTTTGGCACCGAGGATACCAAGCGATTTAGTGTTTCAGATTTTATTTTGTCCCATTCTTCCTGCAAACACGATGTGCAACAGTACAGGTTCATCAATGTCACATTTTTCATTTCAAAACTCTCCACACATTCTCGATTGGGGACAGGTCAGGACTGCAGGCAGACCAGTCCAGTACCCATACCCTCTTCTTCCGCAGCCATGCCTTTGTAATGTGTGCAGCATGTGGTCTTGAAGGCAGTATATGTTGCTCTAAGATCTCAATGTACTTTTCTGCATTAATGCTGCCATCACAGAAGTCTAAATGACCTTTCCCAAAGGCACTGACACAGCCCCATAGCATGACAGACCCTGACTTTTGGACTTGTTGCTGATAACAGTCTGGATGGTCCTTTTTTGTCTTTGGTCCGGAGCACACGGCATTCATTTTTTCCAAAAAAGACCTGGAATGCTGATTCATCTGACCACAAAACACGTTTCCACTGTGTGATGGTCCATCCTGGTCCAAGCCCAAAAAAAGTCCACACCGCTTCTGGACATGGTTAACATAAGGCTTCTTTTTTGCACAGTAAAGTTTTAAGTGGCATTTGTGCATGTAACT
Organism: Trichomycterus rosablanca; assembly: GCF_030014385.1. Lineage (NCBI taxonomy): Eukaryota > Metazoa > Chordata > Actinopteri > Siluriformes > Trichomycteridae > Trichomycterus > Trichomycterus rosablanca. The sequence continues at coordinate 25,551,640 of NC_085994.1, read as the reverse complement.
CTGTAATGCAGTGCTTGACAAAGGTTTGCCAAAGTAATCTCTTACCCATGTGGTTATGTCAGCTATTGTTGAGTGGCGGTGCTTGATGCAGTGCTGTCTGAGGGATCAAAGATCACGGGCGTTCAGCTTAAGCTTGCGCCCTTGGCCTTTACACACTGAAATTCCCCCTCAATTCCTTGAATGGTTTAATGATATTATGAACTGTAGAGGGAGAAATATGCAAATCCCTTCCAATCTTTCTTTGAGGTTCATTGTTTTTAAACATTTCAATAATTTTCTCATACATTTGTTGACAAACTGGAGATCCTCTGATCATCTTTGCTCATCAAAGACTTAGCCTTTCCTGGATGCTGCTTTTGTATCAAACCATGATTACAATCACCTGTTGACATCACCTGTTTGGAATCACATCATTATTTAGGTTTTTCATTTCATTAGTAGCCCTAAATTGCCCCCGTCCCAACTTTTTTTGGAATGTGTTGCAGGCCTGAAATGCAGGAATGGATGTTTATTAATAAATGAAATGAAGTTAAGCAGACAAAACATTAAATATCTTTGGTTCAAATTGTCTGCAATCAAATAAAAGTTAAAGCAGATTTAAGGAACATTGCATTTTTTTAATTTGCATTTTCCATACTGTCCCAACTTTTTTTGATTTGGGGTTGTAGGTCTATAGGCTGAATGACAATTTTATAGATGGTGTAAATGTCTTCTGCATCAGAATGTTGTAATAATTGTCAAAAAATGTTTGACAGTTTGGTGTAGTAATATTTTCTATTCTTACCAGGTAAGCAAAAACAGAATAAATTCACCAACTGCAATTTAACTGATGACTGTAGGTTCACACTATGAATAGCATACTATTAGAACTCAGATCATAAATTAAACAGGTTAAATATTAGTATAGAACTCCAAAACATGTCTTGATCTCATCAACGAGCTTGACTTTTTAATTGAACATAAAACGAGTAGTAGTACAAAACCTGGTATAGAAAAAAACATGCTACAGATAAAATTCTGGGCAAAATGATGATATACACCAGTGAGCCAAAAAATTAGGAAGGATTGGACTGGTGCAGTTTTTTTTAGCTGCAAAGTCACTGTCTGTCTGCTCGTCTCACTTTTTCTCTGTCTCACTCACATTCTCTAAGCAATTTAGCCATACACAGATGCCCTTACTGTATTTAAAGCCAAGTAAATGCTCATTGCTGAACCAAGATGCCTATTTCTCCCACTATTAGAACAACATTCTTGTGCCTTAAATGATTCAGAGTAATGGAGCGAAGGAGCATGGGGAATAGAGAGAGCGGGAGTAAGTGTGGGAGAAATAACTTATTTTCAAAAAGCAATAGTTCTGTAAGGGAAACTCTCATCATCTATCTGCTTTAAGTGAATGCAAAACGGTTTTTACTTATTGACCTTGAAGGGGGTCTTACAACTGTAACTGTAATTCTTTATAAGAGTTTACCAATCAGAGGTTTTTAATCCTTTGGAGGGATTTCCAACTTTTTCAAGGTCATGACTTTTGTCGTACTTGACACTGTTATCTAAAAATGGTAGTGGTCTTTATATTCTTATCTGTACCCACTTTATTATTATGATTATTATTATTATTATTAAGTGGATTCTAACTCTTGGTTGGCCCATATGGATAGTGTTTCTCCAGAACATTCTGTCTTATATTTTGGTTTTCATGCTTCTTAATAGCTGGTTCATTGTTTCTGTAATTGTATCCATTTATTGAGTTGCACTTAAATTAAAATCTGGTAACTTTCTATAATTTAAAATTATTCTGTTCATTACTGCAGAAGAATTTCAGCCCAATTCCAGCAAAGTTTGAAGAGGAACTACTGGGGATAGTTAATGACCGGCTGCCACCTAGCAGAATAATCTAGCTTGTTCAGGGATTTTGTTATCTTCTGGTTATGATTGCAATATGCCCCCCAACCTCACCCCCATCCCTCCTTATTCATGAGGGATACATTTCAAGGGGGGATACCCCTTAACCCCTGGATAGCTCAAACTATGGATAATACCAAATTCTACAGTCAAGCCGGAAAGTCTGCACACCCCTTTTACCTTCTCCAAGTTGTTTACATTACAGGCTCATTCTATAATAGATTGAGTTCATTTTTTGTCACAAAATTCTACACAAAATAGCCCACAATGACAAGGTGAAAGCAGGTTTTTAGACATTTGTGCTAATTTCAAAATGTAAAATATCATATGTACATATGCATATGCATAAGTGTGCACACCCTTTGATATGACACTCTAAAGTGAGCTGAGGTGCATTTTGTTTTCACCGATACTGCTTGAGATGTTTCTACAATTTAAATGGAGTTCATCTGTGGTAAATTTAATTGACTGGACATGATTGGGGATTGCCAACACCTGCCTATATAAGGTCCTGTGGTTGACAGTGCATATCAGAGCAAACTCCAAACCATGGAGTCAAAGGAATTATCTGCAGACCTCAGAAACAGGCATAGATCTGGAGAAGGGTACAGAAAAATTGCTGCAGCTTTATAGGTCACAAAGAGCACAGTGGCCACCATCATTTGAAAATATATGAAGTTTGAAACCACCAAAAATCTTCCTAGACCTGGCCGCCCAGCCAAACTGAACGATCAGGAAAGATGGGCCTTGGCCAGGGAGGTGAGCTGGAACCTGAGGGTCACTCTGACAGAGCTTCCAGCATTACCTTGTGGAGATGGGAGAACCTATCAGAAGATCAACCATCCAGGCAGCACTCCACAAATCACGCCTTTATGGTAGAGTGTCCAGGCGGAAGCCACACCTTAGTAAAAGGCAAATGACAGCCTGCCAAAAGGCACCTAGAGGACTCTCAAAACCATGAGAAACAAGATTCTCTGGTCTGATGAAACCAAAATTGAACTTTTTGGCCTGAATACCAAGCATCACATCTGGAGGAAACCAGGCATCGCTCATCATCTGGCAAATGCCATCCCTACAGTAAAGCATGGCGGTGGCAGCATCATGATGTGGGTATGTTTTTCCGCAGCGGGACCAGGGCGACTAGTCCTGATAGAGGGAAAGATGAATGCAGCTAAGTACACCGAGATCCTTAAAGAAAACCTACTCCAGAGCGCTTTGGACTTCAGACTGGGGCGAAGGTTTACCTTCCAACATGACACTGACCCACAGCACACAGCCAAGAGAACAAAGGAGTGGCTTTGTAGAAAGTCTGTGAATGTGAATCCAGTAAAACATCTGTGGAAGGAGCTGAAGGATATGCCAAGAGGAATGGGCAAAAATGTTCAGAAACAAGTGTGCCAAGCTCATAGCTTTTTTTCACCAAGACGCCTTGGAGCTGTAATTCAACCAAGTTTTAGGCTAAGGGTGTGTACAGATACTGTATGTAACCCCTAAATAAACGATTTTTGTCAGTAAAATGAAATTGCATATTTTCGAAACCCTGTTTTCACTTTAAGGCAAAAAAAAAAAAAAAAAAAAAACTCAATCTGTTATAGAATGAGTCTGTAACGTATTAAAATGTGGAGAACGTGAGAGATTAACACGAATAACTAATAAAATAGAACAATGATGACAATATCATGGTGTTACAACATTTTAGCAACCACATCATACTTTTTTCTGCTTCAAATTAAGAATTGTTTTCTTTTTTAACTTAACAGAAGCACTTCATGGTTTCTCTTAGCTGAATATCCAGTATCACTACTTTTGCTTGGACCATAGTTAGGCAAATAAAGTTAATCTGAACACTGGCTACTACGTGACTAAGTGCAGGTAGCATATATGGCATGAATACACTGAACAAATAGATGATTCATGTCCCAGCAGGATGGTGCGAGATGATTTGATCTGGCTATTCGGAACAACGCTTATTTTAAAACTTATGATTTGTTGGGGGGGGGGGTTGGATATTTTTAACTGCAGTTAACCATGGGTAACTGAAGCCATGGAATGTAAATCTGGAGATAAGGGGAGACAGCTATATTTAGAATAGTAAGAAAGTGTAGTACATCTTAAGATTTGAAATGTAGTCAGTGTTGGCCATTAGTTTTATTGTTTGTATTTTTGTGCTTTCCTTGATAGTTTCCATCGTTGTTTCTTTCTCTTCCTCCTCCTTTAGGTGTTCGACACTCAAACATTATATGTGACAGCTGTAAGAAGCATGGTATTATGGGAATGCGATGGAAGTGCAAGGTGTGCTTTGACTACGACTTGTGCACACAATGCTACATGAATAACAAACATGACCTCTCGCACGCCTTTGAACGCTATGAGACTGCTCACTCGCAGCCGTGAGTAAAAATTTCCTACTTTCTTGTTGCCTAATCATCATTTTGTTTATCTCCTAAATTACTCCTCTGAACAGCTAAACTTACATACACCTATCAGCCACTGACATGGTGGTGGTGTGTTAGTGTGTGTTGTGCTGGTATGAGTGGATAAGACACAGTAGCACTGATGGAGTTTTTGAACACCTCACTGTCAATACTGGATTGAGAATAGTAGAGCACTGCTGTGTCTGATCCACTCATACCAGCACAACACACACTAACACACCACCACCATGTCAGTGTCAATGCAGTGCTGAGAATGACCCACCACCTAAATAATACCTGCTCTGTAGTCAAGTCTAGTCAAGTCAAGTCAACTTTATTTATATAGCGCTTTTTACAATAGACATTGTCTCAAAGCAACTTTACAAAATCCAGGACCAACAGATACAAAAAACCCCTGTTGAGCAAGCCGAGGGCGACTGTGGCAAGGAAAAACTGTGGCAAGAGGAACCAGACTCAGCAGGGCCCATCCTTCTTGGGTGGCCAGGAGGATACTTTAAATAAATACACGATTTACACAGAGCATACGAACACAGAATTAAATGATCTAAAAGTTATAACTGGTAATAAATAGATAAATAATAATAGAGTTGTTCTTCGCTGTAGTCTTCAATAATGTCTGTAGTGATTTCTTGTCATTCTTGGTGCAATTACTCCAGACCAGTCACATCCGGCAGGAGCAGCATAGTTGTCACGGCAGTCTCGACTTTAATCCTTAACCTCGGCGGGTAAACAGGTTTCCATCAGAACGCCTTTGGAGTAAAACAACAAAGAATGTAGTTAATAATGTACAATGCGAGTTGAGTAAAACAGTTTTACAGAGAGTTTTAGACTCCGGCAGCCCTAATTATTACAGCATAACTAAAAGGGAGAGCGAGCAGGTAACAAGGTCATGAAGGCTTTCACAGGACATCAGCGCCCACCTCTCCTACCCAAACCGGAGTGATCGGACAGGAGAGGCAGAACGACAGCAACCCAACATCCCTGATCACCACAAGTTTCTATGACCAAGAACCCCCAAGCTCTGCGCCTTTATCTATACTAATCAAAAGCCTGAGAAAATAAATATGTTTTCAGTCTAGACTTAAACATTGAGACTGTGTCCGAATCCCGAATAGAGGCAGGAAGATTAGAGTTGTGGAGCTTTGTAAGAAAATGCTCTTCCACCAGCTGTGGTCTTTTTAATTTTAAAAAGTAATTTTAAAAAGACCCCTGTGGGGGTCCTGACCATTTAAGAACAGGGTGAAAGCAGTTTAAAATAAAAATAGATGTACTACAGTTAGGGCTGGACGATATGGCTAAAATTTATATCACGATATAACTCCTAATTTCGGTCGATACGATATAATTCCGATATCGATATGAATAATACAAATGTCAGAAAAACTGCCAGGAACACCAACATTGAAAGGCTGTACCTGCAAACCTCTGAACCCTGCAAAAGTCTATGAAATCTCACCCTTTACAACTACATAATATTTTAGAAATAATAATAATAATAATAATAATAATAATAATAATACAAATAAATTAGCTTTCACATTTTACTTGTATTCAGCATTTGTATACAGACAAAAACACGACATCATTCTCAAATAAACATGCTTTGACAATATATAATATAATATATTAACATATGTCTTTGGAAAGAGTACTAAAATATTGTACTCAAGTAAAAGTACTATTACTTCAATGAATTTTTACTTAAGTACAAGTAAAGTTACTAGTCTTAAAATCTACTCAAGTAAAAAGTAACTCATTTAAAATGTACTCAGAGTAAACTTCACTTCGTTACTTTTTTAACAGGAGGGCGTGTCTCTTCTGTGTAATGCAAACATGACAAGTGGATATAAATCTCACAATAGTTGTTTTTAATTCAAATGTAATAGAAGAAACATGTTGATACAACATTTAAAACATTTAGGGATGTGTAATGTGTCATTTTAGTCCCATAAAACTTTTTCAAACTGTATAACCACTAGTGATGTGTCGTAGAATGATTCGAATCTATTGAACGGCCCTTTAAACTGAAATAAAGGAACTGCTTCTGGGAGTCGTTATGTATATATACAGTTCTTTAAAGGAACCGAGACAAAAAATTCGACTCCCCGTCGCAGAATTCACTGCAGCAGTTTCCCAGACGCGATTTTTTAGCGTTTTTATTTTACTCAGTAACGGACCTTATTTAAAATGTAGCGAATTACAATTCTTAATACAAAACATACTTAAGTAAAAGTAAAATTACAGGCTGTGAAATCTACTTTAGTAGACAAGTACACAAAAAAACTACTCAATTACAGTAACGTGGGTAAATGTAATTCCACCTCTGTAAATTTTACTTTCCACCTCTGGTCCCAACTTTAATCCACAACATGGACTGATTATTATTTGTATGCATGGCTGGATTACTGACCGGGCCAGTGGGGCCAGCGCCCAAGGGCCCTTGAGGTCAGGGGGCCCCGGGGGGGCCTTGGCCCAAAACATTTTGCGATGCGTAACAACATTTATGATACAATATATTTTTTATTTCCGAGGGCCCTCCATTTTAAGGATCCTCTGACTATTAGGGACTTTGACCCCAGGGCCTCTTGGGGGCCCTAGCCATGCTTTTGGGGCCCCTAGCCATGCTTTTGGGGCCTAGCCATGCTTTTGGGGGCCCTAGCCATGCTTTTGGGCCCTAGCCATGCTTTTGGGCCCCTTATGAAAATGGATGAGGCGTTGTGGCACTGCTCTGACTTCGACTTCTGGCTATTAGGGGTCCTAGGAAAGAGGGGGACATATTTTTAGAGGGCCCTGGTTATGAGAGCCCCTACCAGGGGGCCCTAGAGAAGTGCAGGGCATACCATTAGAGGGCCCTTGATCACGAGGGCCCCTGCTATGGGGCCCTTGACTTCCATAGAAGTCGTTTACCATGGCTCCTTGACTTTCTAGGGACCTACAAATTGCCAGGCAAGCTACCATATTTCATAACAGAAGTTTTGTTGCAAATATGCGATTCAGGCCCTTACTTAATGTCTCTGAATTTGTATTGTTTCAAAATGATTATGTTCAATTTTTCTTAAGCGCAGAGACACAAATTAATTTAGCAATTTTGCAATTATTTAAATTTAAGACAAGCAATTTGTCTGATGAATGCTATCTTTGACACCGATTAAATTGAGTGAATTTGGCCAAGGGTGTGATTTCACTTATGTGAAAACAACAAGCCATTTGACTAGTTTCATGTTTCCCCTTTAATAAACAACAGTAAAGAGACCAGTGGTCACTCTAGCTCTAAAGGAATGCATGAAAGGAAAAGTGCCTTTTCATACAACAGAACTGCAAGCTAATTTTACTGAGTAGCACAATTTTGGTTTGGTGACAGATGATGAAACAGCAAGTGGTTTTGTTGTAGTAGCTGTGGCTGTGGTATGCGTGTAACCCTGATATTTTGTTTGAGGATTATTTATTGGAAAACATATTTTATTCAGCTTGTTATTCAATGACTATTCAATGACAGTTTGACATGACTTGACATGTTTCAAGGCAGTGTGAAGGGGTCTCGACAATAATTCAACTTGATTTAATATCATTAACACAGCATTTTTAATATACTCAAAACCTTCCCCCTGTCTCCCTCTCCATGCCTCTCTCTCTCTCTCTCTCTCTCTCTCTCTCTCTCTCACACACACACACACACACACACACACACACACACACACACACACACACACACACACACACACACACAAAACAGTATTTTTTGTAGTAGATAGTGGCTGCCCCTCCCCCACTCTCTCACTCAGTGGTGAAAAATTGTTACATTGCCCTAAATTCCCACGGGGGCTGAGCCAATCAGGTGTTGCGAGAACTTCCAAGTGAATATGCAAGATCTATATAGTATATATATCTATAGTATCAAAACTCCTCACATTCAGACAGTTCAGCTTGCGAACTTGCTCTGTGCTTTTACTACAACTTTTACCTTGCTATTACCAGATCAGCAACCAACAGCCTTTTTAAAGGCTCATTGCCCTTTATACTGCATTATATTATTTTATAATATATATAAATATTTTTATATTATACTATACTATATTGCATATATTCTGTTACATTCTTTTCATAGTCTTTTCAAAGGCTTATATATTATATTATATTATATTACATGATATAATATTATATTACTATATATAATATATTAAACTTTGAAAGGTTCACAGCCTTTTTCAAGGCTAGTGTAACGTTGCTAACTAGCAACTCACAGCTTTTTTAAAAGCTTATTGTTATTTGCATATTACATTATTGATAATAGTAGAAGTGTAAGCTTTATAATATTAGTACATACATACAATACATTTACAATAACAACAATTTATAGCTAAATAGTTATAGGTCAGCCTTTTTTTATTACATATTGTATCTGGTTCTACAATTTTGTGATTGTATTTTTTTCCTGAACATACAACATAGAAACAACATAGTAAGTATTGAATAGGAATAGGAATTTGCAAGACAAGCTTCTATATTTGCATCTTAAGAAACACTTGCCATTAATAACATGGATCCCAAACAAAAAAGTGGTGCCTCAAAAAGAAAAGCAAAAAAGATTAAGGAAGCAAATCAGGCAGATTTCCTGAAATCTGATCTCAAACTTCTTTGAGAAACCGCTGGATATGAGTGAGACAAGTATTGCTAATGTTAGCAGTGATCAGAGTTCTAGCAATGTAGATGTGATCACCACTGGCTTAGTGTCACCTGTCAGTGACTATGTACCTTTGCAGACCCAGTCAGGTGCAGAGCAGGAATGCCAGCCCTGCCAGGCTACCACAGACCAGCAGCAGAAAGACCATGAAAGGAAAGTTGCAGGTGTGTCAGACCCACAATCAGACCAGCCAGCTGCATCGTGTGAGTGTCGTTTTTCAAATGAGGTGGGCAAGGACCCCAACCCCTGGTGTGAAACGGTCAACGACCCTGCTTTATGGCCCAGTACCATTACCGACCAAGCCAAGTCGATTCTTGTTAGTAGAGGAGAAGCTACATTTCAAAACAGAAGTGCTAAGTACCCAGCCTCAGTCAGGGATAGAGGCATTGGGGGTACCAGTAGGAGCTTTTCAAATGCTCTACTCAGTTGCTCTCTACCCAACGGGCAAACTGTGACTAGGCAGTGGCTACTTTACTCTCCTTCAACTGGCTGTGTGTATTGTTTTGCTTGCAAACTGTTTTCCAGTAAGCACAATACTTTTGTTCATGGATTTTCTGACTGGAAACATTCAGAGCGGATTGGTGAGCATGAGGGGAGTGTGGAGCATAGGGCTTGCATGCTAGCATTATATAATCGCTCCAGAGGCACAGCAACAATTGATTCTGATATTGTCAAACAAATTGATGCAGAAAGACAATACTGGCGCGAAGTTTTGAAAAGAGTTGTTGCAGTCATCCAGTTTTTGGGGGAGAGGGGACTTGCTTTCAGGGGAGATGATGAGCTATTAGGATCAGCCCACAATGGTAATTTTTTGGGCATCATAGAACTCTTAGCCAAATTTAGCTAGGTGCTCCTAGCTGAGCACCTCCAAAGGTTTGGAGGTAAGGGAAAAGGTTCTGTGTCCTACTTATCATCGACAGTGTGTGAAGAATGTATCCATTTGATGGGACAGAGAACAAATCAGGCAACTGTTAATGAGATCAAAGAATCAAAATACTTCTCTGTTATAGTTGACTCCACTCCAGACCTTGCTCATGTGGACCAACTTACTTTTATTTTCAGGTTTGTTAATAATGACGGACATGTAGTTGAGCGTTTTCTAGCTTTTGAGCCTATTGAAAACCATAGTGGGGACAGTTTGGCAGAGTGTGTCGTTGCTATGGTGGAGAATCTGGGCCTAGACTTATCCAACTGTAGGGGCCAGTCATATGATAATGCAAGTAACATGTCGGGAAAGTACAATGGAGTCCAAGCTCATCTTAAACAAAGAAACCCTTTGATTTGTTATGTCCCCTGTGCAGCACATTCACTGAATTTAGTTGGTGTCAATGCTGTTGACAGTAGCCCAGAAGCTGGACGTTTTTTTGAATTTGTACAGGCAATGTACACATTTTGTGCATCATCTACACACAGGTGGGGAAAGGTTTTCTGTGATACTGATATCAAACTCACACTGAAATCACTGTCAGGTACTCGATGGAGCGCACGAGCTGAGTCAACTAAGGCTCTTTGGAAATATTATGCACAACTGAGAGAGGCATTGAATGATATGTCTAAAGATATGGAGGAGAAATGTGTAACTCGAAGTGAAGCCTCTGCACTCTGTGACAAATTGGACACGTTGGAGATGGCCTTCATGGCATACTTCTGGGACACAATACTACAGAGGTTCCAAGCCACAAGCCTGCAGCTGCAGAAGCATGATATTGACATATGTACAGCTACACAACTTATCTTGTCTTTACGAGACTTTGTGGCAGCACAGAGAGATAACTTTGAGGTGTTTGAAGGGGCAGCTTTAAATGTCACCACTGCTGTCTCCCAAGAGTACAGGCATGACCTCCAGTGTACAAAGAAGCGCAAAATTATGTCTGATGATAGTGCAGAGCCAGGTGTAGCATTTAACAGAAAGGACAAGTTTCGGATCGAAACTTTCAATGTTGTCATTGACAAACTTGTGTCCTGTCTCAACCATCGTTTGAATGCATACACACACTTAACTGAGCTATTTGATGTTCTTTTCATGCCTGACAATATGTCCAACAGTGAGCTCACTTTAAAGGCTAACTCACTCGCTGCAGCATATCCTTCAGATCTGAACATGAGCCTGGCAGATGAATTGATACAATACAAATCATTCATAACAGAAAAAGAAAAATGTCCTAGTAAAATGCTCAAAACCATGATAAATTTGAATTTACAGTCAACCTTTCCAAATGTCTACATAGCACTTAGACTTTTTTTGACTGTGCCTATCACAAATTGTGAAGGGGAGCGTTCATTCTCCTAACTGGCTCGTATTAAGAATGAACTCAGGATTAGGATGCGCCAAAACCGCCTGAACTCACTGTCACTTCTGGCCATTGAATCAGATTTGGTCAGACAGCTTAATTTTGATGAATTAGTGGATGACTTTAGTAGAAAGAAATTTATATAAAATAGATTCTTGTGTTAGGGTTAGTTATTGACAGGTTGTTTAATGTATTAATTTATTTATGTTTGGGCTCTTTGCCCAGGGGGCCAGACTATCCTTAATCCGTCCTTGTTTGTATGTAAACATTTTCGAACAAAAGTGCTTAGAGTTGCTGCAGAATTTGCTATATCAGGTATTGTGCTTGAAGACTACAGAAAAAAAGAGTCTAGTCTTTCCTCTCTTATCAACTATTTCTACTGCTTCTTTTTTAACTGTGGATGCTCGTTCACTCACAGCTGTTGAACTCATTTAGCCGCTAATATCCACCGTGTTGTAGCGGAGTGTAATCAGAGTGGTAACGCTGAGCACTGGCATCATGCCTGTGGCGTACGTCATCACGCACTGACTGCATATCGATCAAATTAGTTTAAAAATCATATCACCGTTATTGAAACATTTTCTATCACGATATATCGAATTATTGTCCAGCACTAACTACAGTCAGTAATTGTAGAACTTCAAAGTGCTTCTATATGGTAAGTGGAGCTGTTAACATGGACAGTGAGTGTAGAAACAAGGAGGTGGTTTTAATGTTATGGCTGATCAGTGTATGTATATTACACTAGCCCACCACTGCTGAGATCCAGGTTTGAACCTTAGGGGTGCTGTTGGACGACTAGTTTTATACACAGACCTGTTTGACAGATATGACTTAGTGGGTGTGGATGGTCAAAGCCCTTACTAGATTGGAAGGTGGATTGGGTCATTGCTTCCTGGAGGAACCGGACCTGCCACAATCCTGACCATGATAAGATCGTTGATAAAAAAAAAGGAACATTCTTGTCAGATAATCTAAGATAATCTCATTTTTACAGTGTAGCCTGCTTTTACATACAGCCTGTACAATCCACCAATCATGCTAATGAGTTGCACATTATATGGCCAAAAGTATGTGGACACCTGACCATGATCTTGTTGTTTATCTCTTAATCATTTATATCAGGGGTGTCAAACTCATTTTCTTTCTCATTTTTTGATTATTTGTAAATATTTCTCAACATCACTAAGTGGAAAACCACCTTAGTTAAACGCTGATGTGGAAACACTGCCATCTAGTGGCGGGATGCGGTCCCTTTGCGGGTCACAAAATCGGCATGCATTGTCGGAGATGCAGTGTATGTACAATTTTACAGTGTATTTTAAGACAATCATACGTCTTTTAAAGGCCTTGCGTTTGACACGTGATTTATATGAAGCAGTTTTCTCCTTTGCCGCTCTAAAAGGATCTACTATTTTTGAAAGGCTTTCCACTAAATTTTGGACTATGTTTGTGCAAATTTGTGGCTATTAATTCAAATGAGCATTGGTGATTCCCAGAATTAATCTGGGTTAATTTATCTGACCACAGCAAATGTTTGGACTGTTTTTTTTTTTTTGTCGAAGATGAGCTTGAGCACCGAAAGTTCAGTGTCATTTCTTTACAGAATTGATTTCTGTTTCGAGCTGCAGGCTGCATGATGTAGTTTTTGCGTTAAGTAACAATTGTTTTCCAAAGTACTTCCAAGCCCATGTGGCTATAATTATTACCGTGGCATGATGTTTTCTTATGCAGTGATGTCTGAGGACGTGTAAGATTTGCAGGCTTACATTGAGAATGTTCTTTCTGAACTCATTTACAATTCTCTTACAAAGTTTGCAAAGACGAGGACTAAGCCTTTGGTAGATCCTTCTTTTAGATGCAATTTTGATACCCTTACCTGCTACTAATTAATCTGCTTATTGTGAAATGTTTCAAAACATTCAAACTAAAATATACTTTAAACTTTTCACTTTTCTTTTGCCCTATCCCAACTTAAAAGTGTTGCAGACATCAAATTTAAATGATGTACAAAATACATCCAGCTAATCAGTAAAAACATTGCCATTTTTTGTACTTAAATAAAAGTAATAAAGCAAAAGAACAAATGAACATAATAACACATATTACTGTTGTTATTGCATTTTATGAGCTGTCCTATTTTTTTGCAAACTGTATTTACTTAATGGTGAAATGCAAAAAAAAAAAAATCATATTCAGAGTAAATGAAGGAACATGCAGTCAAGCCGGAAAGTCTGCACACCCCTTTCTTCGTCTCCACGTTTTATTACATCACAGACTCATTCTATAATAGATTGAGATCATTGTTTGTGACAAAATCCTACACAAAATGGCCCACAATGACAAAGTGAAAGCAGGTTTTTAGACATTTGTGCTAATTTATTAAAAATCAAAGCTCCAGCGTATCCTTGTGGAGATGGGAGAACCTATCAGAAGATCAACCATCCAGGCAGCACTCCACAAATCACACCTTTATGGTAGTGGCCAGACGGAAGCCACTCCTTAGTAAAAAGGCTCATGACAGCCTGCTTGGAGTCTGCCAAAAGGCTCCTAGAGGACTCTCAAACCATGAGATACAAGATTCTCTGGTCTGATGAAGCCAAAATTGAACTTTTTGGCCTGAATACCAAGCGTCATGTCTGGAGGAAACCAGGCACCGCTTATCACCTGGCAAATGCCATCCCTACAGTGAAGCATGGTGGTGGCAGCATCATGATGTGGGGATATTTTTCAGCAGCGGGAGCAGGGCGACTAATCCTGATAGAGGGAAAGATGAATGCAGCTAAGTACACCGAGATCCTTAAGGAAAACCTACTCCAGAGCTCTCTTGACCTCAGACATTTCAACATGACACTGACCTGATGCACACAGCACAAGAGAACAAAGGAGTGGCTTTGGAGAAAGTCTGTGAATATTCTTGAGTGGCCCAGCCAGTGTCCAGACATATATCCAATCGAACATCTGTGGAAGGAGCTGAAAATGGCTGTGTACCGACGCTCCCTATCCAACCTGATGGAGCTTGCAAGGATATGCCAAGAGGAATGGGCAAAAATGTCCAGAAACAAGTGTGCCAAGCTCGTAGCTTCTTTCCCAAGACGCATTGAAGCTGTAATTCAACCAAGTATTAGGCTAAAGATGTGTACAGATAAGTAACCCCTAAATAAATGATTTTTGTCAGTAAAATAAAATTGCATATTTTTTAAACATATTTTCACTTCGTACTTATTGGCGATTATGTGTAGATGTTTTTGAGGCAAAAAAAGAACTAAATCTATTATACTGTAGAATGAGTCTGTAACATAATAAAACGTGGAGTAGGTGAAAGGGGTGTGCAGATTTTCTGACTTGACTGTAGTGTGGATTTATTAACGCAATAACAAATCAAAACAAAAAGCAGAGACATGCGTCTTTACCTTAATGCTTCTCATACAGAAACAAATGTGACCTACCTTAATGCTTCTCGTACAGAAACAAATTTGACTTTATTATAGGTTTCCCCTGCTATCTGAAAGTAGAGTGTTTCTGTGTAAGCCAAAATGGTTTTTTAAAGCGAAGCAGCAATTACCATTAATTTATATGGGAACATTTTTGAGTGCTCCCAGACCTACTGACCAAATAACACATCAACTCTAAAAAACACTAACATATAGTAACAGCAGTAATTAGAAGATGAATACACAGTCTATGTAAAGCAGAAATAATTTATGTTACTTATGTTAAGTTTACTTACCAGAATCTGTCTTTTTGGGTGAGCACTGCTTTTTTATTCGATCCTTGTAAAATCATTGCTGTTTTTTTTTTGTCTTTTTTTCTATTGATTACCAGGACAGGTACTAATCTTGGTCCATAATAAAAGGTAGTGCCATCAAGTGAACTGAAGCAGGTGGTGCTTTATTTAGATACATCCCATTCCCCTGTAGTTTACCCCCCCCTGTTGCTTGTGCTGGCCAAAGAAGGGCTGTAGCCTAGCACACGTGAAAAGTCGTTTGTTACTTCAATTTTTCTATTGGCAAATTCTTACAGAAAAATTTATCACATACAAAGAATTACACAATTTTCTCAGTATTCTTCCAGTGCTTTTGTCGCTGACCTGACCAGTCAACAAAAGCTGCTGTCGCACCAGCAAAAAAAGGCAATTCCTCTACCTTCCCTTAGGTGCCTGACTAGGCAAGTGACTGTGTTGGATAAGCACATAAGGCTGTTTTGCTTCCCGAGTGTTCAAATTAAACTCCCTCCTTCATAATAAATTTATATGCCAGCCCAAGAGATGGCAGTAATAGATGATCATATGTCCAAGACCTGATGAAAAACATTATCAGCATTTTACAATACATGAGCATGTAGATTTTTTTGAGAAGTAGTGCTAAGCACATTGCATTGTAACCTATGTCTCATATTGTACAAACACAATATTAGCATCCACAATAATATGCCTTTTGGCTGGACCCATTCTCAGTACCTACAAAACAGCAACAGGTATGCAGGAGTTGATACTTCGACTTTAGCCATCAGAAAAAGTGTGTTATTAGAAATCTTCCACCCTGTTTTCGAAATGCTCATACGCTGTAGATAAGAATAAGAAAAATACAGAGAAAACTTACGTTTAAAAATGTAAATGTGAAATATGTGTGGACAGAGTGATAAAATTTACAAAACATTATGAACTTCAGATGTACTATTAAACACACTGATCAGCCATAACATTAAAACCACCTCCTTGTTTCTATACACATTGTCCATTTTATCAGTTTTACTTACCATATAGAAGCACTTTGTTGTTCTACAATTACTGACTGTAGTCCATCTGTTTCTCTGCATGCTTTGTTAGCCCCCTTTCATGCTGTTCTTCAATAGTCAGGGCTCTCCCAGGACCACTACAGAGTAGGTATTATTTGGGTGGTGGGTCATTCTCAGCACTGCGGGACACTGACATGGTGGTGGTGTGTTAGTGTGTGTTGTGCTGGTATGAGCGGATCAGACACAGCAATGCTGCTGGAGTTTTTAAACACCTCACTTTCACTGCTGGACTGAGAATAGTCCACCAACCAAAAACATCCAGCCAACAGCAACCCGTGGGCAGCATCCTGTGACCACTGATGAAGGTCTAGAAGATGACCAACTCAAACAGCAGCAATAGATGAGCGGTTGTCTCTGACTTCTACAAGATGGACCAACTAGGTAGGAGTGTCTAATAGAGTGGACAGTGAGTGGACACGGTATTGAAAAACTCCAGCGCTGCTGTGTCTGATCCACTCATACCAGCACAACACACACTAACACACCACCACCATGTCAGTGTCAGTGCAGTGCTGAGAATGATCCACCACTGAAATAATTCCTGCTCTGTGGTGGTTCTGTGGGGGTCCTGACCATTGAAGAACAGGGTGAAAGCAGGCTAAAAAGGTATGTAGAGAAATAGATGGACTACAGTCAGTAATTGCAGAACTACAAAGTGCTTCTATATGGTAAGTGGAGCTGATAAAATGTACAGTGAGTTTAGAAACAAGGAGGTGGTTTTAATGTTATGGCTGATCAATGTACAATTATGAGCATGTACTATTAAACCTTTATTAAACCTTATACACTATATGGACATCTAACAATGAACTTTTTGAACATCCCATTAATATGGAGTTGGCCCTACCTTTGCAGATAAAAATTTTCCTTGTCCTGGAAAGGTTTTCCACCAGCTTTTGTGCCCATTCATTTATAAGAGCAGGTGAGCACTCATGTTGGATGAGAAGGTTGACCTACAATTGGCATTTTAATTTATTTCAAAGGTGTTTTTTAGTTACATTCAAAGGCTCCATGCAGGCCACTAGAATTCCTCCAAACACTTTCTTAATATCCCTTGCTTGAACTAAAATGCTGGAACTAAAAAGCAAATTTTCCAAGCTGTTGCCACAGATTGGAAGTTGGAAGGGTGTTGGTAAACTCCTAAACTCTATAATTAGAGGCACATTTACATTTTTGTAAATGTCATATAGTTTAGGCACTAACCATGCCACCCTGGTCTGGGTAGAAGTGGGACCTGTGCCAGCCAGAACCATGGAGTGCAAAGCACAAACATGCCCTGGACAAAGTGTACAGAGAGAACACAGATGATGACTTAAAGCAGTGTTAGAACCCTGGACCTCAGGGACTATGTTACTATATACATTTTAACTATATATGTTTTACTATATACAGCAACACAAGCTAAAGCTTGGACAGAGCCTTGCAACTAGAGCATGAGTGTTGCATGCATGCCAATGATTTACGATTAACAGGGGGACATCTGTCCTCTGAGATAAGAGCATGGTTTTTTAGTCTTCGCAGCATATGGCCTCCCGTATGCTCATCAAGACGCGAAAACAAATCAGCCCTCCCAGCTTGGTAATCGGCTCAGATGAGTGGTTACTGTACATGCTAGCTACTAATCCTTGTTTTGTCATATCCATAAGCATCTGTGAGAGTTTATTTCATTTTTGCTGACACAGGACCTTCCAAGGTGATCTTGTGTATAGGGCTGGACGATATGGCTAAAATTTATATCACGATATAACTCCTAATTTCGGTCGATACGATGTAATTCCGATATCGATATGAATAATACAAATGTCAGAAAAACTGCCAGGAACACCAACATTGAAAGGCTGTACCTGCGAACCTCTTAGCTTTCATAGCTTTCACCTATTATTTGTATTCAGCATTTGTATACAGACAAAAACACGACATCATTCTCAAATAAACATAAGCTTTGACAATATATAATATAATACATTAACATATGTATTAACCAGAGGTGGAAAGAGTACTAAAATATTGTACTCAAGTAAAAGTACTATTACTTTAATGTATTTTTACTTAAGTATGAGTAAAGTTACTAGTCTAAAAATCTACTCTAGTAAAAGGTAACTCATTTAAAATGTACTCAGAGTAAACGTTACTTAGTTACTTTATTAACAGCAGGGGGGAGGGGGGGGTCTCTTCTGTGTAATGCAAACAGGACAAGTGGATATAAATCTCACAATAGTTGTTTTTAAATCAAATATAATAGAAGAAACATGTTGATACAACATTTAAAACATTTAGGGGTGTGTAATGTGTCATTTTAGTCCCATAAAACTTTTATAAAACCCATAAAACTTTATAACTACTAGTGATGTGTCGTAGAATTATTTGAATCTATTGAACGGCCCTTTAAACTGAAATAAAGGAATCGATTCGCGCTTTATGTATATATACGGCTCTTTAAAAAGAAACGAGACAAAAGATCCGACTCCCCGTCGCAAAATTCACTGCAGCAGTTTCCCAGACGCGATTTCTTTAGCGTTTATTATTTTACTCAGTAACGGATCTTATTTAAAATGTAGCGATTTACAATTCTTAATACAAAACATACTTAAGTAAATGTAAAATTACAGGCTGTGAAATCTACTTTAAAAAGTATAAGTACACAAAAACAAAAAAGTACACTCAATTACAGTAACGCGAGTAAATGTAATTCGTTACTTTCCACCTCTGGTCTTAACTAACCTTAATCCACAACATGGACTGATTATTATTTGTATGTAAACATTTTCGAACAAAAGTGCTCAACCAGGATAAAGAATATAAAAAGTGCTTAAGAGTTGCTGCAGAATTTGCTGCAGCAGATGTTGTGCTTAAAGAATACAGAAAAAAAGAGTCTAGTCTTTCCTCTCTTATCAACTATTTCTACTGCTTCTTTTTTAACTGTGGGAGCTCGTTCACTCACAGCTGTTGAACTCATTTTGCCGCTAATATCCACCGTGTTGTAGGTAGTGTAATCAGAGCGTTAACGCTGAGCACTGGCTTCGTGCCTGTGGCGTACGTCATCACGCACTGACGTATGCATATCGATCGAATTTGTTTAAAAATCATATCACCGTTATTGAAACATTTTCTATCGCGATATATATCGATATCGAATTATTGTCCAACACTATCTGTGTAGATCTAGCATGGTCTTGGCCAGGTTATAGTAAATACTCCTAGAATTATAAAACCATGTGATTGTGAGATGTCCCTATATCCCGTGGACTATAGTGGGATTCAAATTATGATATCTTATGGCCAAAAGTTTATAGACACCTGACACCTTTAAATCACATCCCTACAATGGATACTGCCTTAATTTTGTTCATTTAATTTAATTTTCATGATGTACCACCACTTTATTCTGGTCATGGTCATAATGGATCCGGTTATCCCCAGAATCACTGGGCACAATACAGTAACACTTGCTAGACAGGGCGCCAATCCATCTAGTTCTATAAAATTTCATTTTATAGTTGGATTGGTCTGTCAGATGGTAAAGTATAGTTCTATACCTTAGATAATGGGTTTCCTATCAATGGTGGTGTGCTGTACGCCACACTGCTGATGTGAAATAGTGACTTTAGGCATCCGTACAGATGATCTTGTGTAGGCTATGGATTGATAAAACTTTGATAATTTTTGATAAAACTTTCAAGGACAGTTCTGCAATGCAGCCAGACTTGATCAAGAATGGACAGTTCAGCACTCACTGATCCTAGTCTGTGAACTGGAGTGGCCTATAGCATTGTAATGTAGCTGTAGCTACTAGACATTTAACTATTACCTGAAAGAGCAGCTTAACCAGGGCAGAATTGACAAACTGAGTTCTGTAAAGGTTATCACTAGATAACAGTTTGACCTTTTGCATTGTTTGTCTATAAAGATTGCAGGGCTGTATGCTTGTTTTATCAAACTGTTAGCCACACATTTAATGATTCACACCACATATTGACTGATGAATTGAATACCATTGAAATCCAATGAACTACCTTCCTGCCATGAACAGTAACAGTAACAGTGTTAAACGTTAAACCTATAAACAAAAAATCAAACTGTCAGCAATAGTTATGGTTGAAATCCACCACATAGTGGGGATGCTTACACCATATGGTAGAAATATGTAAACACCTGACCATGACCTTGTTAGATATTTTATGAAACATATTATTAAATAAAAAGCATATATCAAAAATACAGTCATGGCTAGAAATATCTGATTTTGGTATTCACATGGTTCTTTTGTTTGCATTGAAATAACACAAAAAGCTGAGAAGGAAAAAGTCAAATCTCTTTACACAGAACTCCAGACATGGAGTAGACAAAATTGGCACCCTCCATTTAATATATGGTAGCACCCTCTTTCAAAACAATAGCTGTTATCAATCTCTTCCTCTAACCATGAATAAGTTTTTTTTTTTTACACCTTTCTACCAGAATTCTTCACCAATCTTCTTTTACTGACTGCTCCAGGAGTCTCAGCTGCTGTTTCGAAATCTATTCACAGGTGTTTGTGGGATTCACTTCAACACTCTTAAGAGGTTTGTCTTAATCCATCTTGGGTGCTTTTTAAAGCATGCTGTTGGTCATTGTCCTGCTGGGAGCCCCATGACCTCTGTTGGAGACCCAGATTTCTGACACCGGATGCTACATTGCATTCTGAAATGCAAGTCTTTAGATTTTTCATCATGCACACAGTTAAGGCATCCAGTGCTAAAGAAACCCCAACACATCTCTAAACTTTTGCCTTGTTTGATCAAAAGGACTGTGTTGTTTTTTGTGTGTTCTGTGACTTCTGTGACTTCTGTTTTGGCCTTGTCTGTCCACAGAACGTGGTAAATGTCAATCTGTTTTTTAAGCCTCTGGTCAGCAGTGGGACCTATAAACAAAGAAACAAAACACATAGTGGGGATGCTTACACCATATGGTTGAAATGTAAACACCTGACCATGAGCTTGTTAGATATTCTATGAAACATATTATTAAATAAAAAGCATATATCAAATACACAGTCGTGGCTAGAAATATCTGATTTTGGTATTCACACGTTTTTTTTGTTTGCATTGAAATAACACAAAAAGTTGAGGAAGAAAAAGTCATATCTCTTTACACAGAACTCCAGACATGGAGTAGACAAAATTGGCACCCTCCATTTAATATATAGTAGCACCCTCTTTCAAAACAATAGCTGTTATCAATCTCTTCCTCTAACCATGAATGAGTTTCTAACACCTCTACCAGAGTTTTTGACCACTCTTCTTTTACTGACTGCTCCAGTAGTCTCAGCTGCTGTTTCGAAATCTATTCACAGGTGTTTGTGGGATTTTGATCTGGACTCATTGTTGGCCACTTCAAAACTCTAAGAGGTCTTAATCCATCTTGGGTGCTTTTTAAAGCATGCTGTTGGTCATTGTCCTGCTGGGAGACCCATGACCTCTGTTGGAGACCCAGCTTTCTGACACAGAGCACGACATTGCATTCTGAAATGCAAGTGTTTAGATTTTTTGTAATTCACACAGGAACCCCCAACATCTTTAAACTTTTGCCTTGTTTGATAAAAAGGACTTTTTGTTAAGGACACATTTTGTGTTCTGTTTAGTTCTGTGACCTCTGTTTTGGTATTTTCTGTCCACAGAACATGGTAAACATCCATCTGTATTTTAAGCCTCTGGTCAGCAGTGGGACCTATAAACAAAGAAACAAATAATCAAACTGTCAGCAATAGTTATGGCTGAAATTCACCACATAGTGGGGATGCTTACACCACATGGTAGAAATATGTAAACACCTGACCATTAGCTTGTTAAATATTCTATAAAACATATTATTAAATAAAAAGCGTATATCAAATATACATTCGTGGCTAACCATGCTCCAGGAGTCTCAGCTGCTGTTTTTTAAAATCTATTCACAGGTGTTTGTGGGATTCACTTAAAAACTCTAAGAGTCTTTAGATTTTTCATCATGCACACAGTTAAGGCATCCAGTGCTAAAGGAACCCCAAACATCTTTAAACTTTTGCCTTGTTTGATAAAAAGGACTGTGTTTTTTTGTTAAGGACACATTTTGCGTTCTGTTTAGTTCTGTGACCTCTGTTTTGGTCTTTTCAGTCCACAAAACATGGTAAACAACAATCTGTTTTTAAGCCTCTGGTCAGCAGTGGAATCCTCCTGGGTCTGCTACCATAGCATCCGGATTGATTCAGATGATGGCATATAGTGTGAACTTATCATCACTTTTCTTAATATATTTTATGCGTTTTTCTTCCATTTTCTCCCAATTTAGTGTTGTTAATTTGTCTTCCGCTACTGGGGATCCCTGAATTTTTGCAGTCCAGGAGGGTACATTGCTGCCCACGCCTCCTCCGACCCACGGGCAGCCGTTAACGGAACCCTTTTCCACCCATGCACTCTGCACAGGCGCCTCTATCCTCCAATCAGGGTCCTTACACAGCGTTTAAAGACCCCATCCACATATTCCGTCATCCCTCCCTGCAGGCACTGAATTATGCCTGCTAGATGGCGCCCAGCCGACCTGTGGCAATGCCGAGTTTCGAACCGAGGAGTTCAGAATTTTGGCGCTGGTGTGCTAGCGGAATATCCCGCTGCGCAATCTGGGTGCCAAGGTTCTGTATTATGTGGTGCAATCTATCATCATTTTTTCTTTTCTGTCCATGTCCAGAAAAGTCAGTTACAATGTGGTGGAATGTAAACTACTTAATGACGTTTTGTATAGTGGATACAGGAGCAATCATTTCTCTGGAGATAAACTGGTAGCCCTAAGATTGTTCATGCTTTTGCACAATTTTGTTTTATTTACATTCTTAGAGAATCCTTTGCTCTTCTTTCTTTTCTTCAAAGACACAAACACTGAATAAACTTTCCTTCCATTAAACTGGATGGACAGCACTTGTTATTTTCCACAGGTGAGTTCATGTACAAATTAGGGCTGGGCGGTATGACCAAAAATTTGTATCAGGGTTTTTTTTAAGATTCTGACGGTTTCACCGTATATCACAATATGTTATTTTTTGTATGACGGGGACTTTTTATACGTCTGTGGCTTATTCTACTGTCATAAGTACATAGAATATAAAACGTTTTAATTTCACCATGTATATAATGAAGGTTTTGAGTACTATAAGCTTTGCTTGGCCCCACGAAATGACACAATATATGATAGAATAGTCTGCATTTTTATTGTTTATTAAATATTTAAATATTTAATCTCCATTTAACAAATAAAACAACGTTTGCAAACTGCACTGTACAACTTGACCACAGGTCTGTTGTAGACAAGTGGACAACTTTATATATCTATGCTTCCAGTTAACTTATAACGTTAAAATAGCGACTAACATAGAGTATTTTTGCCTCGTAAGACAAACCTGGAATCCAGAGTTAAAATTTTTGCTCTGAAAGCTTCTTTCTCGACTGTCTATAGAGAAATCATGTCCTTGTAGATGTGGATTGTTACTGTGTTCGTAATGTCATTGTTTGTAACAGCCGTGGCTCGACAAACCATACAGTATATAGTGTTTTAGTCTGTTCTTAACTGCCGACACGCCTCGTTTCTTTGGCAGGTTCTTCTGGTGCTTATTTGGTCTCCCTCTCTTCATCCTCCATCTGTTTTTGTTTATTTTTTTCATCATATTGAGGAAATCTGCATGGCGCTCCATAGCGTTTTTAGCGGAAGCAATATTATATGATTTCCTGCTTTTTGAAGTCTACAGCTGTTAAAATTAACTGTGTTACGGTATGGCGGTATGTGACAAATCCATGCGGTATGAGAAATCAAAGACAGTATACCGAATGTACCGTCATACTGCCCAGCCCAAGTACAAACTAAAGTTTGTTAACTGTTCCTTAAATTTTGAGAAGGTGAATAATTTTGGTACAATAAAAAAGTCTAGTCCAATTCTGGAGTTCTGTGTGGAATGATATTAAATCTCACTTTTTTCCTCAACTTTTTTGTGTTCCAATGCAATCAAAGGAAATAAACATGTAAATTCCTAAGCACAGGATTGCAATCAGAGTTCCAGTTTTCCCACAAAAGTGGTCCCCCAGACCTACTTTATAAAACCATTTTAAATACATACTAAAACACCTAAGGTCAATTAGGTGTCCTCATACTTTTGGCTTACATATCATGTATCACATCATGTGCTTGTTCTGTATCTTGTTGATGGATGGAATATAAAGCCTAGTTTTGTGTCATTGACATTAAAATTTCATTTTCATCAACTGTTATATCCTGGTCAGGGTCGTGACGGTTCTGGTTTCACAAGGAAACAGTAAGTTCAAGGCAGGAATGCCCTGGACAGGGCGCCAATACATTGCATGGCTTTGGCCCCCTATCCCTTCAGACACAGCCAGTCATGTCTGTGTAAATGGCTGGTTGGTCAATGGCACTCCTGAGGTTTGAACCAGGATTTCAGTAGTGGTGGGCTAGCGTAACAGACTACTGTGCCACCCGAAATCCCTAGGGAGGTATAAAGTTTAACGTAAGAGGAAGAAACAATGTGAGTTAATTGCACATCAGTGCTGTGCATGCTGTAGCTAACAGAATGATTCGGCATGCACTTAACGGTAACGTGAGGTAGCCTCTGTGGACAGCAGTGGATTTAAGTCAATTGAGTTAAATTGAAGATAATTGCATTTATGTCAGTGGGTTAACAGGGAGCTGATCTTTATCTGCCTAGCACACGGCTCAAGGAGAAAAATACAGGGAAGATCTTTGAACATTTAATTTTAAGTTATATTACAGGTTAAGTCCTAGGAAGGCTCGGGTAGTTTAAATTCTACATGCCTGCTGTCTTTCAATTAGCTACACTGTATTACCAATTCTACAACCCCAAATCAGAAAAAGTTGGGACAGCATGGAAAATGCAAATATAAAACAGAGTTTTTTACATTTACTTTGACTATTATTTCACTGCAGACAAATATTTCATGTTTTGTCTGCTCAACTTAATTTCATTTATTCATAAACACCCATTCCTGCATTTCAGGCCTGCAACACATTCCAAAAAAAGTAGGGACGGTAAAGTATTTATCACTTTGTAATTTTGCCATTCCTTTTCACCACACTTAAAAGACGTTTTGGCACCGAGGATACCAAGCGATTTAATATTTCTTCCTGCAAACACGTCTTAAGATGTGCAACAGTACGGGGTCGTCGTTGTCGCATTTTTTGTTTTAAAATTCTCCACACATTCTATATTGGGGACAGGTCAGGACTGCAGGCAGGCCAGTCCAGTCCCCGTACCCTCTTCTTCCACAGCCATGCCTTTGTAATGTGTGCAGCATGTGGTTTTGCTTTGCTTGAATGCAGCATATGTTGCTCTAAGATCTCAATGTACTTTTCTGTATTAATGCTGCCATCACAGAAGTGTAAATGACCTTTGCCAAGGGCACGCATACAGCCCCATACCATGACAGACCCTGGCTTTTGGACTTGCTGCTGATAACAGTCTGGATGGGGGTTTTTTGTCTTTGGTCCGGAGGACATGGTGTCCGTTTTTTCCAAAAAAGACCTGGAATGCTGATTCGTCTGACCACAATACACGTTTCCACAGTGTGATGGTCCATCCAAGGTGCCTCCGAGCCCAGAGAAGTCGACGCCGCTTCTGGACATGGTTAACATAAGGCTTCTTTTTTGCACAGTAAAGTTTTAAGTGGCATTTGTGTATGTAACTCTGTATTGTAGTGCCTGACAAAGGTAAAATATGCAAAAGAGAAATATGCAAATCCCTTTCCAATCTTTTTTTGAGGTACATTGTTTTTAAACATTTCAATAATTTTCTCACACATTTGTTGACAAACTGGAGATCCTCTGGCCATCTTTGCTTATCATGATTACAATCAGCTGTTGGCATCAACTGTTTGGAATCACAGCATTATTTAGTTTTTCACTTCATTACTAGCCCTAAATTGCCCCGTCCCAACTTTTTTTTTAAATGTGTTGCAGGCCTGAAATGCAAGAATGGATGTTAATTAATAAATGAAATGAAGTTGAGCAGACAAAACATGAAATATCTTGGGTTCAAACTGTCTCAATCAAATAAAAGTCAAAGTAAATGTAAAGAAATTTTATTTCATTTGAATTTTCCATGCTGTCCCAACTGATTTGGGGTTGTATTTGATTAGTTGGTTAATTAGATAACCGTAAGGAGTGATAACTTTGTCTCTTAAAACTGTGTTTAACTAAATGTTTTACTTTATTTTTCTTTATGTAATTATCTGGTTGTGGCAAATATGCAACAACAGGAGAAATTACTTCTTTTAAAAAAACACTTAATATAAATTCTGGAATGTCACTAAATAGTAAGACATTGTGCTGTATCCATGTGATATAATGATCCAAACTGAGCTGGTGTCTGGGGATTACCTCCAACACTTGATCTTTTCTCCACATGCACATACACAGTGTCTGGGGGATTATACCTTGTCATAGCCTTTAAACAGACAACTTAGCTAGGCCAACAGAAGGTTAGCCTAACTAGAGATTTGCACTTAAGTCTTAAAAGAAAAAGAACAACCATATTCTAGGAAGCACACAGAGAGGACAGAAGACATGAACAAAGGACTGAGAAACCTCATCTCTTCTCTCCATTTAACCATTGTTGACTTTTAAAAGACATTTTGGCGGAGAAACGCTCTTTCTGCCAAATGTAATTGATGTTGGGCAATAACCAGTTTCTTTGCCTTATTTGACTGATATATCTAAATTCATGTATTGGATTTGGTGTAGCTGAGGTGAATTTTCATGCTAGGCCTGTGGAGAGAGTATGGGAATAGGCAGTTCCTTTGCACCAAGAACAGATCAGATCTTTACTATAAGGTATGTACTGGCTTTCTCGTCTATGACGTAGCGTAAGCATGTTTTTAAGGTATTTGCAACAGTCTGGAAGAGCTAGCTATAAATTCTAGCTTTTGTTGTCATAACAGTATCTTTGTCATTACACATATAACGTTTTTTGTGCTGCATATGTTTTATATTGAGATGTGAAGGGTTCTGTTCAAGTTCTGGAAATTATTTTGGATTTTGGAACAGATCTAGAATTGCACAAATGTATTGTTTATACACACACAGAATGAAAGACATATGAGAAACACAAGGCTTGTGTTTGAATTATAATAACCGCTATGCACATTTACATCATATCATTTTGGCAGTAGTAAGTATGTTTTTAATCTGGACCTAAAAATTTTACTGTTTCGGGGAGATTATTCCATAGTTGTGGATGTATAAGAATGCTTTTAGGAACTAAAAGTAGCCCTGCCCTGTGCAGCATACATTGTGCCTAGAACTTCATATCTATAATGTGTAGGGATATTAAAGACATGGTACAACTGCCTACAACAGCTTTGGATAAAAGCATATGCTAAATGCTAAAAATGTAAATGTTTGACAAGTCATTATTGTAAGATCAAAATAATGAGGGCACATGTGTGGTGCAGGGGTCTAATGCTCTAGCCAACCACTGCAGAGACCAGGGTTTGTGTCTCAAGTCACCAGATTGGCCAGGTGCTGTGTCTTGGTTTCCTCTCAGTTAGGAATGGCCAGATGCTATTTTTGCTATTGTGACCTTTGTGATACCTTGTGTCTGGAATGCAAAGAGCATAGTGTGTCTCTTCATACATGTTGGACAAGAGGTGGTAGCCTGCGGTCATCTCCAACCAGTAGGGGTATTGTTTATGTGATAATGATTATGAAATTGAGACAATGCTGAAATGGTTGGACAGGTTTAGTGTAATGTAACCTCAAGGCAAGCACATATTGCTCACCCCAACCCTTATTGGGACAAATTGACACATTGATTGCGAGCCAGGCCTTTTTAAATCCGTCACTGTTTGGCATCACAAATGGCATTTTGTCTAGATGGGCAGAAATTTCAGCAGACAAACTCTTTCGTAACATTTTCGTGGGCAGCCTTCTCAGATAAATGAAGGCAATTTTAGCACCAATTAAAGGCCAACTTCATATTATTAGCCATGTTTTTGGAATTAACTGCTCGACAAGCTCATGGTAAGGTGTCCATTTTTTAGCCATATAGTGTAGCTAAAAAAGGTTTAGTGTAATAATAATAATTATGTGCAATGTAATATAATTTGTAGGTCATTGTAGTGCAGCATCTGGCAGCAAGTCTTTGCCAGTTTGTTGTTGTCCTACAGTGCATTTATAGGTAAATAATGCAGACATGCCCAGCCATCAACATAATGTAGGAGAAAATGTGATTCAAGGCAATCTACTTTCATTGCTGCACTGCCCAGGTACCATGACCATGGTATGCACTTTTAAAGGTGGACAGGATGTTAGCAGCCCCATATGAATATTAAGACTGGATAAAAAAAAAAAATTGATATAATTATGCACACCCCTGTTAAGACCAGTGTGAATAATTTCAACACTTTTTCTAAGAAAAATTGCAGAAAATACTGGACTCCCAAGACCGATATCACAAATTCATGTTTGTGGACACCTAACCATTGCAGTGGTAGATCATTAAGGTACTGGACTAGTAATTGTCAGGTTCAAACCTGACACTGTCAGGGTGCCATGGTTAGGCTCTTGAGCAATGCTCATAACCCTCTATTGCAGAGGTTAAAGGCGGGAAAATAAAATTGTATGTCTTTACTGAAATAGGTACGTGTGAAATGCGTCAAGAGGAACAGACGAATGTTATTAAAAGATAATTCATTTATTTATTTTTTTTTAAATAAAACATCTTTCAGAGTGTGATTGTCAATATCACACCGGTAATAAATGACCCACGGCCTGTTGAACATTCCATTTAAAAAAAATATAACCATGAATAAGAAGTAACCTCCCCTCTGAGATCTTGTCTGTTGCCCATTCATTCAACGGAACATTGGTTGGCCTGACTCAGAATTGCTGTTTTAATTTATCCCACAATTTCTCCACACCAAACTTGTCAAACTATATGAAAATGAAAATGGGGTGAAAAAAATTCATTTAATACTGTGTGGTTAAAATGTTTTTTTTTTTCTTCTGTTTTTTAGAGAGCTGTATCTGTTAATCATATTGTTAAACTTATTGGTGTATCAGGTTTTATACAATATAAAAGTCATTTTTGGGACATTTTAGTTTATGATTTGCTCTTATCTTTTTTCCCTTATCATGTGAATACGAGGTAAACTTGCTTTATGTAACTGATGTGAAAAGGAGCAGAAAAAGACCCACCTAGAGGTTATATTTGGACAGTATTAGAAGTCTAAGTGCCTTTTCTCTCCCAAATTTAGAGTAAGCTTGACACCGAGGCAGAATCTGTCGCGGATCATCCTTAAGGGAATCTTTCAGGGCGTGAAGGTTGTACGTGGACCTGACTGGGATTGGGGAAACCAAGACGGTAAGTGGAAGCAAGCATAATTATGAGAATTCCAAAAGGTTGGGTGTGTCTTCTCTATTTTTTTTTTTCTTTATTTACACTTTAAGAAACACATTTCCCTTGCTTTAAATTGACTGACAGTAAGCAGTATCTTTTATATTTCATATTCAATAAATTAATTCAAGCACTTCACACTGTATCACCTTCAGATGTGCCGTAGTTTTCCTTTACTGGATTTGCTTTGATACAAATATTTTTGACGCATTATGCTACCACTCAGTCTTAAAAGATGAGCATTATGTGATACATGCTTCAAAGAACACCTAAGCCTACGTAACTGAAGCTGTGCATAAAGCTGGTGTGAAGTGCAGCAGAATTACAGTGTCTGAAAAGCTCTTTCATAAAGGACTTTAATTCTGTCACACTATGTATTATGTTTTGTAAAAAAGCTTATTTTATACTTTCAATATAAAATGAAAAAACAAAATCTCACTACTCAAGCGCTCTTCCCAGGTAAGACCTGTCAACCTTAGATGTAAAAGGTTGCAAAAGCTAGATTGGCAATTCTTAATAAGTCAGAATAAGCATAATTTTTGCCTAGGTCTTTATTGATGTACAACTCCAAATCAGAAAAAAAGTTGGGACAGTATGGAAAACGCAAATAATAAAAAAAACACAGACTTTTATTTGTTTGCAGACAGTATGAGCCATGCCTTTGTAATGTGTGCAGCATGTGGTTTTGCATTGTCTTGTTGAAAAATGCATGGACGTCCCTGGAAAAGATGACATCTTGAAGGCATATGTTGCTCTAAGATCTCAATGTACTTTTCTTCATTAATGCTGCCATCACAGAAGTGTAAATGACCTTTGCCAAGGGCACTGACACAGCCCCATCCATAACAGACCCTGGCTTTTGGACTTGTTGCTGATAACAGTCTGATAATGGTCCTTTTCGTCTTTGATCAGGAGCACATGGCGTTCATTTTTTCCAAAAAAGACCTGGAATGCTGATTCATCTGACCACAATACACAGTTCCACTATGTGACGGTCCAACCTAGATGCCTCCGAGCCCAGAGAAGTTGACGTCGCTTTGGACTTTTTTGCACAGTGAAGTTTTAAGTGGCATTTGTTCATGTAACTCCAGATTGTAGTGCTTAACAAAGGTCCCTCACCCATGTGGTTATATCAGCTGTTGGCCAAATCATGATCACATGTTTATATCACCTGTTTGCTTTTTTCCACCGCATTACTAGCCCTAAATTGCCCCCGTCCCAACTTTTTTTGGAGGCCTCAAGTGCAGGAATGGAGGTATATTAACAAATGAAATGAAGTTAAGCAGACAAAACATGAATCAGACATCAAACTGTCTGCAATCAAATTAAAGTCAAAGTAAATGTAAGGAACACTGTATTTTTATTTTATTTGCATTTTCCATACTGTCCCAACTTTTTCTGATTTGGGGTTGTATTATTTGAATGGACATTTCTGATTTAAATTGCCAGCTCTGAATTTAGCCATGAAAAAATTATTGTGCCAGCATACTGCTGCTTTAGCGGACTTTGCTTATTAAGGAAGCTTAAGGTTAAAGGATGTTGTCTTGCGGTTGAGCCAAAACTTTTAATTATCCCTTAAAGTGACTGGTGGCGTCTGAGTAACAGACGTCTTACCAAAAAAGGCATGTCCTTCTGTTCATAGATCTCTGGCTGTTTACTCCCAACAAACATTTGCTTCGGGTGCCAAAGACTACAAGTCTAAAAAGACTAAATTTAGCTTTAGTAAACTGTACAGGAATGAAGGCTATTAGTGATTATTATTAAATCATTAGTTGACATTTCTGTCTTTACTGGGAAATGATTTTGACACAGCTCCATGCTTACTGTTTATTTACTGTGAGAAAAGAATAGCTATCATTTTCTTGTGGGTATTACTAGACAGTATGAAGAGTACTTTTATCTCTTTTTCTCTCTGTTTTTTTTTCTTTAATAATGACTTTGATGCTGAATGAGTCAAAATGCCCATGTTGTGCTTGTAAAATGTGCCTGGGGGCTGCTGGTGACAATTGAGCTATCTTACAGTGTGTGAAAAAAATAACTATAAAAAAAATAACTTTTCCTGTGCTTTTTTTTGTTAACCAGGATATTCAGTGCCTTTTTACATTCTAATAGGTTCTTAACTACATTTAGTGCTAAGGTTCTAGTTAGTTCAATGTATTTTTTAAGATTTTAAATGCTTGTACATGTGTATAGTTGTGTTTAATAGTAGTCAACTGTGGTTGGACTACTCAATGCTAAAAGTCTTAATAACTGTAGTAGCTTAGCAGTTAAAACACACTGGGTGTGTTCGAAAACCTAGTGAGCTCTCTACATAGATAGCATTTTACGTTATCTTACACGCGCTCCCGAGAAGTAGGCTGTTTGAATTTTTAGATGCCTTAATATGCTGTCTACTAAGTCACCTTAAATCTGAACGATATTTTGACAGAAGAACAAGGGAGCATCCGATGCTGCCTTAACGGTGAAGGCGATTCCAGCATTCAGTGCAGCACAACTTTTCTTACAAAAAAATTAAAACATGGCAGACGGTGCAGAGAAACAAGTTATTTTCAAATGTAAATAAATTATTATAAATTTTTAATTTGTATAAACTTGCATAAGTGTCATTTATTTGCAAATTCGGGCTTGTCAGCGAATTTAACCATTTTTGGTACACGGAGGGAGATGTTAGTTGAAATGCTAGCATGTTGTGCTACCCCATCCCATTGGTTTGAATGGCATGAGGCTAACTGCGTTAGCTTAGTATGCGAAAACTGATCGCAAAGTAGCGCGTTTGAATATTCTGCCTTATAAGTCAATGACTTATTAGAATCCTCTCTACTTAGGCAGCTGGCTATGTAGGCAGTAAGACAGCAAGGCAGCTCACTAAGTTTTCGAACACACCCTATATGGCCAACAGTATATGGACACCCCTAATTATTGAGTTCAGGTGTTCCAGCCACTTTGCTTATTGGTATATAAAATCATATGACATTCACAGCTCCCGGAACTTCTGCGGTGTACACATAGCCCTGACCTCAGATTCACTGAACATATTTGGAATTGTTTTCCAAATTGTCTTCTGTTTCAAAATCACTGCTTGACATTACCAGTGCTCTTTTGACTGATTGGTTACAACTTGCCACTGATTTTTTTCTGAGTGGAGACTGTATTAGCTGCAAAAGAGCTGGGGAAGGGAATAATGACCGTATAGTAATGCACATGGTTTTGGAATAGAATGTTAAACAAGCTCTTGGTAAGGTGTCCACATACTGGCCATACACTGTATTTCGATTACCTACCCTGACTTACACCGACTAGGCATAACATTATGACCACTGACAGTTGAAGTGAATAACACTGATTATCTCTTCATCACAGCACCTATTAGTGGGTGGGATATATTAGGCAGCAAGTGAACATTTTATCCTCAAAGTTGATGTGTTAGAAGCAGGTAAAATGGGCAAGCGCAAGGATGAGAGTGATTTTGACAAGAGCCAAATTGTGATGGCTAGACGACTGGGTCAGAGCATCTCCAAAACTGCAGCTCTTGTGGGGTGTTCCCGGCCTGCAGTGGTCAGTATCTATCAAAAGTGGTCCAAGGAAGGAACAGTGGTAAACCGGCGACAGAGTCATGGGCAGCCAAAGCTCATTGATGCATGTGTGGAGCGAATGCTGGCCTGTGTGGTCCGATCCAACAGACGAGCTACTGTAGCTGAAATTGCTGAAGAAGTTAATGCTGGTTCTGATAGAAAGCCTCAACGGGTCAGGGCTGTTTTGGCAGCAAAAGGGGGACCAACACAGTATTAGGAAGGTGGCCATAATGTTATGCCTGATTGGTGTATAATTCTGTGAATTTCCATTTTTAATTATTAGTCTTAAAGAAAATTGAGCTTTGTAGATTTGATGTCTTGGTTATTTTAACCCTTCAATCCTATAGACACATGTAACGCTGTGCTGAGATCACTACCTTCTGGTCTATCTGTTTCTCTGTTGTTTTTTTTAATGAGCAGGAGGAGAGGGGAAAATTGGGAAGGTGGTTGATATCCGTGGCTGGGATCAAGAATCAGGACGTAGTGTGGCCAGTGTCACCTGGTCCAGTGGCACGACCAACGTCTATAGGATGGGTCATAAGGGCAAGGTGGACCTCAAATATGTCTGTGATGGCCAAGGAGGCTACTACTACAAGGAGCACCTGCCTAAGCTAGGTGTGAATGCAAAAAATTGGGGCAACAGTACACTTTAAGTTCTTGAATTGTTGTTGATTTGGGTACTCATTTAATTATAACAGTTGCGTAAATAAAACAAAAAAGCAATACACCTTTGCAGGGTTAGAGCACAGCACCTACATGCTATATATAGTGTATTACTTGCTGTTGTGGCAATAGTATATACGATTTGGGCTCTAAATGTCATTGAAGTAATGTGAAACTGTGTTTAAATAATTGGGGATTTGTAAAACATTTATTACAGAAATATTTACTCAATCTATTACTTTTAGGCTAGGTATATAATTAAACACTAATTAATAAATAATCCATTGGCCTGTACATAAAGAATATCACTCATATTATTGGTGCCCTGTGTGAGGACTATCATACCTACAGTGTCTAATGCAAGTCATATCACCCACATTACTACTCCCTGTATGAGAAGTATTAAAAATGCATAACTTATAATGTACTTTCTGTACATTACAGTTACCCTGTGTGACAAATAGCATCTACATTAAAGATGCCTCTATATGAAAAAGAACAACATCAATACTGAAGGCCCATGCAAAGAATGGCAACTTAATAACTGGCTCACTATGTGACAAATAGCAACTATATTACTGATGCTGGGCTCTTGGGTGGTGCCACGATAAATAGTTCTAGCTCACTACCACCAGGATCCAGAGTAAATCCTCAGTGGTGCTATCAGGCAGTTGGACATCTACATACAGACATGATTGGCTGTGTCTGAGGTGCAGGGATGGTTGAGGCCTCGCGATGGATTGGCGTCCTGCTCGGGGTGTGTTACTGCATTGTGCCCACTGATTAAAGGGAAAACTTGTTTTAGATACTAGATATCTAGATAAAGCGGTGGTATGAATTGGAATTACAGGTGGCCTGTGTGGTAAATTATTTTACAGTGTTTTATTATTTATTGTTAATTATTATTTGGCCCAGAACATTTTCAGGTGTCAGGGTCAGAAAGTGGCTGCTTTGTTCAGGTAGTACTGATGTTGACCTATGTACACGCACTGAAGATGCTCTACATTTCTGATTAGGTGAACATGCAGAGCTGCAGCGACAGGAGAGCTCAGACGGTCACACGTTCCAACAGGGCGATAAGGTAAAATGTCTGCTGGAGGTGGACATCCTCAGGCAGATGCAGGAGGGCCACGGAGGCTGGAATCCTAAAATGGCCGAGGTAAATAACCCTAATAAGAGTCGCAATCATCCAAAAACAAAATGGATTCATATTTAGTTGCTGCATATAGCATTTAAAATTTAGTTCATTTTTTAAAAGATATTCCTGAACTATTCTTGAATGGCTGATTGAAATGTATTGGGTTGGTATTTAAATCCAATTTTTACTGCAGTGGAAAAGTCTTTTAAAACAAAGACCTACTGCCACTCATGTGGCGCAGTGGTTAAAACACACGCTGGAACCAGAGCTGGGATCTCGGATATATCGTATCGTATCGAATCTCAGCTCTGCCTACCGGCAGCTACCGGCCACATAAACAATGATTGGCCTGTTGTTCAGATATGGGCAGGACTAAGCCGGATGGGGTCTCTGCTGGCTGATTGATTGTGCCTGCACAGAGATGAGAAAAGAGTGCTCTCAGTGTGTGTCCTCTTCTTACACAACGCTGAGCTGCACTGCACTCGTCAAAGTGCAGGTGATAAAATGCATACGGCATGCTGCCCACGTGACGGAGGGGGCGTGGGTTAGCTTTGTTCTCCTCAATCAGAGCAGGGATCGGCATTGGTGGAGAGGAAGCAGGATGCAATCGGGCAATTGGACGCGCTAAAAAGGGGAGAAAAAGGGGAGAAAATGCATAAAGAAAATATATATATAAAAAAACCAAAAAACCGAAGACCTACTAAAAACTTCCAAAACATAAACTTTCAACATCAGAAAACACTTAAGTTATTTAAGCATGCTGCTTACAGGACCACACAAATGTTTAGATATTTGACAAAATTGACAGGTCAAATCTTATTTGTGTAGATTGCTATTATGGAAAGATGGGCGTTTACCAGGGTGTTTGAAATTGATAAAAATTTAAGCATGCTAATATATTCTGGTCATTTAAATGTTAAAAAGATGTTACCAAGGCATTTTTTACTGGCGAAAACAATAAAGACAACACATTGAAGTTGTGTTTAGTACTAGTTTATGTGGTTGGACAGTGTAATACTAAATGACTGAATAACTGTTTTAGCTTAGGGGGTAAATACACTATATGGCCAAAAGTGTGTGGCATCCATTCTAATTATTGACTCCAGGTGTTCCAGACATATCCGTTCCTTAGAGTTGTATAAAATTATATGAAATTTACAACTCCAGGAATGTCTGGGGCCTGCACAGTTTGATTTCATGCCTACTTATTAATGTTAAAGAGATGTTACAAATATGTTTTGTCTGTGTGTGCATGAAAAAACTAAGACCACATACAAAAGTATTAATTTTTTTATACAACCCCAAATCAGAAAAGTTGGGACAGCATGAAAATATGCACGCAAATAATAAAAAACACAGAGTTTCTTACATTGACTTTTATTTGATTGCAGACAGGATGAACCTGAGATATTTCACGTTTTATCTGCTCAACTTCATTTCATTTATTAATAAACATCCATTCCTGCATTTTAGGCCTGCAACACAATTAAAAAAAAGTTGGGACAGTAAAGCTTTTACCACTTTGTAAAGTTGCCATTCCTTTTCACCACACTTAAAAGACATTTTGGCACAGAGGATACCAAGCGATTTAGTGTTTCAGCTTTTATTTTGTCCCATTCTTCCTGCAAACACGTCTTAAGCTGTGCAACAGTACGGGGTCATAGCTGTTGCATTTTTCGTTTCAAAATTCTCCACACATTCTCTATTGTCTTGTTGAAAAATGCATGAACGTCCCTGGAAAAGATGACGTCTTGAAGGCAGCATATGTTGCGCTAAGATCTTAATGTACTTTTCTGCATTGATGCTGCCATCACAGAAGTGCAAATGACCTTTGCCAAGGGCACTGACACAGCCTCATACCATGACAGACCCTGACTTTTGGACTTGTTACTGATAACAGTCTGGATGGTCCTTTTCATCTTTGGTCTAGAGCACACGGCGTCCATTTTTTCCAAAAAAGACCTGAAATGCTGATTCATCTGACCACAATACATGTTTCCACTGTGTGATAGTCCATCCTAGATGCCTCCGAGCCCAGAGAAGTTGATGCTGTTGATTCTGGACATGGTTAACATAGGGCTTCTTTTTTGCACAGTAAAGTTTTAAGTTGCATTTGTGCATGTAACTCTGTATTGTAGTGCTTGACAAAGGTTTTCCAAAGTAATCTCTTGCTCATGTGGTTATATCAGCTATTGTTGAGTGGCGGTGCTTGATGCAGTGCCGTCAGAGGGATCGAAGATCACGGGTGTTCTACTTAGGCTTGTGCCCTTGGCCTTTACACACTAAATTTCCTCCTGATTCCTTGAATGGTTTAATGATATTATGGACTGTAGAGGGAGAAATATGCAAATCCCTTTCAATCTTTCTTTGAGGTTCATTGTTTTTAAACATTTCAATAATTTTTTTTTTTCCGCATTTATTGACAAACTGGAGATCCTCTGATCATCTTTGCTCATCAAAGTCTCAGCCTTTCCTGGATGCTGCTTTTGTACCAAACCATGATTACAATCACCTGTTGACATCACCTGTTTGGAATCACATCATTATTTCGTTTTTTCACCTCATTACTAGCCCTAAATTGTCCCCGTCCCAGCTTTTTTTGGAATGTGTTGCAAGCCTGAAATGCAAGAATGGATGTGTACTAACAAATTAAATGA
This sequence comes from Trichomycterus rosablanca, assembly GCF_030014385.1. Lineage (NCBI taxonomy): Eukaryota > Metazoa > Chordata > Actinopteri > Siluriformes > Trichomycteridae > Trichomycterus > Trichomycterus rosablanca. The sequence continues at coordinate 25,514,081 of NC_085994.1, read as the reverse complement.
AGTTGAGCAGACAAAACATGAAATATCTGTCTGCAGAACATGTTTTTATTTTATTTGCATTCTCCATACTGTCCCAACTTTTTCTGATTTGGGGTTGTATATTAATTTTAAAGAAATCTGAAAAAAACAATTGGCAGAATTTCACAGGAACCTCTTAAATAAAGTTTTCTGGGATGTTTTCTATAGTACATCTGCAGAATCGGGACAGTGCATAGGATAACAGATCGAGGGGATGTCAGAGTGCAGTACAGCAACAATATACGCTGGACCTTTCATCCAGGCGCCCTGACTAAGGTAAGCAGATTTAGACTCAATTACATAAGTTTGATTTTCATGCAACCTTTTATGACTTTGCTAAAAATAAAACATGATGCAGTTTGAAATTGGCATAGTTTTGCAAAATTAGCTAATGCAGTATGTAATGAAATAGACAAATAGTGATAGAAAGTAAATGGCAGATCAGGTGTGTGACTCAGTATATTGAGGATGTACAGTGTGTCGAGCCTTGTAATGAGTTCTGGTGTTTTAGTCACACCCATTGCTAACAGGTATATAAAATAAAAATAAAAATATATAAGAATAACATGGCCAGGCCGCTCAGGTGGCGCAGCGGTAAAATACGCTAGCAAACCAGAGCTGGGATTTCGAATACATCATATCGGATCTCAGCCCTGCCATCGGGCTGGGTGGCTATATAAACAACGTTTGGCTGTTGTTCATCCAGGGATGCTGGGAGCAGGATAGGGACCTCATAACTGCACAGAGTAGAGCAGGGGTGTCAAACTCATTTTCACCGAGGGCCACATCAGCATTTTGGTGGCCCTCAAAGGGCCGATTGTAACGTATCCTGCTGTGATTGCAGTCACATTGCTGTTTTTCTTGGAGGCTGAATTCTGCATTTACATTGTTCTACTTTACCACAGACACGGCCTCATAACACAAGAGACGCACCGGTTTCTCTTCCTGAAGCACAAACTTCTTTTCACTTTCATTAAATTTCCTCCTCATGCTTAATTTTCTTAATTATTTTTTTGTACATTTTAGGATCATGTGTAAATATGTGTAACATCATCTACTGGTGGGATGTGTCACTTTGCAGGTCACAAAATCAGCATGCATTTTGAAAGATGCAGTTAATTTAGGATTTTACAGTGTATTTTTAAGACAATCATTCTGCCCTCATTACTGATTGGCATTAGAACTCTCCTCGTGCAGGTGAAAAGCTGCAGTCGGGTACTGCTTACGTGTCGGCGGGGGCATGTGTCAGTTCACTCTCCTCAATCAGAGGCGGGGGTCAGCACCAGTAGAGAGGAAGCGTAACGCAATCGGGTAAAAATTGGACGCGCTAAAAATGGGGAGGAAAAGGGAGAAAAATGCATAAAATAAAAAAAGAATGAAATAGCCCTTTTCTCGTTTAACCATAACTGTGCTTTTGTGCACCAAGCATGTTCCATAAAGACATAGTTTGACCTGTAAAGAACTCCAACCTCAATCCCATTAAACACATTTGGAATGAATTAGGGTTTTCTCATTCAACATCAGTGCTCGATTTCACAAATACTCATTTGACTAAATGGCTACACGTTCCCACAGGCACCCAAAATCTAGTGGAAAGCCATCACAGAAAGGGTAGTGGCAAGTCCATGTTAATGCCCATAGTTTTGAAATGGAAGGTTGGATAACCAAATGGTCAGGTCCACATACTTTTGTAATTTTAGATTAGCACCTTCTGTTTAGTATATAGCATATTCACAGAGCTGTTATTCATAATAACAGCAGTAATTCAGTTTTTCTTTGGGCTCTGAAAATTAAGAAAAAAAGGAAGAAATCATTGTTATAGCACTCAGTGGGAGAGGCTGGGTTACACTGCATATGTTTTCTTGCTGCCATATTATTCTCAAGTGGGCAAGGATATTAAATATATCTTCTGTTTCCTCCCAGGCCTCTCAACTAAATTTGATTTCAGTGTAATTCATGATATACTATACCATGTGAGCAGCAGACCTAGCAGCTTCCAGTTCATTTTTCATTTTACAAACACAATGTTCCTTTATTCTAAAAGCTCTGTTTTAGGTTTACAATTGTATGCCGTTTGCATGGTGTCTGTTCCAATCGGAGTGATTATTTTCCTGTTATATAGCTTGATTATATCTGTGAGTCACAAACAGAGCATAAACAGACATCCATATCTGTTGTTCCTTAAGATAAACACATGGCTGTACACTCTGTATCACTGATTAGCCGAATCCCAAGGCAGGTTTAGCCATATGATATTTATAGAACTTGCTTGTCTAACAATAGAGCCTTACCTCTAGATGCCCTGTGCTTTCTGCTAAAGCTCTTTCTATTTATGTATCTGTGAGTCTAGGTGAATATGTTTGCAGTAGGCGAATTTGTGAAGGTACTGGAAGACATGGAGACTGTGAAAAGATTACAAGCTGGGCATGGAGAGTGGACGGACAGCATGTCACCTGTATGTTTTCAATTAATTCTATCCATTTTAGTTATTTTCCTATTTGCATTCAAATGAATAGTACTCAAGTATACACAAAAGAGAAAATAGGTCAAATTGCCAAGACTTTATAAACATGTTTTTAACTAAGACATACTGTAGGTTTATAGGTATTACTAGTGTACCACTCACTATACATGCTTAGTTTGTGCAGCGTTTATATGGCAACACACAAAGTGCACTTCTTACACACATGACAGTGTTAGAATTTTAGTGATTTTTGTAACTTCTCTGGGACTGAATGATTAGAGCACCTACCTCTTTGTCCAAGGAAATTTGTACAAATTTAGGTTCTTTCATAGGTTTATTCTGGATTAGGAGGGCCAACTCTGTATTTTTGCCCATGGTTTACGTTAGGCCATATAGTCTAATACATATTTCTTTTAGAGATGTCTTCTTATCCCCAAAGATTACATACTGAAGCTTTAAGTAGGTTTTTGGCTACTTTAACCACATCTTCAAGTCATAACTTACTTACACACCAAATTAAGTAAAATGCTCTTTGGTGGTAGTACTGTCCAAAGCAGACATTATTGGCTATGTCTGGGTGGCAAAGCAGACATTATTGGCTATGTCTGGGTGGTCGGAGCCGTGTGATGGATTGGCACCATGACTGGGGTAATTCTGCCTGCCGCGACCTTGAACAGGATAAAGCAGCTGATGAAAGTTTAAGTTTGTGATGATTAAATAAACAAACACTAGTAAACTTAAGATTTTTAAAGATGTGTTCTATTTTTGCATTTTCCCTCTTTTTTTCTTTCAATCTGGTTTGAGTACAGTATCGTACACTACTATCCGAAAATCAACCATTCCTCGTGTAGGCGCCTCAACAAGCCAGCAGAGGCCACAATTGCAACAGCATTAAGAAACCCATGCAAGCTTTTTTTCCCCTCATGCTCAGCCAGTTGTGCCTAAGGCTGGACGGTATATGACAAATATCAATATATTCAATATTACTTTTTACACAATATTGAAAATGCCCATAGTATGCCTAGGATTCACAGCTTACCATTTGAGAATGATTAAAACAGAGCACAAAAGCGCATGAGCGGGTGGGCACATGCATGCAGCTACATGCACACACACACACACACACACACACACCACGTTGGCCCACCATTATCAGTGTGTGCCGCTGTACTAATTTTCCCCACGTTCATTAAGCTCATTCAGGTCTACCTCATTAATAACTAATAAGTCAGGCAACTATGGAGTGGCTAACTAAGTGGCTAAGATTTAATACCAAAAAAGACGTAGTTCAGTTGTCTGGAAATGGTTCGGCTTCCGTAGGGATGATGTGTAGCAGAGTAGAGCTTTGTGCAAAATATGCAGTAAATATTCTGTAAATATTCAAAAAACATTTACGGAAAAGTGGATTTTATCCCTAATGGAACAACACACGGGTAAATTCTTAATTTAAAGAAGAGAAGCTCAGGTAAGAAGTGGTTATGATTTTTTGTTGCTGCTGTTTACCGTGCACTTTCATTTTCCAAAGATAGCAAAGCATTATCAAATATTGAACTTTTTCGGGATTATTTGATGCTCATTTATTTAAAGTAAAACGGACAGCACAAATGTGATCTCCACCAATGCCGATCCCTGCTCTGATTGAGGAGAACAAAGCTAACCCATGCTCCCTCCGACACGTGGGCAGCATGCCGTATGCATCTTGTCACCTACACTTTGACGAGTGCAGTGCAGCTCAGCGTTGTGTCTAAAGAGACACATCCTGAGAGCACTCTTTTCTCATCAGGCACCATCAATCAGCCAGCAGAGGTCGTAATTTCACCAGTCATGAGAGAGAGAGACCCCATCCGGCTTAGTCCAGCCCATATCTGAACAACAGGCCAATCATTGTTCATGTGGCTGCTCAGCCTAGCCGGCAGGCAGAGCTGAGATACGATACGATGTATTCGAGGTCCCAGCCCTGGTTCCAGCGTGTGTTTTTACCGCTGCGCCACCTGAGCGGCCCCTGCTGGTTTGTTTTATATAAATACTGTCAATATGAATACAAATACAGCCTTGTAATAATACAAAATATAAACACTGTAATTAGTCAGAATTGATCAGAACTACAATGTTTTGTATTTTTAAGACAACTTATAAACAAAATAAGCTAAAATTATTTACATTGCTAAAAAGTAGACACTTTAAGCTTTTAAATCGAACCTTATTTACCAGCAAGGGATATGTTGACAATGTAAACCTTACTGATATTAATTATTGTTAATTTCTGTGCTCGTATACGAGCATTGGCCTGCCATTGTACTTTGTTAAGTTTACATAATATCGTATCGTATATCACCGCTTCTCAAAAGCATATTAAGATATTAGTTTTGTTGGGTTTTTTCCCAATTTCCCTTTCCAAACTAGTCGTATCCAATCACCCGATTGCATTATGCTTCTTCTCTACTGATGCTGATCCCCACTTCTGATTGAGGTGAGTGAAACTGTCACACGCCCCCTCCGACACGTGCGCAGTAGCCAACTGCATCTTTTCACCTGCATGAGGCAAGTTAATATGTGGATTAGCTTTGTGTACGGAGAGCCACACCCTGTCCACATTATTCCTTGACTCTGTGCAGGCGCCATCAATCAGCCAGCAGAGGTTGTAATTGCATCAGTTATGAGGTTTCTCTCTGGCTTTCCGCCATGTATGAACAACCGATCGTTGTTCATATAGCTGCCCAGACAGATAGCAGAGCTGAGTTTCGATCCGATGAGTTTGAAATGTCAGCTCTGCTAGCGAGTTTTACCGCTGCGCCACCTGAGCGACATGAGTTTTTTAGTCATATGGCCCAGCCCTAGTTGTGTCTGTATAGACACCTGGCCGGTTGATATCACAGCTGAGATTCAAACTTGAGCGCTCAAGACCTAAGCCCCACATAATTCAGATATTTTAATTACAGTTCTTATTCCTAGTTACTAAACACAGAAACCATGTGTTGTCATAAATATGTTGTCATATCCATCACAACTATAAGCTAATTAAATCTGTTAATTAAGGACAACATCTCAGCTGTTACATAAATATCACTTTCCAACACCACTCTGTTCTGCAAGTTTGATGACAAAGTTTACACATTCTAATGACTAAGAGATTAAATCCCCTTGTTTTCATTTTTTTGTGTACATTTTTATTATTTTATTATTAACTTGGAGGATTTATAAAGCCACCATGTTCATATTTTTAATAACACACTTTAGACCTCTGATTTCATTTCTTATTTTGTTTTTAGTGGAGAAGAGTGATGGAAGTCATGTTGTGCTTAATGTCAGTGGTCTATTTGATCTGCTGTTTTTTTCTTTTTTAACTGCTACACATACTATGAAGTTTAACTGCTACACATACTATGAGGCCAAAACGTTGTGAAAATATTACACCAAAACTTCACATCCAGAACGTTTCTGCTATTTTCCATAGATTTTCCATAGTGACTACAGGGATTTACCACAGTTCAACTAGATGAATTTGAGAGGTTGGCCACCATGCTGGGTAACATGAGCTGGCCTAACTCATCACAAAAGTCTTAAATGAGGGTTTGAGGTCAAAGCTTGTGCAGACCAGTTTTTTTCACACTAAACTTGGTGAAACAAGATGAAACGAGATGAAACAAGAAGAACGTTCCTGTAATATCTGTAAGATTAAAGCACAATTATCTATAATGACATTGTATTTCTTTTACTGAATTAGGGAGCCCAAACTATGCATTTTCATTTTCATCAACTGCTTTATTTTGGTCAGGGTCACAGCAGGTCCAGTTTTACTGCATTATAGGGTGCAAGACAGGAATACCCTGGACAGGGGCTTCCACCAACCCACCTCTCCTAAACATAGCCATTTATGTATGTGAAGACTGGCCAATAGCACTGCAAAGATTTGAACCTGGATCTCTAAAACATCTTTGGGGCATCTCCTTTATGCAGTTTGGAATGTTGAGTTTTCGCTGGGCAGTGGAAGCTTAGTGGTGAAAATACTTTATAAGTCATCAGAAGTTTTCTGGTTCAAGGTCCACCACAGCCAGGTTGCCATGTTTGGGCCACTGAGCACCCTTAACTCACATTTGCTTGCATTGTATTTGTTTAGGTTTATGTTTTTACTTTAAACCATGTGAATAATTGTGCTGGGACTAAGGACACTGTTAAAATCTTCTGCTGCACTTTGTTATATTTTGCACTTACAGTAGATGCTACTTACAGTAGATAATATTCAGCCCCCTTGACTTTTTGCACACTGTATTGGGTTGTGGATTTGCTTTTAAATTAATATAATAATCTACAATTTATCACTCATAAAGATGAAGCAAATACAGCTTAATATTTATTATCCTTACCCATAAGCTACTGCTTTTTAAATTGTGTCCATTCAAAATCAAATCCACACAATAAAGTGTGAAAAAATTCGAAATCTACTAGATATGCACCAGACGTTTTTATTGGCGGACTGCAGAAAGACCAAGCTAGCATGTGTGTAAGGCAGTCTGTAAAGCAGCATAAGTTTTTCCACAAGGTGTAAATATTTAGACTTATTTAAGAGAAAAGTTTACTTAGCTTGGAGGGGGCATCTTCATATTAATGGTCATTAATAGCTTTTGGCCATGTAGTGTAAATGGACTAGCTTAAGTCCAGATTAGGTGCAATTAAAAATATCACAAATATTGAACTAAGGATTGTCTGATAAAACTGGAGCTAACAATTGACAGTTTTTGATGCATGAAGATAATTATGTTTGTGCTCAACTTACAACCTGTGTGTGTCCGTACGTCTGTGTTTTGTCAGGCTTTGGGCCAAGTTGGCAAGGTTTTGAAAGTGTATGCGGATGGCGACCTACGTGTGGCATTTGGAGGACAGACGTGGACCTTTAACCCAGCCTGTCTTTCGGCCCAGCCCGGTGAGGTGGATGCCAATCTGATGACTGCTGAGAATCCCAATGAATCAGGATGTAAGGACTTCAGGGAGTCAGGCAAAAGTCTAGTCTGCACTACCAAAGTGCTACTTTGCTCTTGTGTCTTTATTTGTCATTGTTTATTTATGGATTGCCAGTACATCTGCATTTATTTTTTTCTTAATTTCTGTTCTATATCAACAATTTTGTCTCTGTATAAACTTATTCGTTGTTCTGTTTTTGCATGATTAAAACAATGTTTGTGTTCTCATCCATAACTGCTTTCACCCCCTCTATGGATGGATGGATTCCAACTCATTTTTCCACTTAAGCTTTTGTAACCTGTTAAGATGTGTGTTTCATGTCAAGCGAACTCACTCGGTCTCTGCTCATGCATAAGTATGATTCATAGTGCCAAGAGCATTGAGGCCACTTGTGCATGGGGACATTTTGACTCATTCATTTGGCTTTCTGTTGAGCTTTTTATCTCATAGCAGGAATTTGACTTGTCCTCCCTGTAAGTTCTGTATTAAATGAACTCTTTCTTTCATTTTCTTATCCTGTGCAGCTATGGTTATTTCAGTCCTGGAGAAGCTGCTGTCTCAGTCCACAGAGCAGGACAATCCAGGGCGCCTAGTCATTGAGGCTGCACATGGCAGTGTTGCTAAGGTCCGCGAACTAGTTCAGAAACATCCAGATAAGGTGGGTGCCAATATTACATTTTTTATTACATTTACTACCAAATCTTGTATTTGCACATCATTATTTGTGATTACATTTTGATTTGTTTGATTTCAAAAAGTGGCAAAGTTATGCCTCGTTCACACTTCATGATTTTTGCCCAGATTTTCACTGGTCGCAGCTACGTGACAGCTCAGAGGCAACTCGGCATTTGCCCTCAATTGCTATGTGTGAACTGTTCAATGACTCGATCCGAGCACATAAAATATCTAGCATGTTAAATATCTGGACCTGTCGCAGACTCAAAATTGTGTAGTGTGAAAGGCGTTGCGAGTGGCAGCGAGTGCTATATAGAACTATAGCCAATGAGAATGCAGGATAAGGGACAAGGGGAAACCCGGAGGTTTGTAAAAACATGGGACAGGGGCATAATATGATTTCTATCAGAATACATGGGCAAACCCAAAAGCTTTACAGTATTTTGTGATCTGTTAGTCCACGCCAACTCACTACAGAACAGACAAAATCCCTGTTGGTCGTGTAGCCAAATCCACTCGGATTCCTTTATTTTTCCTACTTACTTTTACACTACATATCAACGCATTTTGATCACTCGCTTATTGCTGATGTGCATTTTTGGACATGGTATCATTAAACCCCTCGTCACTTCTTGCAAGTGTTTTCGGGACAAAACGTAGTATGGGAGACCAGATAGACTTCCATGAGATTCCTCATGGTGATAGATGGTGTAGTGTGTGACCCCCTATCGCCGATTAGTCGTGTAGTGTGAAATACACAAAGACTTAAAAGACTCCCAATTGCAAGAGATCCAGTTGTGTAGTGTGAACTGTACAGCGATCTGACGACTTGGAAAGTCGTGTAGTTTGAACTTGGTATTAGCTAACAATTGTGCCTTCTGTTACACAGTTTACACTAATTAAAAACAAAATAAGAGACCCCATGCAATGGCAAGGGTTGCAGGAGTGCACAGCGAATTTGAATATTTCCAAATTCCAAGTGAACACAAAAGTCACATCCAAACTTATTTTGGACATGTTATGAAAAGAACCAGTTTATTAGAAAAGACATTTATACTTGAAAGAGTTGAAGGTAAAAGGAGAAGGGGATGGCCAGCAACAAGACGAATGGATACAGTTAGATGAACAGTTAAGAAACAACATAAGAAACATTGTTTCTAATTCTGGAGAAACAATATCCATTTGGTCTAGGGATGTCTGGCCGATCAAGGCATTTTTTAACTGATCGGTATCGGAATTACAAAGGCCGATCCTAAGCCGATCCTTTGTTTTACGTCAGCATGTCCGCTGTGTGGAAATACTTTAAATTGGAAAGTGAAACAAGTCCAACAGCGAAGTGTAATGTCTGCAATGCGAGCGTTTCACAAGGCGGTAGGAGCAGAGCTTTGTTCATTACTGTAGAATTTTACTATTTATATGGTGTGTGAGTCAAGGATCACACAAAACAACGTAGTGATGCACTTGCTTAATAAAGAAATAAATACACCGTATATTCACAAATTGTCGGGAGCATAACACTTTATTAACTTTTTCTGTTACGGTACCGAATAGCGGACAGCTAGAGTCATCGCGTTAGCCATGCACTATGGAAGCCCCAAAGGGTCAAAACACACTCACTTTGCGTAGAAACGTCCATCAAACCATTGTCACAATACAACCACAGAAAAGCAAGTGCGGTGGCTCATAAGAAACAAACCAGATATCATTTAACCAAAGGATCTACCGATACGGCACCTAAAAAATAAACACTCAGTCGAATACAGCGAGTTTATTTTTATATGATGAAAAATAACACGCCACTAACACGGCAGAGATGCTGATTTTCCTCAAAAAGAACCCTCACTTTATTTTGAGTGTTCTAGTTTTACTACTACAATGCTGCACTAAGGGTTAAAAATAAAAG